>NC_053038.3:118145005-118448035 GCF_002575655.3 Aegilops tauschii subsp. strangulata | reverse complement strand
TCCCCTATACGTCCATGCTTACTGCTGTCTTGGTGTATTTATCCCTCGAAAGGACCGGTGATTTGACCATCAGGGAAGACCTGTGGAAAAGAAACTTGAAAAGGAGAAAAAGGAAACAGTGAAGGTATGTGAGTCCAGGGGCGGCCGAGCCGTATTGTGGATCACAAGCTAGTTATGCCTCCGTCTGTGCCCATGGTATTTTGAGTGCGTAGTTATGTACGCGTGGTGTGAATGCCGCCACTTGATCGGGATTGGGACGGAGGCCAAATTGCTAGTCGAGCTCTTGATGAGCCGAGCTGTCCTGCTGCAGAATAGTCCAGACTCTCTTGAAGGTGTCCGGGAGCTCGGCCGCCGAATTAAGGTTCTGCTTGAAAAGGCCGCTCTGTACTTCTGCTGCTAAGGCAGCGGTGTGCTCATCGGTACGGAGGGAGCATTCCGTGTTTCCATTAACTGTTATGACGCCGCGTGGCCCGGGCATCTTGAGCTTGAGATAAGCATAGTGTGGCACCGCGTTGAATCGAGCAAATGCGGTTCGTCCAAGCAGTGCGTGATAGCCGCTGCGAAAGGGGACGATATCGAAGATTAACTCTTCGCTTCGGAAGTTGTCCGGAGATCCGAAGACAACCTCTAGTGTGATTGAGCCCGTACAGCGAGCCTCTACACCTGGTATGACTCCTTTAAAGGTAGTGTTTGTGGGCTTGATCTGTAATAGATTGATGCCCATTTTCCGCACTGTATCCTAATAGAGCAGGTTAAGGCTACTCCCGCTGTCCATTAGGACTCGCGTTAGGTGGAATCCATCAATTATTGGGTCAAGGACCAGTGCGGCCGAACAGCCATGACGGATACTGGTCGGATGATTCCAACGATCGAATGTAATCGGGCATGACGACCATGGGTTAAATTTTGGGGCGACTGGCTCTATCGCTTAGATGTCCCTCAGCGCGCGCTTGCGCTCCCTCTTGGGGATGTGGGTGGCGTATATCATGTTCACCGTTTTGACCTAAGGGGGAAACTTCTTCTGTCCCCCTGTGTTCGGTGGCCGGGGTTCCTCATCCTCATCCTTGCTTTGCGATCCCTTCTCCTTGTTTTCGGCATTTAACTTGCCGGGATGTTTAAAAACCCAACAACATCTGTTGGTATGATTAGCTGGTTTGTCTGGGGTGCCGTGGATCTGGCACGGACGGTCGAGTATGCGGTCCAAACTGGATGGTCCCGAATTGTTTCTTTTATATGGCTTCTTCCGCTGACCGGTCTTGGAGCCACTGAATCCGGCGTTGACTGTAGTGTCATCGGTGTTATCACCATTGCTTTGACGTTTGTGTCTGTTGCGTCGGAGCTTGTTGTTGCTGTTTTTGACCTTGGAGGTGCCCGCTTCGCTTGCCGTGTTTTTGCTACGGGCCAGCCAACTATCCTCACCCGCACAAAAGCGGGTCATGAGTGCCGTGAGGGCTGCCATGGACTTCGGCTTTTCTTGGCCGAGGTGGAGGGTTAGCTATTCGTCACGGATGCTGTGTTTGAAGGCCGCTAGGGCTTCGGCATCCGGACAGGCGACGATCTGGTTCTTTTTGGTTAGGAACCTAGTCCAGAATTTCCTGGCTGACTCTCCGGGCTGTTGAACTATGTGACTTAAGTCATCGGCATCCTATGGCCGGACATACGTACCTTGGAAGTTATCGCGGAAGGCGTCTTCCAAATCCTTCCAGCTGCCAATAGAGTTTTCAGGCAGACTATTTAACAAGTGCCGAGCTGGCCCTTTGAGTTTCAACGGGAGGTATTTGATGGCGTGGAGGTCATCTCTGCGGGCCATGTGGATATGGAGAAGAAAATCCTCGATCCATACCGCCGGATCAGTTGTTCCATCACATGATTCAATATTCACGGGTTTAAACCCTTCTGGGAATTCATGCTCCATTACTTTGTCAGGGAAGCAAAGAGGGTGTGTGGCGCCTCTATATTGGGCCACATCGCGACGTAGCTCTGATGGAGTCCGTCTGCGGTTTTCGGCCCGGGCATGACTAGGCTTGTCAATTCCGAATAGATAGCCCCCGTCGCGTGTCGGGGCGCGTCCTCGCGATCCGTAGATTGATCTAGTATGTCCTGCTCTATTGTCCAGGTCCTGCCGAAGGTCATATGTATGACCACGAGATGTCTTATCTCTACCTTTACGGTGAGGCGGGGCGGGCTGGTGTTCGGCTTGAGTTGCCGCTTTATCCCGACCACGTGGTGGTCGGTCAGCCGCATTGTGCGATGATGGTACGGGCTCCGGCGCCTCATCATTGAACTGAGGTAGCAATTTGCGCTTCGGGTAGCTTTTGGCTGGGCGCTTGAGGCCGTATTCTTCTTCTGCTAGGACATCGGTCCATCTGTCATTGAGCATATCTTCATCAGCTTGAAGCTGTTGTTGCTTCTTTTTCAGGCTCCTTGCAGTGGCTATTAGCCGATGCTTGAAGCGCTCCTGCTCGAGAGGTTCCTCAGGCATCATAAAATCCTCGTTGCCGAGGCTCACCTCATCCTTGGAGAGTGGAAGATAATTACTGTCCTCCGAGTCGTCGTTTATGGCCTGTTCATCAGGGCTAACTTGCCTGTTTTCCCGTTCCTCCTATTCGGAAGTTATCTCAACGGGGTCTTCATTATCTTCGGCATCTTCCGGAGTATTGTTTTCTCCCGTGCCGGTATTGCTGTCTTTTCCATGACGTGACTTGGAGCAGCGCCGCTGACGCCGGCGCTTTGGCTGTGTCACAGGAGGTTTATCCTCGACCGGATCTTGTTTGTCATCGTTAGTTCTTTTAGGTATATCCACCATGTACACATCGTAAGAATAGGTGGCCTTCCAACATCCGGTAAACGGCGGGTTTTGGCCCTGCTCCTCCTCGGCATCGTCGTCCGTACCATCGATGTCTTCCGAGCCGTAATCGAGCATGTCGGTTAAGTCTTCGGCAGTGGCTATAAAGTGGGCGGTGGGTGGGAAGCGAAATTCTCTGTCATCAGCCTCCAGTTCGAACCGAATGTAATTCGGTTGTGAGCCCTTCGCTAAGGATAGCGTTTTTAATGAGTTTAACACGTCGCCCAAAGGCAAGTGCCGAAAAATGTCCGCGGAGCTGAATTCAACGATTGATGACTGATCGAGCTCGACGCATGTGGACGCGCATGGTTCGGAACCTGTAGCCGGACACGAGTCCGAGGCTCCGGTAACATAGATTCCACTCGAGGTTGGGTCTGTGTGCGGCTCTGATGCCGCTGGGACTGCGGTATCCGTGGCGGGGTTGAATTTCTCGTCTTCCGATGGCGCGATCTGCTCAGGACCTAAGGCCAGAGCAGTTACAGGTGCTATCTCCTGGGTATGGTCCGATGACAGATTTAAGTCATGTTCATCATGGTGACGAGGAGCGACTGCCGTGGTCTCCAATCTGTCGAAGATCAAGTCTCCGCGGATATCCGCGACGTAGTTCAAGCTCCCGAATTTGACCTGACGGCCAGGGGCGTAGCTATTGATCTGCTCCAGATGGCCAACTGAGTTGGCCCGCAGTGCGAAGCCGCCGAACACAAAGACCTCTCTGGGGAGGAAGACTTCCCCTTGGACAGCATTGCTGTAGATGATTGAAGGGGCCATCAAACCTTTTGAGGATGGCACAGTGGAACTCTCAATGAAAGCACCAAAGTCGGTGTCAAAACCGGCGGATCTCAGGTAGGGGGTCCCGAACTGTGTGTCTAAGGTCGATGGTAACAGGAGACGGGGGACACATTGTGTACCCAGGTTCGGGCCCTCTCTATGGAGGTAATACCCTACTTCCTGCTTGATTGATCTTGATGACTATGAGTATTACAAGAGTTGATCTACCACGAGATCGTAATGGCTAAAACCCTAGAAGTCTAGCCTGTATGACTATATATACTAAGCCCTCTGGTTTATATAGACACCAGAGGGGGCTAGGGTTGTACAAAGTTGGTTATAGATAAAGGAATCTTCATATTTAGTCGCCAAGCTTGCCTTCCACACCAAGGAGAGTCCCATCCAGACACGGGTAAAGTCTTCGGTCTTTGTATCTTCACAGCCCATCAGTCCGGCCCATGGCTAACAGGCCGGACGCCCGAGGACCCCTTAGTCCAGGACTCCCTCGATAATCACCATAGATATGAACTTTGTTATCATAAACAATTGAAACCTCTTCCAAAATAGTGGATTCATCACAAAATAGAGTCATGACCTCTCCAAATCCACTTTCATCAATAGAATCATCATAAATAGGAGGCATGCAATCATCATAATAAATTTTCTCATCAAAACTTGGGGGACTAAAAATATCATCTTCATTAAACGTAGCATCCCCAAGCTTATGGATTTGCATATCAATAGCATCACGGATATTCAAAGAGATCATACCAACAACATTGCAATCATGCTCATCATTCAAACATTTTTTGTCAAACATTTTATAGATTTCTTCTTCTATCAATTAAGCACAATTTTCCTTTCCATCATTTTCACGAAACACATTATAAAGATGAATAATATGATGCAACCTCAATTCCATTTTTTTTGTAGTTTTCTTTTTATAAACCAAACTAGTGATAAAACAAGAAACTAAAATATTCACTTGCAAGATCTAAAGATATACCTTCAAGCACTCACCTCCCCGGCAACGGCACCAGAAAAGAGCGTGATGTCGACTACGCAACTTTATTCTTGTAGACTCGTGTTGGGCCTCCAAGCACGGAGTTTTGTAGGACAGTAGAAAATTTCCCTCAAGTGGATAACCTAAGGTTTATCAATCTGTGGGAGGCGTAGGATGCAGATGGTCTCTCTTAAACAACCCTGCAACCAAATAATAAAAAGTCTCTTGTGTCCCCAACACACCAAATACAATGGTAAATTGTATAGGTGCACTAGTTTGGCGAAGAGATGGTGATACAAGTGTAGTAATGATAGTAGATATTGATTTTTGTAATAGTAACAATAAAAAACAGCAAGGTAGCAATTGATAAACGGAGAACAAACAGTATTGCAATGCTTGACAATGAGGCCTAGGGTCCATACTTTCGCTAGTGCAATATCTCAACAATGATAATATAATTGGATCATATAACCATCCCTCAACGTGCGGTGAAGAATCACTCCAAATTTCCTATCTAGCAGAGAACATAAGAAGAAATTGTTTGTAGCTATTCTTTCCAATCGATCTATCCAAGAGTTCATACTAAAATAACACCAAGTTATTCTTTCCGATCGATCTATCAAGAGTTCTTACTAAAATAACACTAAGTTATTCTTTTCGATCGATCTATCAAGAGTTCGTACTAAAATAACCCCAAAGCAAATTCAGATTCATAATACTCAATCCAACACAAAGAACCTCAAAGAGTGCCCCAAGATTTCTACCGGAGAAACAAAAGACGAGAACGTGCATCAACCCCTATGCATAGATTACCCCAATGTCACCTCGAGAATCCGCGAGTTGAGTGCCAAAACACATATCAAGTGAATCAATATGATACCCCGTTGTCACTATGGGTGTTCATACCAAGACATACATCAAGTGCTCTCAAATTCATAGAAGTATTCAATCCGATAAAACAAAATCTCAAAGGGAAAACTCAATTCATCACAACAAGATAGAGAGGGGAAAACACCATATGATCCAACTATATTAACAAAGCCCGCGATACATCAAGATCGTGACGTCTCAAGAACACGAGAGAGAGAGAGAGAGAGAGAGAGAGAGAGAGAGAGATTAAACACATAGCTACTGGTACAAACCCTGAGGCGGAAGACAGGGGTGGCAAAACCTCGGGACCCAACACCGAGGTGCCAAGTATGGGGGTCCCTAGCCGTAGCGTTGGCACCGAAGCTGACTTTGGCTGGGCCAATGTCTCGCCCTGCCCTTCCTTGACGACCTCGGAGACCCCGTCCCCTTGCCCCTCTGGGGCCGAGGTCTCAACCTCGGCCATGACGACTGGTTCTGCGGCCCACATTGTGTTGTCCGGGGGTGCCGAATTGGACGTCGCCTCCCCCAGCCCCTCCGGAGTAGGAGGAGGAGTGGCGTGATCCAGCGTGTCGCTGGTGGGCAAAAGCCCACTCGAGGTGTTGCAGCTGGGGTCCACCTTCTGCAGATTGAAGGAAAATTACTCGTGTGAGTTCTACCTCAATGGAAAGGAAAACCACACACAGAGACAAAGATATACCTCCGGGGCGCGTGCTTCTTCCTTCCCACCTTGAAGAGGTCATCGTCTGACTCGTCGGAGAAGGTGCTCTTCTCCGACGAAGCAGGCTTGCCTGCGGGTCCGCGGAGACCTTGCACGCCCTTTTCTGGCCTTTCGGCCGTGCCTCGTCCTCGGTGTCCTCGAACGCCTCCCTCTTCCCCTTGAGGGAAGGGTTCTGTACCACCTTGACCTCCTCCACATCGTGTTCGTGGGTGGAGGAGGCATGGGTATCCTCAGACCGAGTGATCGAGGTCTCCCGGGTCTGAAGACCCATCCTGCCCTTTTGGGGCTTTGACCCCTTAGGGATCACCACATGCGACTGCTCGACCAGGAGGGCTGTAAGAAGGTGGGTCCTCTCCCCCTCTGGCACTGGCGCTGGGCACAACATCTGTTGCGCCTTGGCGATCCACTTCTGCAAGCATAAATTGATCGATTAGCTGAGATCTACATCGTAGAATATGAAGCTTTGTATTAGAAGATTACCTCAGGGGCGTCGTGGCTGGATTCGAAGCAGAGATCTCTCCCTTCTGAGGGAAATCCATCCTTGGACGGCTTGAACAACCGGTTCCACATCCCGATCAAGGTAGAGCGAAAGAAGTGGTGAATGGGCTGCATGTCTTTGGGCTTGTGTGCCCACATTGGAGTGCCCCGAAGTTAAAGTGGAGGATGCGGTGGTGGAGCATGACGTTCCCCATGTCTTCCAGCTCGAGGTTTTTCTGATTGGACCACCACACGATCCTTTTCATCAGCACCCCCACCTCCCCCGGGCTCCCCCGGGTGATGCCCTTCTTCGCCCAGGACACTAGCTTCCTTGGAGGCCCAACCGAGAATGCCGGGACTTCGGCTTGGCCCGCGGCAAGTGGCTCAGGGATGTAAAACCACTCACATTGCCACTCTTTGACTGTCTCTATGAAGGTACCCTAGAACCAGTTGACCTTCTGGTTCTTGCTGATAATGGCACCTCCACACTCTGCCAGATCGGAGCCACTAGACTTCGGCTTGACATCAAAGATCTTCAGCCATAGGCCAAAGTGCGACTCGATGCGGAGGAAGGCCTCGCTGACCGTGATGAAGGAGGTGAGGTGGAGGATGGAGTTTGGGTCTTGTTGGGGATATAACCCACCCTAGAAGGGCCGGGTTAGGCCGCTGGCGACTCACTAAGCCAGGCTTTGGACAAGCCCGAGGCCATAAGACACAAGTCCAGTGGGGCGGGTTACAAGATGGGACGGATTAAGGCCCGGATCCAGAAGACGGCCTAGAGGCATAAGCCGCCATATGATGACTTGTCTTATAAGGCAAGGTGATTTAGAATAATAAGCAAAAAATAGCAACTGGCACTGGGCACTATGTTAATAGGTTAGTCCCAAAAATGATATAAAGTTCCTATAAAATGAATATAAAACATCCAAGAATGATAATAGAACAACATGGAACAATAAAAAATTACAGATACGTTAGAGATGTATCAGCATCCCCAAGCTTAATTCCTACTCGTCCTCGAGTAGGTAAATGATAAAAACAGAATTTTGATGTGGAATGATGCCCAACATGTTCATCACATATCCTTTTCTTTTGTCGCATGGACATTTGGACTTTTAGATGATTCAAAGCAATAGTCTATAATTTACATGAAGACATCAATACTCAAGCATATCAACAAGCAACCATGTCTTTCAAAATATCAACACTAAAGAAAATTATCCCTAGCCCATTATGCTCAATCATTGATCAATTCATGGAGCACACTCGAATATTAGCTACATCCAATGCACAAGTATGATCATAGTGCTCCCTAGTTGGTGCTTTATAAGTGAAGATGGAGACTCAAATAAAAATAAAAATTGCATAAAAGTAAATAGATAGGCCCTTCGCAGAGGGAAGCGGATATTTGTAGAGGTGCCAGAGCTCAAAGCTTAAATTGAGAGATAAAAAATATATTTTGAGAGGCATACTTTTCCCGTCAACGAAAACGACTGAGAATTCCCAATACTTCCCATGCTAGATACATCATAGGCGGTTCCCAAACATAAAATGAAGTTTATTCCTTTTTCCACCATTCTTTCACAATCCATGGCTAGCCGTATCCATGGGTGCCTTCCATACCAACACTTTCCGAGGAATTTATTATTTGACAACATAAAGTAAATTTCTTTTTCATTTTGGGACTAGGAATCCCTATTACTTCCACACTCTCATGCAATGACAAGTGAATAAACACCGCATATGAGCGGTACGTGCACACAAAAAGGAAATTCATTTTGAAAATTAGAGTTGGCAGATACAAATTTACTTGGAACGGCATGAAAATACCTCATATAGGTAGGTATGATGGACTCATTGAATATTACCTTGGGGTGCCATGGGCATCCCCAAGCTTAGGCTCTTTTCACTCCTTATTGCTTCATCCATCGTGTTCTCACCCAAAACTTGAAAACTTCAATCACACAAAACTCAACAAAACATTCATGAGATCCGTTAGTATAATAAAGCAAATCACCACTTTAAGTATTATTGCAAACCCATTCATATTTTATTATTGCATTATACCTACTGTATTCTAACTTTACCATGGCTTATACCCCCCGATATACTCCATAGATTCATCAGAATAAGCACACAATACAATGAAAACTGAATCTATCAAAAATAGAACATTCTGTAATAATTTGGACATTAGACATACTTCTGTAACAGCAAAAATTCTGAAAAAATAGAAAATGCAGGCAATTTGTATATCAATCTTGTGGAAAAATTCAGAATTTTATCTCGCTTCCCTGATTTCTAACAATTATGCTACTGGGAGCAAAAGTTTCTGTTTTCCAACAAGATCAAATCAACTATCACCCAATATGGTCCTAATGGCTTTACTTGGCACAAACACTAAGTAAACAGAAAAACACAATCATAACAGTAGCATAATTGTGTCAACACACAAAAACAGAAAAAAATATTCACTGGGTTGCCTCCCAACAAGCGCTTTTCTTTAAAGCCTTGAGCTGGGCATTGATAATTTTAATGATGCTCACATGAAAGACAAAAAAATTAGCACGAAGAGAGCATCATATAGCATGTGAAAAACAAGTTTCATTCTAACATACTTCCTATGCATAGGCATTTTATAGGCACATTTTTACCAAGACAAGTGATGCTACACAACCTTCTTCTTGTAGATGTTGTTGAGCCTCCAAGTGCAGAGGTTTGTAGGACAGTAGCAAATTTCCCTCAAGTGGATGACCTAAGGTTTATCAATCCGTGGGAGGCGTAGGATGAAGATGGTCTCTCTCAAACAACCCTGCAACCAAATAACAAAGAGTCTCTTGTGTCCCCAACACACCCAATACAATGGTAAATTGTATAGGTGCACTAGTTCGGCGAAGAGATGGTGATACAAGTGCAATATGGATGGTAGATATAGGTTTTTGTAATCTGAAAATATAAAAACAGCAAGGTAACTAATGATAAAAGTGAGCGAAAATAGTATTGCAATGCTAGGAAACAAGGCCTAGGGTTCATACTTTCACTAGTGCAAGTTCTCTCAACAATAATAACATAATTGGATCATATAACTATCCCTCAACATGCAACAAAGAGTCACTCCAAAGTCACAAATAACGGAGAACAAACGAAGAGATTATGGTAGGGTACGAAACCACCTCAAAGTTATTCTTTTTGATCGATCTATTCAAGAGTCCGTAGTAAAATAACACGAAGCTATTCTTTCCGTTCGATCTATCATAGAGTTCGTACTAGAATAACACCTTAAGACACAAATCAACCAAAACCCTAATGTCACCTAAATACTCCAATGACACCTCAAGTATCCGTGGGTATGATTATACGATATGCATCACACAATCTCAGATTCATCTATTCAACCAACACAAAAAACTTCAAATAGTGCCCCAAAGTTTCTACCGGAGAGTCAAGACGAAAACGTGTGCCAACCCCTATGCATAAGTTCACAAGGTCACTGAACCCGCAAGTTGATCACCAAAACATACACTTGAATATCCCATTGTCACCACAGATAAGCACATGCAAGACATACATCAAGTGTTCTCAAATCCTTAAAGACTCAATCCGATAACATAACTTCAAAGCGAAAACTCAATCCATTACAAGAGAGTAGAGGGGGAGAAACTGTTGGGGATCGTTGCTGAAATTAAAAAAATTCTACGCATCACCAAGATCATTCTATGCAGAGACTAGCAATGAGAGAGAGGGGAGTGCATCATCATACCCTTGAAGATCGCGATGCAGAAGCGTTACAAGAACGCGGATGAAGGAGTCGTACTCGCAGCGATTCAGATCGCGGTTGATTTCGATCTAAGCGCCGAACAACGGCGCCTCCGCGTTCAACACACGTACAGCCCGGGGACGTCTCCTCCTTCTTGATCCAGCAAGGGGAGAGGAGAAGTTGAGGGAGAGCTCCGGCAGAACGACGGCGTGGTGGTGGAGCTTGCAGTTCTCCGGCAGGGCTTCGCCAAGCACTACTACTACGGAGGAGGTGTTGGGGAGGGAGAGGGCTGCGCCAGGGGAAGGGGTGCAGCTCCCATGCACCTCCCCACTATATATAGGGGTGGAGGGGGCTGATTTCTTGCCCTCCAAGTCCATTGGGGCATTGGCAAAGGTGGGGGAAAGAAATCCCATCATTTCCCTTCCCCACCGATTGTTATCCCCTTTTTTAGGGATCTTGATCTTATCCCTTCGGGATATGATCTTATTCCTTCTAAGGGGGGATCTTGGTGTGCCCCCACTACCCACGTTCATGTGGGTCCCCCCATGCAGGTGGGCCCCACTCCGGAACCTTCTAGAACCTTCCCGGCACAATACCGAAAAATCCCGAACATTTTCCGGTGGCCAAAATAGGACTTCCCATATATAAATCTTTACCTCCGGACCATTCCGGAACTCCTCGTGACATCTGAGATCTCATCCAGGACTCTGAACAACATTCGGTAACTGCACACTAATTCCCATAACAACTCTAGCGTCGCCGAACCTTAAGTGTGTAGACCCTACGGGTTCGGGAATCATGCAGACATGACCGAGACAGCTCTCTGGCCAATAACCAACAACGGGATCTGGATACCCATGTTGGCTCCCACATGTTCCACGATGATATCATCGGATGAACCACGATGTCGGGGATTCAATCAATCCTGTATACAATTCCCTTTGTCAATCGGTACGTTACTTGCCCGAGATTCGATCGTCGGTATCCCAATACCTCGTTCAATCTCGTTACCGCCAAGTCACTTTACTTGTTTCGTAATGCATGATCTCGCAACTAACTACTTAGTCACATTGAGCTCATTATGATGATGCATTACCGAGTGGGCCCAGAGATACCTCTCCGTCATACGGAGTGACAAATCCCAGTCTTGATTCGTGCCAACCCAACAGACACTTTCGGAGATACCTGTATTGTACCTTTATAGCCACCCAGTTACGTTGTGACGTTTGGCACACCCAAAGCATTCCTATGGTATCCGGGAGTTGCACAATCTCATGGTCTAAGGAAATGATACTTGACATTAGAAAAGCTTTAGCAGACGAACTACACGATCTTGTGCTATGCTCAGGATTGGGTCTTGTCCATCACATCATTCTCCTAATGTTGTGATCCCGTTATCAACGAAAACCAATGTCCATGGTCAGGAAACCGTAACCATCTATTGATCAACAAGCTAGTCAACTAGAGGCTCACTAGGGACATGTTGTGGTCTATGTATTCACACATGTATTACGATTTCCGGATAACACAATTATAGCATGAACAATAGACAATTATCATGAACAAGGAAATATAATAATAACCACTTTATTATTGCCTCTAGGGCATATTTCCAACAGTCTCCCACTTGCACTAGAGTTAGTAATCTAGTTACATTGTGATGAATCGAACACCCATAGAGTTCTGGTGTTGATCATGTTTTGCTCGTGGAAGAGGTTTAGTCAACGGATCTGCGACATTCAGATCCGTATGCACTTTACAAATATCTATGTCTCCATCTTGAACATGTTCACGAATGGAGTTGAAACGACGCTTGATATGGCTGGTCTTCTTGTGAAACCTGGGCTCGTTGGCAAGGGCAATAGCTCCAGTGTTGTCATAGAAGAGAGTCATTGGGCCCGACGCATTGGGAATAACTCCTAGGTCAGTGATGAACTCCTTCATCCAGACTGCTTCCTATGCTGCCTCCGAGGCTGCTATGTACTCCGCTTCACATGTAGATCCCGCCACGACGCTTTGCTTGCAACTGCACCAGCTGACTGCCCCACCATTCAAAATATACACGTATCCGGTTTGTGACTTGGAGTCATCCAGATCTGTGTCGAAGCTAGCATCGACGTAACCCTTTACGACGAGCTCTTCGTCACCTCCATAAACGAGAAACATATCCTTAGTCCTTTTCAGGTACTTCAGGATGTTGTTGACCGCTGTCCAGTGTTCCTTGCCGGGATTACTTTGGTACCTCCCTACCAAACTTACGGCGAGGTTCACATCAGGTCTGGTACACAGCATGGCATACATAATAGACCCTATGGTTGAGGCATAGGGAATAACACTCATCGTTTCTCTATCTTCTGCCGAGGTCGGGCATTGAGCCATGCTCAATCTCACACCTTGTAATACAGGCAAGAACCCCTTCTTGGACTGATCCATATTGAACTTCTTCAATATCTTGTCAAGGTATGTGCTTTGCGAAAGACCAATGAGGCGTCTCGATCTATCTCTATAGATCTTGATGCCTAATATGTAAGCAACTTCTCCAAGGTCCTTCATTGAAAAACAATTATTCAAGTAGGTCTTTATGCTTTCCAAGAATTCTATATTATTTCCCATCAATAGTATGTCATCCACATATAATATGATAAATGCTATAGAGCTCCCACGCACTTTCTTATAAACACAAGCTTCTCCCTAAGTCTGTGTAAACCCAAACGCTTTGATCATCTCATCAAAGCAAATGTTCCAACTCAGAGATGCTTGCACCAGCCAATAGATTGAGCGGTGGAGCTTGCATACCTTGTCAGCATTCTTAGGATCGACAAAACCTTCCGACTGCATCATATACAATTCTTCCTTAAGGAAACCAGTAAGGAATGCCGTTTTGACGTCCATTTGCCATATCTCATAATCATAGAATGCGGCAATCGCTAACATGATTCGGACGGACTTCAGCTTTGCTACGGTGAGAAGGTCTCATCGTAGTCAACCCCTTGAACTTGTCGGTAACCCTTAGCGACAAGACAAGCCTTATAGATGGTCACATTAACATCCGTGTCAGTCTTCTTCTTAAAGATCCATTTATTCTCTATAGCTTGCCGATCAACGGGCAAGTCTCTCAAAGTCCATACTTCGTTTTCATACATGGATCCTATCTCGGATTTCATGGCTTCAAGCCATTTGTTGGAATCCGGGCCTGCCATTGCTTCTTCATAGTTCGAAGGTTCACCGTTGTCTAACAACATGATTTCCAGGACAGGGTTGCCGTACCACTCTGGTGCGGAACGTTTCCTTGTGGACCTACGAAGTTCAGTGGTAACTTGATCATGATCGTCATCATTCCTCTCTAGTCGGTGCAGGCACCACAGAAACATTTTCTTGCGCTGCGCTACTCTCTGGTTCGAGAGGGGTCATCTCATCAAGTTCCACTTTCCTCCCACTTACTTCTTTCGAGAGAAACTCTTTCTCTAGAAAGGATCCATTCTTGGCAACAAAGATCTTGCCTTCGGATCTGAGGTAGAAGGTATACTCAATAGTTTCCTTAGGGTATCCTATGAAGGCGCATTTTTCCGATTTGGGTTCGAGCTTTTCAGGTTGAAGTTTCTTGACATAAGCATCGCATCCCCAAACTTTCAGAAACAATAGCTTAGGTTTCTTTCCGAACCATAATTCATGCGGTGTCGTCTCAACGAATTTTGACGGAGCCCTATTTAAAGTGAATGCGGCAGTCTCTAAAGCATAACCCTAAAATGATAGTGGTAGATCGGTAAGACACATCATAGATCGCACCATATCCAATAGAGTGCGATTACGACGTTCGGACACACCATTACGCTGAGGTGTTCCAGGCGGCGTGAGTTGTGAAACAATTCCACATTTCCTTAAGTGTGTGCCAAATTCGTGACTCAAATATTCCCCTCCACGATCTGATCGTAAGAACTTTATTTTCCTGTCACGTTGATTCTCAACCTCACTCTGTAATTCCTTGAACCTTTCAAAGGTCTCAGACTTGTGTTTCATTAAGTAGACATACCCATATATACTTAAGTCATCAGTGAGGGTGAGAACATAACGATAACCACCGCGAGCCTCAACGCTCATTGGACCGCACACATCAGTATGTATGATTTCCAATAAGTTGGTTGCTCGCTCCATTGTTCCGGAGAACGGAGTCTTGGTCATTTTTCCCATGAGGCATGGTTCGCACGTGTCAAATGATTCATAATCAAGAGACTCTAAAAGTCCATCTGCATGGAGTTTCTTCATGCATTTGACACCAATGTGACCAAGGCGGCAGTGCCACAAGTATGTGGGACTATCATTATCAACCTTACATCTTTTGGCTTTCACACTATGAATATGTGTGACATCACGTTCGATATTCAATAAGAATAAACCATTGACCAGCGGGTCATGACCATAAAACATATCTCTCATATAAATAGAACAACCATTATTCTCGGATTTAAATGAGTAGCCATCTCGCATTAAACAAGATCCAGATACAATGTTCATGTTCAAAGCTGGTACTAAATAACAATTATTGAGGTTTAAAACTAATCCTGAAGGTAGATGTAGAGGTAGCGTGCCGACGGCGATCACATCGACCTTTGAACCATTCCCGACGCGCATCATCACCTCGTCCTTCGCCAGTCTCCGCTTATTCCGCAGCTCCTGTTTTGAGTTACAAATATGAGCAACCGCACCGGTATCAAATACCCATCAGCTACTACGAGTGCTGGTAAGGTACACTCAATAACATGTATATCATATATACCTTTGGTATTGCCGGCCTTCTTATCCGCTAAGTACTTGGGGCAATTTCGCTTCCAGTGACCGTTTCCCTTGCAATAAAAGCACTGAGTCTCGGGCTTGGGACCATTCTTTGGCTTCTTCCCGGCAACTGGCTTACCGGGCGCGGAAACTCCCTTGCCGTCCTTCTCGAAGTTCTTCTTACCCTTGCCTTTATTGAAACTAGTGGTTTTACTGACCATCAACACTTGATGTTCCTTTTTGATCTCCACCTCCGCTGACTTCAGCATTGAATATACCTCAGGAATGGTTTTCTCCATCCCCTGCATATCGAAGTTCATCACAAAGCTCTTGTAGCTAGGTGGAAGCGACTGAAGGATTCTGTCAACGACCGCGTCATCCGGGAGATTAACTCCCAGTTGAGACAAGCGGTTGTGCAACCCAAACATTTTGAGTATGTGCTCGCTGACAGAACTATTCTCCTCCATCTTACAACTGTGGAACTTGTCGGAGACTTCATATCTCTCGACTCGGGCATGGGCTTGGAAAACCATTTTCAGCTCTTGGAACATCTCATATGCTCCGTGTTGCTCAAAACGCTTTTGGAGCCCCGGTTCTAAGCTGTAAAGCATGCTGCACTGAACCAGGAAGTAATCATCACTACGCGACTGCCAGGCGTTCATAACGTCTTGAGTTGCTGGGAAAACAGGTGCGTCACCTAGCGGTGCTTCAAGGGCATATGCTTTCTTGGCAGCTATGAGGATAATCCTCAGGTTACGGACCTAGTCCGTGTAGTTGCTACCATCGTCTTTCAGCTTGGTTTTCTCTAGGAACGCGTTGAAGTTGAGGGAACATTAGCGTGGGCCATTGGATCTACAAGGTAGATTTGTAAAGACAATTTTAGACTAAGTTCATGATAATCAAGTTCATCTAATCAAATTATTTAATGAACTCCCACTCAGATAGACATCCCTCTAGTCATCTAAGTGATACATGATCCGAATCGACCAGGCCGTGTCCGATCATCACGTGAGACGGACTAGTCATCAACGGTGAACATCTCCATGTTGATGGTATCTACTATACGACTCATGTTTGACCTTTCGGTCTCTCGTGTTCCGAGGCCATGTCTGTACATGCTAGGCTCGTCAAGTCAACCTAAGTGTTTTGCATGTGTAAATCTGGCTTACACCCGTTGTATTCGAACGTTATAATCTATCACACCCGATCATCACGTGGTGCTTCGAAACAACGAACCTTCGGAACGGTGCACAGTTAGGGGGAACACTTTCTTGAAATTTTAGCGAGGGATCATCTTATTTATGCTACCGTCGTTCTAAGCAAATAAGATGTAAAAACATGACAAACATCACATGCAATCAAATAGTGACATGATATGGCCAATATCATTTTGCTCCTTTTGATCTCCATCTTTGGGGCGCCATGATCATCATCGTCACCGGCATGACACCATGATCTCCATCATCATGATCTCCATCATCGTGTCTCCATGAAGTTGTCTCGCCAACTGTTACTTCTACTACTATGGCTAACGGTTAGCGATAAAGTAAAGTAATTACACGGCATTTTCATTGACACGCAGGTCATACGATAAATTAAGACAAATCCTATGGCTCCTGCCGGTTGTCATACTCATCGACATGCAAGTCGTGATTCCTATTACAAGAACATGATCAATCTCATACATCACATATATCATTCATCACATCCTTTTGGCCATATCACATCACACGACATATGCTGCAAGAACAAGTTAGACGTCCTCTAATTGTTCTTGCAAGTTTTTACGTGGCTGCTATAGGTTTCTAGCAAGAACGTTTCTTACCTACGCCAAAACCACAACGTGATATGCCAATTTCTATTTACCCTTCATAAGGACCCTTTTCATCGAATCCGATCCGACTAAAGTGGGAGAGACAGACACCCGCTAGCCACCTTATGCAACTAGTGCATGTCAGTCGGTGGAACTTGTCTCACGTAAGCGTACGTGTAAGGTCGGTCCGGGCCGCTTCATCCCACGATGCCACCGAATCAAGATAAGACTAGTAACGGCAAGTAAATTGACAAAATCGACGCCCACAACAACTTGTGTTCTACTCGTGCATAGGAACTACGCATAGACCTAGCTCTAACACCACTGTTGGGGATCGTTGCAGAAATTAAAAAAATTCTATGCATCACCAAGATCAATCTATGGAGAGACTAGAAACGAGAGAGAGGGGAGTGCATCTTCATACCCTCGAAGATCGCGATGCGGAAGCGTTACAAGAACGCGGATGAAGGAGTCGTACTCGCAGCGATTCAGATCGCGGTTGATTCCGATCTAAGCGCCGAACAACGGCGCCTCCGCGTTCAACTCACGTACAGCCCGGGGACGTCTCCTCCTTCTTGATCCAGCAAGGGAAGAGGAGAAGTTGAGGGAGAGCTCCGGCAGCACGATGGCGTGGTGGTGGAGCTTGTAGTTCTCCGGCAGGGCTTCGCCAAGCACTACGGAGGAGGAGGAGGTGTTGGGGAGGGAGAGGGCTGCGCCAGGGGAAGGGGTGCGGCTCCCATGTGCCTCCCCACTATATATAGGGGTGGAGGGGGCTGATTTCTTGCCCTCCAAGTCCATTGGGGCGTTGGCAAAGGTGGGGGAAAGAAATCCCATCATTTCCCTTCCCACCAATTGTTACCCCCTTTTTAAGGGATCCTGATCTTATCCCTTCGGGATATGATCTTATTCCTTCTAAGGGGGGATCTTGGTGTGCCCCCACTACCCACGTTCATGTGGGTCCCCCCATGCAGGTGGGCCCCACTCCGGAACCTTCTAGATCCTTCCCGGCACAATACCGAAAAATCCCGAACATTTTCCGGTGGCCAAAATAGGACTTCCCATATATAAATCTTTACCTCTGGACCATTCCGGAACTCCTCGTGACATCCGAGATCTCATCCAGGACTCCGAACAACATTCGGTAACTGCACACTAATTCCCATAACAACTCTAGCGTCGCCGAACCTTAAGTGTGTAGACCCTACGGGTTCGGGAATCATGCAGACATGACCGAGACAGCTCTCTGGCCAATAACCAACAGCGGGATCTGGATACCCATGTTGGCTCCCACATGTTCCACGATGATATCATCGGATGAACCACGATGTCGGGGATTCAATCAATCCTGTATACAATTCCCTTTGTCAATCGGTACGTTACTTGCCCGAGATTCGATCGTCGGTATCCCAATACCTCGTTCAATCTCGTTACCGGCAAGTCACTTTACTTGTTTCGTAATGCATGATCTCGCAACTAACTACTTAGTCACATTGAGCTCATTATGATGATGCATTACTGAGTGGGCCCAGAGATACCTCTCCGTCATACGGAGTGACAAATCCCAGTCTCGATTCATGCCAACCCAACAGACACTTTCGGAGATACCTGTAGTGTACCTTTATAGCCACCCAGTTACGTTGTGACGTGTGGCACACCCAAAGCATTCCTACGGTATCCGGGAGTTGCACAATCTCATGGTCTAAGGAAATGATACTTGACATTAGAAAAGCTTTAGCAGACGAACTACATGATCTTGTGCTATGCTCAGGATTGGGTCTTGTCCATCACATCATTCTCCTAATGATGTGATCCCGTTATCAACGACATCCAATGTCCATGGTCAGGAAACCGTAACCATCTATTGATCAACGAGCTAGTCAACTAGAGGCTCACTAGGGACATGTTGTGGTCTATGTATTCACACATGTATTACGATTTCTGGATAACACAATTATAGCATGAACAATAGACAATTATCATGAACAAGGAAATATAATAATAACCACTTTATTATTGCCTCTAGGGAATATTACCAACAGAAACATCATAAGATCCAACTATAATACCAAAGCTTGCGATACATCAAGATCGTGCCGAATCAAGAACACGAGAGAGAGATATCAAACACATAGCTACTGGTACATACCCTCAGCCCCGAGGGTGAACTACTCCCTCCTCGTCATGGAGAGCGCCGGGATGATGAAGATGGCCATCGCTGAGGGATCCCCCCTCCGGCAGGGAGCCAGAACAGGGTCCCGATTGGTTTTTGTGGCTACAGAGGCTTGCGGCGGCGGAACTCCCAATCTAGGTTATGTTCTAGAGGTTTCTGTATTTATAGGAACTTTTGGCGTAGGTCTTATGTCAGGGGGTCTCCGAGCCGTCCACGAGATAGGGGGGCGCGCCCCCACCCTCGTGGGCAGCCCGGGACTCTTCTGGCCCAACTCTTTTACTTTGGGGGCTTCTTTTGGTCCATAAAAAATCATCAAAAATTGGCACGTCAATTGGACTCCGTTTGGTATTCCTTTTCTGTAAAACTCAGAAACAAGGAAAAAATAGAAACTGGCACTAGGCTCTAGGTTAATAGGTTAGTCCCAAAAATCATATAAAATATCATATAAATGCATATAAAACATCCTAGATGGATAATATAATAGCATGGAACAATCAAAAATTATACATACGTTGGAGACGTATCAACAAGCAATTTCTAGCATAAGCAAATTGGAAGAAGGAAGCACTATTAATTTCAACACAAAGAGAGGTGATTTAGTAACATCAAAATTTCTACAACCATGCTCTCCTCTCTCATAATAATTACATGTAGGATCATAATCAAATTCAAGAATATAGCTATCATATAAAATTTTCTCTCCATGATCCACATGCATAAAAGTTTTACGATCTTCCAAAGCAGTGGGATTAACATCAACTAAAGTCATGACCTCTCCAAACCCAATTTTATCAAAAAAATAAGATTGGACACTCTCCAAATGTGTGGGATTATTTTACTTAAAGTTGACGCTCTTCCAGACCAACTTTCAATATTATCGCAAGCATATTCATCATGAGGTTAAATAAAATTTCAAGATCATAAGAATCATTATCACCCCCATCATGATCATTGCAACAAGTAGTGGACATAGCAATATTAGCATCCCCAAGCTTGGGGTTTTGCATATTATTAGCACAATTGACATTAATAGAATTTATAATGACTTGCAGTCATGCTTTTCATCCAAGGAGCTATCACGAATCACTTTATAAGTTTCTTCATTTAGCACTTCATCTCAATTTTCAGATTCACGAATCTCAAGCAAAATTTCTTTAAGATAATCTAGTGAACTCAATTCACTAGCAATTGGTTCATCATAATTGGATCTTTTGAAAAGATTAGCAAGTGGATGAGGATCCATGTCAATAGATTTTTAGCAAGCTAAGATCCAAGCAAATAGAAGACACGTGGCAACTCAAGCAAAGAGGCAAACGAAAAAAAGGCAAACGGAAATTATTTTTGTATTTTTGCAAAAATGTTTTAGAAGTGGGTGAGATGAAAACGAGGGACAAATGGCAAAAAATGTAAATTGCAAGGAGATGAGATTTGTGATTGGGTAGCTGGTAGATGTTGATGATGTCTCCTCGGCAACGGCGCCAGAAATTCTTCCTGATTGCTTGTATTTGCGTTGGTATTTCCCCGAAGAGGAGAGGATGATGCAACACAACAACGGTAAGTATTTCCCTCAGTTATGAAACCAATGTTATCAATCCGGTAGGAGAACCAAGCAACACTATGTAAACAGTACCTACACACAAATAACAAATACTTGCAACCCAACGCCTAAGAGGGGTTGTCTATCCCTCCTCGGTATTGAGATAGATTAAATTGTATGAGATTGGATAAATAGATCTAGCAAAAACACAAAATAAAATAAAGAAAGAAAAAGTGCAGCAAGGTATTTTTGGGTTTTTGGAATAATAGATCTGAAAACAATATGATAGAAAATAGACCCAGGGGCATAGATTTCACTAGTGGCTTCTCTCGAGAAAATAGCATACGGTGGGTAAACAAATTACTGTTGGGCAATTGATTGAAGAGCAAATAATTATGACGATATCCGAGGTAATGATCATGTATATAGGCATCATGTATAAGATTAGTAGACCAACTCCTGCCTGCATCTACTACTATTACTCCACACATCGACCGCTATCCAGCATGCATCTAGTGTATTAAGTTCATGGAGAAACGGAGTAATGCAATAAGAACGATGACATGATGTAGACAAGATATATTCATGTAGGAATAGACTCCATCTTTTTATCCTTAATGGCAATGATACATGTGTGTCATGTCTCCTTCTGTCACTGAGAATAAGCACTGCAAGATCGAACCCCTCACAAAGCACCTCTTCCCATTCCAAGAAAAATCAATCTAGTTGGCCAAACCAAACCAAAGTTTCGGAGAAGAAATACGAGGCTATAAATATCATGCATATAAGAGTTCAAAGAAGACTCAAATAATATTCATAGATAGATCTGATCATACACTCACAATTCATCAGATCCCAACAAACACACCGCAAAAAGCCATTACATCAAATAGATCTCCAAGAACATCGAGGAGAACATTGTATTGAGAATCAAAAAGAGAGAAGAAGCCATCTAGCTACTACCTACGGACCCATAGGTCTGTGATAAACTACTCACGCATCATCGTAGGAGTACCAATGAGGATGATGAACCCCTCCGTGATTGTTTCCCACTCCGGCAAGGTGCCGGAATAGGGCTCTAGATTGGATTTCGTGGTTCTGGAACTTGCAACGGCTAGAATTGTTTTTCGTCGACCCCCCCTAGGGTTTCTGGAATATTTGGGTATTTATAGAGCTGAGAGGCGATGGAGAGGACACCCGTGGTCCCAACTACCCACCAAGGCACGCCTTGGGCCTCTGGCGCGTGTTGGTGCCTTGTGGGCCCCATAGGCCTCCCATCCTGCACTTCCTTGGTTCCCAAGTTGTCTTCTGGGCAGAAAAAATCTCCAAAAAGTTTCACTATGTTTGGACTCCGTTTGATATGGATATTCTCCAAAGTAAAAAACAAGCAAAAAACAGCAACTGGCACTGGGCACTATGTCAATAGGTTAGTCCCAGAAAATGATATAAAGTTGCTATAAAATGAATATAAAACATCCAGAATGATAATATAATAGCATGGAACAATAAAAAATATAGATACGTTGGATACGTATCAGAGGCTGTTGGGTTGGATGAGATTTATCATGTAATCGAGTTAGTTTTGTTAGGGCTTAATGCCTAGTATCAACTATGTTCTGAGACTGATGTTGCTATAACTTTGCTATGCTTAATGCTTGTCACTAGGGCTCGGGTGCCATGATTTCAAATCTGAACCTATTATGTTTTCATGAATATATTTGAGTTCTTGATCCCATCTTGCAAGTTATATGCACCTACTACGAGTTATGATCCACATACCGCAAGGTGACAATAATTGGGATTCTTTCTGGTGATTACTGTAGTTTGAGGAGTTCATGTATTCACTAAGTGCTAATACTTTGTTCCGGTTCACTATTAAAAGGAGGCCTTAATATCCCTTAGTTTCCTTATGGACCCCGCTGCCACGGGAGGGTAGGACAAAAGATGTCATGCAAGTTCTTTTCCAAAAGCACGTATGACTATATACATAATACATGCCTACATTACATTGATGAATTGGAGCTAGCTCTGCGTCGCTCTAGGTTATAAATGCTAGATGATGAATATCATCCAACACAATTATCATCACCGATCCAATGCCTACGAGCTTTTCACATATTGATCTTTGCTAAGTTACTTTTACCATTGCTGCTGTTACAATCACTACAAAATTGTTACTGTTCCTATTGCCACTGTTACTGTTACTATCATACTACTTTTCTACTAAATACTTGGCTGCAGATATTAAGTCTTTCAGGTGTGGTTGAATTGACAACTCAACTGCTAATACTTGTGAATATTCTTTGGCTCCCCTTGTGTCGAATCAATAAATTTGGGTTGAATACTCTATCCTTGAAAACTGTTGTGATACTCTATACTTGTGGTTTATCAGGGTCCCGACAGTTGACTTGGTCCATGTTGGATGCCTTCATGTTGTGCCCTTCGTGCTTGGTGCTTGTTTGCGGCGTCGGTCCGAGTGTTTCTCTCCGGGCTTTGATGTGTCGTCGTACGAATCGACGCCAATGACCATGGACATGGCATCATTCGAGCGTGATCGGCGGGGGGCGTCGGTAGTCACTGGTTTGGTCCCCCCCGGTCCACCGGGACCAGCTGGGGACACAGGCCTGGGCGCTTCCTACTGTGGAGGTGCCGACCCAAACCCGGTGGCTGATTTGGGCTAGGAGTGAAAGGTGGTCCCTTTCACTCTTACGACTGAGGTTGGGTGGTCGTGACATGGATTGTCAGCGGTGCCCAGGGGCATGGATGCCGGGACGATGGTCCCGGACAACGGGTTCCATGGTTGGCTTTCAGGCATGCTTAATGGTGGGGGTGGTGGCTCCATCTTTTGGTCATGTGGGCGACTAGGGATGTAGTGGCGGGAGGCCTAGTCCTGCTCTAGCAGTGCCTAGATCTGGGATGGATAGGTTGGCCCTCGTCGAGGTGGTGGCTAGGACTCCTCTTGGTGGTGCAGGCGAGTGTCAGAGGGAAAGCTCCGCGCTTCTAGCGCCGGCGGCGACAATGCTTGTGAGTGCCGCTTGCTTCTTGAAGACGGTGTCATGGTTCTCGTCCTCGTGCCAGCGCTCACAGTGAAAACCTTTGTCTGTCCTCAGACTCGGCAGCGGTGACGCTTCACACCGTCACCCTCTTGGGGGGCGTTGTCATTGAGTTCACGGGTCTTTGTTCAAGCCTCGACGAGGTGTTATGCTTGTTCTAGGCTCATGTTGTATCTTTTGATCTGCTTTGTAAGGGGACCTCCCCATCATATTGTATCGTTCGGTCGTGTACTTTGGTCCATTGCTTTATATATATATAATGCGGGACGAAAGCCTGTTTCGAGGATACTGCCCGGGCTAAACATCGGGATATGCGCTATATATTTAGCAGATTCCCTAAACCTCAATCTCCAAAATTAATATTTGGTTCATGCAATTTATCAAATTGTGCTTTGACTTTGCTTTGTCCCCCGGGATCCACCACAGGTTGGGTTTGAGAGCCCGATGCAGATAACAGCGTTGAAGTGGAACTAGCTTTTTCTTTTTCCACTAGATTCAAGGTTATAGGACACGGAGTCCTTGACTTGCTTCGGAAAGAAAAGACCTAGTACTTGTTTACCTCCAGTCCGTGGATTCGGTACAAACTAGGTAGAATTAGAGAGAGACGGGCACTGCGTGTCAGGGGTCCTATTTGTCAAATACGTCGCCGCCGACGGGATTCCGACAACGATGAAGGCAGCCGGAGGTGCGGTGGCGGCGGGAAAGATTCATTTTCTCGATTAGCGAGGCGGCGAACGGCTAGCCGCGCGGGTTTCGACGGTCAGTGCAGGACAGACAGGAGCTGAGCGCCTTTCTACTTTCCCTCCTCTAAACTAAATTTAAGCAAGCGAAGAAACTGTTAGGAATGTAAAAAAACCATTATTTTAAAGAAAATGCAGTTTAAAAAATCTGCTAGATGAATATAAACCCCTTAAAATAAGGGAAAACCTTTGGTTCAGCCGGTGGAAAACTCCAACGCATCATCCGTCTTCTCTTAACAACACGTGTTCCCTGTGGGTCCACCCAAATCTTTCTCCCCAACTTTATATCTTCAACGACCTCCTCCCTTCACACATTTTCTTCCTTTTTCTGCAACCGCTGGCCATCGGCCATCATCTGCAAACCGTGGTGTTGTTTGCAAGCGCCGGCGGACTTCCCATGTCCAGCCACCGGCCGTGATAACGACAGTGAGCGACGCGCCTGGAGCATCAAAGCTGTGAGCGGCACCACCATGAAGACCGGCGACGCGCCTGGACTAGCGTCCCTGATTTGTCACAGCACCACCACGACGCGTGCCGAGGCGCCTGAAACCCGAGCTGCTGCCATCCGACGCCAACGCTCACGTCGGTCGTGGCCGGTCATGGCTGCGACCACCTCAAGCTCCTCCTGTCGCCGGCACCATCTCCTTCATTTCACGGTCTCTGTTTCACAAATAAAATTTCGCAACATACACTGTTGCAAAAAAATCTGAAACATGACCCTGTTGCAAACGATTTGTGCAATCAATCTTTCAATTTTTTGCAACTGGACCTCTGTTGCAAAAAGAATTGCAACAAAACCTCTGTTGTGAAAACTATAAAAGTATAGGGCTGTGTCGTGTGATCTTTAAAATTCTGCAACAAAACCTTTGTTGTGAAATTTTTTTGAAGCAAGATCTCTGTTGTAGAAAAAAAAATACAGGCACGAGTGGCCTCTAAAATTTTTGCAACAAGATCTTTGTTGCAAAAAAAAATATACAGGCTCGGGTGATTGCAACAAGCAGACTGTTGCAGAAACACCACTCTTGTTACAAAAGGTGGCTGCTTATGCTGGTAGATCGGGCGGTCATTAATGTGTCCATCCAGTGGTCAGCAAGTCGACGGATCCTTTTTCAATTTCCGCCGGAGGACGTGTAGCGTCTCCCGTATTCCATTTGTTCCATGGTATAGTGCATATAGATTTTTTTTTAAAGTCAAACTTCATCAACTCTGAACAAGTTTATGGAGAAAAGCATTTTTACATCTAAGATGCCAACATATATCATTAGATGTTATATTTGGTATTTTAGAAATAAATAGTTTTTAAAAATTTGGTTAGAATTTAGAAAGGTTAACTTTTCTAAAAAAATCTATATTATGAAACAAAGGAAGTACTGTATTTTGAGCACGCACATGCACATTCACATCGTTTTGGCTAAGCTATTTTGGTAAGGACGATTCTTGTGGTCGATGGAGCTAGTCTCCAGGGCCCTACAACTCTCGTAGCGTAGCATGCATGGACGCCACGACAAAGCTGCATGTAACGCCATCGATCCATCTCCGTCACTAGATATTTTCTCGCTGTTTTGACCATGATCCACATGGTGTGTCAGGAATCAAACTACACGTAGGGTCAACATTTCAATTCAAGTAAATCCCTCAACTTTTTTTTCTCTTCTTGTCGTTGGGGACCATATCCGTTATACATGACTGAAAATGTCAGGCACTCCAGTGATACGACCCATGGTGGTTCTTGGATATGAGATCGTACGAACGGAGCTGCTATATACTGTATGTGCGCAACTATCATTTTTGAAGGGTTTTTTTTTCCACAAAATTTGTTAGAGCTACTAGAAACCGTTGGATCTCAGATCCAAAAACAATGCCCTAGAAAATTATTTTATATATAGGAACAAAATATTTGCTTTAACTATATAAAGACTTACACTGACTTGAATACTTCACATATGCTATAACTACAACTATTTTAAAAGCATCTTCAATAAATGATATAGACGTAAATAATTAATTTTTGCATCTTCGAGGCCCAAAAACTCTTCTCCAACAGATGATGTACATGCAAAAAACTTTACATCTTCACCAATAGGAGATGTAAAATACAATTTGCATTTCCACCTCCACGAGATGTAAAAAAGGTGACTGCGCGCCAACTGCCAACCACCCTTCATTTCCTTTCCATCCTTCTTCCTCCCACCTCCCACCGCACTGCCGCCACAGCCCGCCCGTCCACCACGCCACGCCGCAGTCGCCCGGTGTCAGATCCGGCCTCGCCGCTACCCCCGTTGTCGGTTCCATCGCTCATCCGCCGTCGGCTGCCGCCCGAAGCCGCGAATCGGCAGTTTTTTCTCCGCTTCTCCCCGCCGCCGCTCCACCGCTAGCCCCAACCATCGCCGCCCCACCCACCTTTGTCTGTCGCCACATGTTGTGTTTCCACGGCTCCACACGTCATCCCCTGATTCGACCCTGCCGCCGCTCAACTGCCCGCGCCAAGCCCCACCCCGCCTCTGCCGCCCCCACCCACCACACCCCACCTTCGTCCACCTACCGCACGGCGTCACTGTCGCTGCCACCCCGCCGCATGCCATGCCGCCGAAGAAGCTCCCAAAGAGCAAGATGGGGTTCTTCTGCGTGCGGGCAAAGCCATCCGGCCACTTTGACGTCGAGTTCTCCGACGCCGGCCTCCGCTTCTGGCTTGGCACCTACACCACCCCTAACAAGGCCGCGTGTGCCTATGACGTGGCAGTGTGGCATGCCAGGAGGCCGAAGAAGGATCTCAACTTCCTGGAGATCGAGACCGGGCGGGCGGAGTTCCTCGTGCCGGAGGGTATTCAGATGGAGGAGATACCGAAGAAGAGACCTTCCATTGTCCTTGGTCCCGGTGATTGCTATGAGGCGGAGATGGCGAGGTTCGCGCGGGAGCATCCAGAGTATGTTCAGGCCAAGCAGGAGTATTTCTGGAAAACGGGACGCCGAGCGGAAGAATAAGAAGGAGGTGAAGAAGGAGGACGAGATTGGCCCCTCGACGATGATCCCCGTCGAGTCCTCGGAGGACGACGACGAGTTTTGGAGGCCCTCAGATGAGGACGACAAGGAGTACTGGATGCCCTCGGACGATGAGTAGTTTGGATTAGTTGTAGTAGTAGTTTAATTTTATGCTTTTTTATATTTGAACTATGTATTAAATAAAGTAGTAGTTGAAGTTTTTAGTTTTTACATCTCCACTTTGCATCATCTATTGGAGTTGCTCTTTTACATCTCCAATATACATCATCTGTTGGAATTGCCTCTTTTCTGGAGATGCAAAATGCACTTTTTGATGATATAAATTTTACATCTCCAAATTTACATCATTTATTGGAGATGCTTTAAGCATCTCAAGTTCAAAAGATGAGAGTCATAGAACATACCTTACATGAACGAATGTTCACACTTCTCTTCCTTAAGGTTTGTTCCTTGTTCCCGCCGCGGATATATATTAGCAAGAGAATACAGGCGGAAATCCAGGTCAAATGAAATGGCAATATGATGGAAAACCTTATTCTATTTTTGTATTGGGTTTTCGAAAGCTAACTTGGAAATGATGCAAATGTTGGGGAACATAGCATGCAATTTCAAAAAAAATCCTACGATCACGCAAGATCTATCTAGGAGATGCATAGCAACGAGAGGGGGAGAGTGTGTCCACGTACCCTTGTAAACCGAAAGCGGAAGCGTTAGGTTAACGCAGTTGATGTAGTCGAACGTCTTCGCGATCCAACTGATCAAGTACCGAACATACGGCACCTCCGAGTTCAGCACACGTTCAGCTTGATGACGTCCCTCGAACTCTTGATCCAGCAGAGGGTCGAGGGAGAGTTTCGTCAGCACGACGGCGTGGTGATGGTGATGGTGATGTGATCCACGCAGGGCTTCGCTTAAGCACTACGTGAATATGACCGAAGGAGTAAACCGTGGAGAGAGATGCCGCACACGGCTTGGAACAATTGGTGTGTCTCCAAGGGCCTGCCCATGTATATAAAGGAGGGAGAAGAGGAGGTCGTCCAGGGGGCGCGCCATGAAGGGGGGAGTCCTACTAGGACTCCAGTCCTAGTAGGATTCGCCCCACCTTTTTTTCCTTCTCATGGAGGGGGAAAGAGGGAAGGAGAGGGAGACGGGGAAAGGAACGGGGGGCCGCGCCCCTTCACCTAGTCCAATTCAGACAGCCATGGGGGGGGGGGCGCCACCCATTCTGGGCTCCCCTCTCTCTCCCCTATGGCCCATGTTGGCCCATTACTTCCCCGGGGGGTTCCGGTAACCCCTCGGTACTCCGATAAATATCCGAAACATCCGGAAACCATTCCGGTGTCAAAATACTATCGTCCAATATATCAATCTTTACCTCTCGACTATTTCGAGACTCCTCGTCATGTCCGTGATCTCATCCGGGACTCCCAACAATCTTCGGTCACCAAAACACATAACTCATAATATAAATCGTCATCGAACGTTAAGCGTGCGGACCCAACGGGTTTGAGAACTATGTAGACATGACCGAGACTCGTCTCCGATCAATAACCAACAGCAGAACCTGGATGCTCATGTTGGTTCCTATATATTCTACGAAGATCTTTATCGGTCAAACCGCAATAACAACATACGTCATTCCCTTTGTCATCGGTATGTTACTTGCCCGAGATTCGATCATCGGTATCCTCATACCTAGTTCAATCTCATTACCGGCAAGTCTCTTTACTCGTTCTGTAATGAATCATCCCGTAACTAACTCATTAGTCACATCGCTTGCAAGTCTTATAGTGATGTGCATTACCGAGAGGGCCACGAGATAACTCTCCGATACACGGAGTGACAAATCATAATCTTGATCTATGCCAACCCAACAAACACCTTTGGAGACACCTATAGAGCATCTTTATAATCACCCAGTTACGTTGTGATGTTTGATAGCACACAAGGTGTTCCTCCGGTATTCGGGAGTTGCATAATCTCATAGTCAGAGGAATATGTATAAGTCATGAAGAAAGCAATGGAAATAAAACTTAACGATCATAATGCTAAGCTAATGGATGGGTCTTGTCCATCACATCATTCTCCTAATGATGTGATCCCGTTCATCAAATGACAACACATGTCTATTATCAGGAAACTTAACCATCTTTGATTAACGAGCTAGTCTAGTAGAGGCATACTAGGGACACTCTGTTTTGTCTATGTATTCACACATGTATCAAGTTTCCGATTAATACAATTCTAGCAGGAATAATAAACATTTACCATGATATAAGGAAATATAAATAACAACTTTATTATTGCCTCTAGGGCATATTTCCTTCAGTCTCCCACTTGCACTAGAGTCAATAATCTAGATTACATTGTAATGATTCTTACACCCATGGAGTCTTGGTGCTGATCATGTTTTGCTCATGGAAGAGGCTTAGTCAACGGCTCTGCAACATTCAGATCCGTATGTATTTTGTAAATCTCTATGTCTCCCTTCTTGACTTGATCGCGGATGGAGTTGAAGCATCTCTTGATGTGTTTGGTTCTCTTGTGAAATCTGGATTCCTTCGCTAAGGCAATTGCTCCAGTATTGTCACAAAAGATTTTCATTGGGCCCGATGCACTAGGTATTACACCTAGATCGGATATGAACTCTTTCATCCAGACTCCTTCATTTGCTGCTTCTGAAGCAGCTATGTACTGTGCTTCACACGTAGATCCCGCCACGACGCTCTGCTTGGAACTGCACCAACTGATAGCTCCACCATTCAATATAAATATGTATCCGATTTGCGACTTAGAGTCATCCAGACCAGTGTCAAAGCTAGCATCGACGTAACCATTTACGACAAGCTCTTTTCACCTCCATAAACAAGAAACATATCCTTAGTCCTTTTCAGGTATTTCAGGATGTTCTTGACCGCTGTCCAGTGATCCACTCCTGGATTACTTTGGTACCTCCCTGCTAAACTTACAGCAAGGCACACATCAGGTCTGGTACACATCATTGCATACATGATAGAACCTATGGCTGAGGCATAGGGAATGACTTTCATTTTCTCTCTATCTTCTGCAGTGGTCGGGCATTGAGTCTGACTCAACTTCACACCTTGTAACACAGGCAAAAACCCTTCCTTTGGCTGATCCATTTTGAACCTCTTCAAAACTTTATCAAGGTATATGCTTTGTGAAATTCCAATTAAGTGTCTTGATCTATCTCTATAGATCTTGATGCCCAATATATAAGCAGCTTCACCGAGGTCTTTCATTGAAAAATTCTTATTCAAGTATCCTTTTATGCTATCCAGAAATTCTATATCATTTCCAATCAACAATATGTCATCCACATATAATATTAGAAATGGTACAAAGCTCCCACTCACTTTCTTGTAAATACAAACTTCTCCAAAAGTCTGTATAAAACCATATGCTTTGATTGTTGGGGAACGCAGTATTTCAAGAAAAATCCTACGATCACGCAAGATCTATCTAGGAGATGCATAGCAAGAAGACAGGAGAGTGTGTCTACGTACCCTCATAGACCAAAAGCAGAAGCATTTAGTAACATGGTTGATGTAGTCGAACGTCTTCACGATCCAACCGATCCAAGTACCGAACGTACGACACCTCCGTGTTTAGCACATGTTCAGCACGATGTTGTCCCTCGAGCTCTTGATCTAGTTGAGGACGAGGGAGAGTTCCGTCAGCAAGACGGCGTGGCGACGGTGATGCTGAAGTTACCGGCGCAGGGCTTCGCATAAGCACTACGACAATATGACCGAGGTGTTAAACTGAGGAGGGGGCACCGCACACGGCTAAGAGATTGTCTGTTGTCCTTTGGGGTGCCCCCTGGCCATGTATATAAAGGAGGGAGAGGAGGAGGCCAGTGGCCAGGAGGAGCGCGCCATAGGGGGAGTCCAACTAGGATTCCCAATCCTAGTTGGACTCCCCTTCCTTTTCCAAGAGGGGGAGAGAGGGAAGGAGGAAGAGAGGGAGAAGGAAAGAGGGGGGCACCGCCCCCTCCCTATTCCAATTCGGACTTGCCATGGGGGGGCGGCCACCCCTGCGGCCCTCCTCTCCTTTACACCAAGGCCCATGAAGGCCCATTACTTCCCCGGGGGGAGGGGGGTTCCAGTGACCTCCTGGTACTCCGAAAAATACCTGAATCATTCCGGGACATTCCGATGTCCGAATATAACCTTCCAATATATCAATCTTTACCTCTCGTCCATTTCGAGACTCCTCTTCATGTCCGTGATCTCATACGGGACTCCGAAAAAACTTCGGTCATGAAATCACATAACTCATAATACAAATCGTCATCGAACGTTAAGCGTGCGAACCCTACGGGTTCGACAACTATGTAGACATGACCAAGACACATCTCCAGTCAATAACCAATAGCGAAACCTGGATGCTCATATTAGCTCCTACATATTCTACGAAGATCTTTATCGGTCAAACCGCATAACAACATACATCATTCCCTTTGTCATCGGTATGTTACTTGCCCGAGATTCGATCGTCGGTATCATCATACCTAGTTCAATCTCGTTACTGGAAAGTCTCTTTACTCGTTCCGTAATGCATCATCCCGTAACTAACTCATTTGTCACATTGCTTGCAAGGCTCATAGTGATGTGCGTTACCGAGAGGGCCCAAAGATACCTCTCTGATACATGGAGTGACAAGTCCTAATCTCGATCTATGCCAACTCAACAAACACCATCGGAGACACCTGTAGAGCATCTTTATAATCACCCAGTTACGTTGTGATGTTTGATAGCACACAAAGTGTTCCTCCGGTATTCGGGAGTTGCATAATCTCATAGTCAGAGAAATATGTATAAGTCATGAAGAAAGCAATAGCAACAAAACTAAACGATCATTATGCCAAGCTAACGGATGGGTCTTGTCCATCACATCATTCCCTAATGATGTGATCCCGTTCATCAAATGACAACACATGTCTATGGCTAGGAAACTTAACCATCTTTCATTAACGAGCTATTCAAGTAGAGGCATACTAGGGACACTCAGTTTTGTCTGTGTATTCACACATGTACTAAGTTTCTGGTTAATACAATTCTAGTATGAATAATAAACATTTGTCATGATAAAAGGAAATATAAATAACAACTTTATTATTGCCTCAAGGGCATATTTCCTTCAGTCTCCCACTTGCACTAGAGTCAATAATCTAGATTACATAGTAATGATTCTAACACCCATGGAGTCGTGGTGCTGATAATGTTTTGCTCGTGGAAGAGGCTTAGTCAACCGGTCTACAACATTCAGATCCTTATATATTTTGCAAATCTCTATGTCTCCCTCCTTGACTTGATTGTGGATGGAGTTGAAGCGTCTCTTGATGTGTTTGGTTCTCTTGTGAAATCTGGATTCCTTCGCCAAGGCTATTGCTCCAGTATTGTCACAAAAGATTTTCATTGGACTCGATGCACTAGGTATTACACCTAGATCAGATATGAACTCCTTCATCCAGACACCTTCATTTGCTGCTTCCGAAGCAGCTATGTACTCCGCATCAAACTCAGATCCCGCCACGACGCTCTGCTTGGAACTGCACCAACTGACAGCTCCACCATTCAATATAAATACGTATCCGGTTTGTGACTTGGAGTCATCCGGATCAGTGTCAAAGCTTGCATCGACGTAACCATTTACGATGAGCTCTTTGTCACCTCCATAAACGAGAAACATATCCTTAGTCCTTTTCAGGTATTTCAGGATGTTCTTGACCGTTGTCCAGTGATCCACTCCTGGATTACTTCGGTACCTCACTGCTAAACTTATAGCAAGGCACACATCAGGTCTGGTACATAGCATTGCACACATGATAGAACCTATGGCTGAGGCATAGGGAATGACTTTCATTTTCTCTCTATCTTCTGCAGTGGTCGGGCATTGAGACTGACTCAACTTCACACCTTGTAACACAGGCAAGAACCCTTTCTTTGACTGATCCATTTTGAACTTCTTCAAAACTTTATCAAGGTATGTGCTTTGTGAAAGTCCAATTAAGCGTCTTGATCTATCTCTATAGATCTTGATGCCCGATATATAAGCAGCTTCACCGAGGTCTTTCATTGAAAAATTCTTAATCAAGTATCCTTTTATGCTATACAGGAATTTTTTATTATTTCCAATCAACAATATGTCATCCACATATAATATTAGAAATGCTACAGAGCTCCCACTTACTTTCTTGTAAATACAGGCTTCTCCAAAAGTCGGTATAAAACCATATGCTTTGATCACACTATCAAAGCGTATATTCCAACTCCGAGAGGCTTGCGCCAGTCCATAAATGGATCGCCGAGCTTGCACACTTTGTTAGCACCTTTTGGATCGACAAAACCTTCTGGTTGCATCATATACAACTCTTCTTTAAGATATCCATTAAGGAATGCAGTTTCGACATCCATTTGCCAAATTTCACAATCATAAAATGCGGCAATTACAAACATGATTCGGACAGACTTAAGCACTGCTATGGGTGAGAATGTCTCATTGTAGTCAACTCCTTGAACTTGTCGAAAACCTTCCGCAGCAAGTCGAGCTTTGTAGACAGTAACATTACCGTCAATGTCAGTCTTCTTCTTGAAGATCCATTTATTCTCTATGGCTTGCCGATCATCGGGAAAGTCAACCAAAGTCCATACATTGTTCTCATACATGGATCCCATCTCAGATTTCATGGCCTCAAGCCATTTCACCGAATCTGGGCTCATCATTGCTTCCTCATAGTTCGTAGGTTCGTCATGGTCAAGTAACATGACCTCCAGAACAGGATTACCATACCACTCTGGTGCGGATCGTACTCTGGTTGACCTACGAGGTTCGGTAGTAACTTGATCTGAAGTTTCATGATCATCATCATTAGCTTCCTCACTGATTGGTGTAGGAATCATTGGAAATGATTTATGTGATGTACTAATTTCCAATTCAGGAGAAGGTACAATTACCTCATCAAGTTCTACTTTCTTCCCACTCACTTCTTTCGAGATAAACTCCTTCTCTAGAAAGGATCCAATCTTAGCAACGAATATCTTGCCTTCGGTTCTGTGATAGAAGGTGTACCCAACAGTCTCCTTTGGGTATCCTATGAAGACACATTTCTCTGATTTGGGTTCGAGCTTATCAGGTTGAAGCTTTTTCACATAAGCATCGCAGCCCCAAATTTTAAAAATGACAGCTTAGGTTTCTTGCGAAACCACAATTCATATGGTGTCGTCTCAACGGATTTAGATGGTGCCCTATTTAACGTGAATGCAACCGTCTCTAAAGCATATCCCCAAAACGATAGCGGTAAATCGGTAAGAGACATCATAGATGGCACCATATCTAATAAAGTATGGTTACGATGTACGGACACACCATTACGCTGTGGTGTTCCAGGTGGCGTGAGTAGCGAAACTATTCCACATTGCTTCAAATGAAGACCAAACTCATAACTCAAATATTCTCCTCCACGATCAGATCGTAGAAACTTTATTTTCTTGTTATGATGATTTTCCACTTCACTCTGAAATTCTTTGAACTTTTCAAATGTTTCAGACTTATGTTTCATTAAGTAGATATACCCATATCTGCTCAAATCATCTGTGAAGGTCAGAAAATAACGATACCCACCGCGAGCCTCAACACTTATCGGACCGCATACATCAGTATGTATTATTTCCAATAAGTCAGTTGCTCGCTCCATTGTTCCGGAGAATGGAGTCTTAGTCATCTTGCTCATGAGGCATGGTTCGCAAGCATCAAGTGATTCCAAAGCCCATTGGCATGGAGTTTCTTCATGCGCTTTACACCAATATGACCTAAACAGTAGTGCCACAAATAAGTTGCACTATCATTATTAACCTTGCATCTGTTGGCTTCAATATTATGAATATGTGTATCACAACAATCGAGATTCAACAAAAATAGACCACTCATCAAGGGTGCATGACCATAAAAGATATTACTCATATAAATAGAACAACCATTATTCTCTGATTTAAATGAATAACCATCTCGCATCAAACAAGATCCAGATATAATGTTCATGCTCAATGCTGGCACCAAATAACAATTATTCAGATCTAAAACTAATCCCGAAGATTGATGTAGAGGTAGCGTGCCGACCGCGATCACGTAGACTTTGGAACCATTTCCCACGCGCATCGTCACCTCGTCCTTAGCCAATCTTCGTTTAATCCGTAGCCCCTGTTTCGAGTTGCAAATATGAGCAACAAAACTAGTATCAATTACCCAGGCGCTACTACAAGCATTAGTAAGGTACACATCAATAACATCTAAATCAAATATACCTTTCACTTTGCCATCCTTCTTATCCGCCAAATACTTGGGGTAGTTCCGCTTGCAGTGACCAGTCCCTTTGCAGTAGAAGCACTCAGTCTCAGGCTTAGGTCCGGACTTGGGCTTCTTCACTTGAGCAGTAACTTGCTTGCCGTTCTTCTTGAAGTTCCCACTCTTACCTTTGCTCTTTTTCTTGAAACTAGTGGTCTTGTTAACCATCAACACTTGATGCTCCTTCTTGATTTCTACCTCCGCGGCCTTTAGCATTGTGAAGAGTTCGGGAATTGTCTTATCCATCCCTTGCATATTATAGTTAATCACGAAGCTTTTATAGCTTGGTGGCAGTGATTGAAGAACTCTGTCAATGACGCTATCATCAGGAAGATTAACTCCCATTTGAGTCAAGTGGTTGTGGTACCCATACATTCTGAGTATATGTTCACTGGCAGAACTATTCTCCTCCATTTTGCAGCTATAGAACTTATTGGAGACTTCATATCTCTCAATTCGGGCATTTGCTTGAAATATTAACTTCAACTCCTGTAACATCTCATATGCTACATGATGTTCAAAACGTCTTTCAAGTCCCGATTCTAAGCCGTAAAGCATGGCACACTGAACTATCGAGTAGTCATCAGCTTTGCCCTGCCAAACATTCATAGCGTCCGGAGTTGCACCTGCAGCGGGTCATGCACCTAGTGGTGCTTCCAGGACATAATTCTTCTGTGCAGCAATGAGGATAATACTCAAGTTATGAACCTAGTCCGTGTAGTTGCTACCATCATCTTTCAACTTAGCTTTCTCTAGGAACGCATTAAAATTCAAAGGAACGGTAGCACGGGCCACTGATCTACAACAACATAGACATGCAAAAATCTATCAGGTACTAAGTTCATGATAAATTAAAGTTCAATTAATCATATTACTTAAGAACTCCCACTTAGATAGACATCCCTCTTGTCATCTAAATGATCACGTGATCCAAATCAACTAAACCATGTCCGATCACCACGTGAGATGGAGTAGTTTTCAATGGTGAACATCACTATGTTGATCATATCTACTATGTGATTCACGTTTGACCTTTCGGTCTCAGTGTTCCGAGGCCATATCTGTATATGCTAGGCTCGTCAAGTTTAACCCGAGTATTCTGCATGTGCCAAACTGGCTTGCACCCGTCATATGTGAATGTAGAGCTTATCACACCCGATCATCATGTGGTGTCTCGGCACGACGAACTGTAGCAATGGTGCATACTCATGGAGAACACATATACCTTAAAATTTAGTGAGGGATCATCTTATAATGCTACCACCGTACTAAGCAAAATAAGATGCATAAAAGATAAACCTCACATGCAATCAAAATATGTGACATGATATGGCCATCATCATCATCATGTGCCTTTGATCCCCATCTCCAAAGCACCGTCATGATCTGCATCATCACTGGCTTGACACCTTGATCTCCATCGTAGCATCGTTGTCGTCTCGCCAACTATTGCTTCTACGACTATCGCTACCGCTTAGTGATAAAGTAAAGCAATTACATGGCGATTGCATTGCATTTAATAAAGCGACAACCATAAGGCTCCTGCCAGTTGCCGATAACTTTTACAAAACATGATCATCTCATACAACAATTTATATCTCATCACATCTTGACCATATCACATCACAACATGCCCTGCAAAAACAAGTTAGACATCCTCTACTTTGTTGTTGCAAGTTTTACATGGCTGCTACGGGCTTCTAGCAAGAACAGTTCTTACCTACGCATCAAAACCACAACGATTTTTTGTCAAGTGTGTTGTTTTAACCTTCAACAAGGACCAGCCGTAGTCAAACTCGATTCAACTAAAGTTGGAGAAACAGACACCCGCCAGCCACCTGTGTGCGAAGCACGTCGGTAGAACCAGTCTCATGAACGCGGGCATGTAATGTCGGTCCGGGCCGCTTCATCCAACAGTACCGCCGAATCAAAGTAAGACGTTGGTGGTAAGCAGCATGACTATTATCACCCACAACTCTTTGTGTTCTACTCGTGCATATAACATCTATGCATAGACTTGGCTCGGATGCCACTGTTGGGGAACGCGGTATTTCAAAAAAATCCTACGATCACGCAAGATCTATCTAGGAGATGCATAGCAACGAGACGGGAGAGTGTGTCTACGTACCCTCGTAGACCGAAAACGGAAGCATTTAATAACGCGGTTGATGTAGTCGAACGTCTTCACGATCCAACTGATCCAAGTACCGAACGTACGACACCTCCGTGTTTAGCACACATTCAGCACGATGACGTCCCTCGGGCTCTTGATCCAGTTGAGGACGAGGGAGAGTTCCGTCAGCACGACGGCATGGCGATGGTGATGATGAAGTTACTGTCATAGGGCTTCACCTAAGCACTTCGACAATATGACCGAGGTGTTAAACTGTGGAGGGGGGCACCGCACACGGCTAAGAGATTGATTGTTGTCCTTTGGGGTGCCCCCTGGCCATGTATATAAAGGAGGGAGAGGAGGAGGCCGGCGGCCAAGAGGGGCGCGTCATAGGGGGGGTCCAACTAGGATTCCCAATCATACACTACAAAAAAAGACACATCTGTGACATTTTGGGCCGAACGATTTTTTTTTCTGTCATACATATGACACTTCTATGACGATAATTGTGACAAAACCCGGTATCATCATAGATGTGGTGGGCTCCTACTTCTATGACAAAAAATCATGACAGAAAATGGGCTTTTCGTCCTGGGCGGGCCGGAAACGCAGCTACGTGACATTCTTTGGGTCATACATGATGGAAAAAACCGTGGTAGAAGCGAGGGCGAGGAAAATTTCGGCGAGTTCCCGGTTACGGTGGGAGGTCGGGGGCCGAGCGATGCGCGTTTCTCTCGTACACGTACGCGCGTGTGTGCGAGGCGTTGGCTCTAACTGAACCCGAGCGAGGCATTGGGCTCTAACTGAACCCGAGCGATTGCACTGCAGGCTACGCGTTACTGAACCCGAGCGATCGATCGATGGCTGTTAACTGGACCCGATCGAGCGATTCCTTCGCTACTGCTGCTAACGGAAGCTGATCGATGCTGCCTCTGGGATGAACAGTGAGCGTTGCAGGGGGGTTGGATGAACAGTGAGCGGTGGCGTTGCCTCTGGATGAGCAGGACCCCGTGGTGTGGTGGAGGGCTGGATGAACAGTAGACGATGGAGGGGTGCCCGTGGAGGGGTGGTTGAGCAGGACCCCGTGGTGTGGAGGGCTGGATGAACAGCAGACGGTGGAGGGGTGCCCGTGGAGGGGTGGTTGAACAGTAGCCGGTGGAGTAGCGCGCGGTGGAGGCTGGATGAATAGGAGCCCGTGGAGGCTGGAGGAGGTTGACGGTAGCCCATGGAGGCTGGAGGAGGTCGACGGTAGAGATGAACAGTATCCCGTGGAGTCCCGTTTTGCGGTACGCCACACCCCTCCCGATGAACAGGACCCCCGTTTCGACCGTAGGAGGTCCGTTTCATCCATTTTGCGGTACGCCACACCCCTCCCGATCAACAGGACCCCCGTTTCGACCGTAGGAGGTCCGTTTCGTCCATTTTGCGGTACGCCACACCCCTCCCGATCAACAGGACCCCCATTTCGACCGTAGGAGGTTCGTTTCCTCCGTTTTGCGGTACGCCACACCCCTCCCGATCAACAGGACCCCGTTCCGAATGTAGGAGGTCCGTTTCCTCCATTGTGCGGTATGCCAGGCCTCGTTTCCATCGCCTGTTCCGTCCAAGCCCTCCCGATGAACACGACCACGCATTCCGTTCCGACCCAGCCGGTTGGCTCCCACGCGTTCCGTTGCCTCCCGATGAACACGACGCATTCCGTTGCCTCCCCATGAACACGACGCATTCCGTTGCCTCCCCATGAACACAACGACGACGCTGTTTCTCCGTTCTGACCCAGCCATGTACACGAGCCCTGGCCGTACGTATGCGCGAGTAGGCGTTCGAGACCCGCCCGTATGTACACATACGTAGCCGTATTTTCTTTCTTGCACCCTGGCCGCTGTATGTACGTGTACATGCTACGTGCGCGCCTCTACTACGACACGTACGCGCCTCTACTACGACACGTGCGCGCCTCTACATCCACCAGTATATATGTACGTACACGTTCGCGACCAGAATGACAACGCTACGTACGCTTCGACCAGGTGGGTCCCGAGTGTCAGGCACTTCCTTGCCTGCGAAGATGTAGCTGGTGGGTCCCAGCAGTTAGCGGGCGAATCATTTTTTTTTGCCCGGACGCACTTCCTTGCGTGCGAAGATGTAGATGGTGGGTCCCAGCAGTTAGGGGCAAACGTTTTTTTCGCGAAATACGGTGGCCCGTCCGGTGGGTCCCCGCTGTCAGGTGGAGGAATAATTATTTTGCACGTAATAAGGAGACACTTCCTTGCTGCGGCCGTGGACCCAGCTGTCAGCCTCTCCACGTACAGTCCACGTCCGATGGAAGCCGTTCCTTGACCACGTTGACCATGCCACGCCGAGAGCACCAGGGCGATGGACGACGGCGAGGCCTAGGAAGGGGACGACGCGGAGCCGGGGAAGACGCGGCAGTGGATGCCCACGCGTAGAGGAGTACGAGGGTTCACTGGTTCGCTGCGGTGTGAGGCTGCCGTCGGCGCAGAATAACAGGGGGTGTGGGCGAGTAGAGGGATGGCCTGGCCAGCGGTGGGAGTAGTAGGGGGCGGTGAGGCCTCCGCCGCATCGCAGACGGCCATGGGAGGCAGGAGCACGAGGCACGACCGGCGCTGGTTTGGCCGGCTGGAGCAAGAAGACCAGAGGTTGAAGAAGCACTACGGCCGTTGGATGGACATCGTACGGTCACTGGAGCTAGAATCGTGCATATTGACTAAGTTGACAAAGCCCTCCGTCCCCGTCAACTTAGTAGGCCCACAAGTCAGCCTGCCACTATACTAGGTCCCAGCTAACAGGGGGAGTATTCATTTTTTTGTGTGTGTAATAAGGAGGCACTTCCTTGCGTGCGAAGATATAGCTGGTGGGTCCGAGCTGTCAGCGGCGGTAACATTTTTTCACGAAATATAGAGGCCCTTTCGGTGGGTCCCTGATGTCAGGTGGAGGAATCATTATTTTGTGCATAATAAGGAGGCATTTCCTTGCGTGCGGCCGTGGACCCAGCTGTCGGCCTCTCCACGTACAGTCCACTTCAGATGCATGTCGGTCGTTGACCACGTTGACCAGGCCGCGCCGAGAGCACCAGGGCAGTGGACGACGGCGAGGCCTAGGAAGGGAACGACACGGAGGCAGGGAAGACTCGGCAGTTGTTTCCCACGCGAAGGGGAGTACGACTGTACGAGGCTTTACTGGTTCGTCTGCCATCGCCGAAGAATAACAGCAGGTGTGGGTGAGTAGAGGGATGGCTAGGCTAGCGATGGGAGTACGGTGGGGCGGTGAGGCCTGCGCGGCAGCACAGCCGGCCGTGGGGAGGAGGGAGCAGGCAGTCCCGCCGGCGCTTGTTTGAGCGGCTGTGGCAGGAAGAGCAGAGATTGAAGAAGCACGACGGCCGTTCGATGGACATCCAGCATTCGCTGCTTGTGCGTCAACCTTTTTTAGGAAAGCCTCAAATATGTGGAAAATAGCATACAGCCCATCTGCCATTATTTCTTATAATTTACAGCCCATTTGCTAATTCTTAAGGTTTTTTTTGGAGCCCATATTCTTTTTGTTAGCATTACAGCCCATATTGTGGCCACGGTTAAAAAATTATACGAAATTTTGCATATTTCGGTGCGGTCCGAACTGTTTTTAATCCCAAAATTTCGACTCACATTCAAACTGATTTTAAAAATAAATGTATATCAATATAAAATCCAACAAATTCTCCATGCATAAAAATTAATGTAATTTAAAATCTCGAAATGAAAAAAAGATATTTGAAACTAATTGCCGGTTTGATGTGTTTTAAAAATGTACAGCCCATTTCTCATTACTGATATGCCATTTTCTCGGCCAGCCGAATGAAGCTCTCTTCGTCTTGAAAGATTTGCAGCCCAACAGGCCTGACAAAGCGACTTACTTGGCAAATCACAAAAAAAACTGGGCTGTGGCCATGGACCCAGCTGTCAGCCTCTCCACGTACAGTACTCTTCCGATGGAAGTCGGTCGTTGACCACATTGACCACGCCGCGCCGAGAGCACCAAGGCGGTGGACGACGGCGAGGCCTAGGAAGGGGACGACATGGAGCCGGGGAAGACGCGACAGTGCATTCCCACACGGAGAGGAGTACGAGGGTTCACTGGTTCGGCTGCGGCGTGAGGCTGCCGTCGTCGCAGAATAACAGGGGGTGTGGGTGAGTAGAGGGATACCCTGGGCCAGCGGTGGGAGTAGTAGGGGGCGGTGAGGCCTCCGCGGCATCACAGCCGACCACGAGAGGTAGGAGCACGCGGCACGACCGGCGCTGCTTTGGGCGGCTGGAGCAAGAAGACCAGAGGTTGAAGAAGCACTATGGCCGTTGGATGGACATCGTACGGTCACTGGAGCTAGAATCGTTCATATTGACTAAGTTGACAAAGCCCTCCGTCCTCGTCAACTTAGTAGGCCCACAAGTCAGCCACCCACTATGGTGGGTCCCAGCTAGCGGGGGGTATTCATTTTTGGTGCGTAATAAGGAGGCACTTCCTTGCGTGCGAAGATATAGCTGGTGGGTCCGACCTGTCAGCGGGGGGAACGTTTTTTTCGCGAAATACAGAAGCCCTTCCCACGTACAGTGCACGTACAGTGCGTAATAAGGAGGAACTTTCCTTGCGTGCGACCATGGACCTCGTGGGTCCTAGCCGTCAGGCTCTCCACGTACAGTCCTCTTCCGATGACTCTCGTATGTTACCACGCCGCGCCGAGCGCACCGAGGCGGTGGACAACGGCGAGGCCACAGACTGGAACGACCCGGAGATGGGGAAGACGCGGCAGTGGAGTCGCAGACGGAGAGGAGTGGGAAACTTGACTGATTCGGGTGCGGGGTGGGCATACACTTGGCAGAGAATAACAGGAGGTGTGGAGTGGAGGGATGGCCTGGCCGTCGGCGGGGTAGCGTTTCGCTGAGGAGCACCAAACAACGCCGAAGGCTGGAGCAGGCGGTTCCGGCAACGCTGGGGGAAGAAGACGAGAGATTGAAGAAGAATGCCGGCCGTTGGATGTAAATCTAACGCCTTCTTAGGCTTTGACCTACTGGCCCACATGTTAGCCAGTCCATTTGTTTTTTAGTCCATTTGGTGGGCTGGGTGAAACAATGATGTAGCATATATGCAGCCCGTGTAAATCCCATTTGCAATTTTTCTTGAAATCCGCAGACTTGCTGGGCTGGGTGAAAATATCATGTTGGGCTAGACGGAGAAATGTTATAAAAACATAAACACATGATTGCATGTCAGTAAAATCTTTGCAAGCTTATGTACGCAATCACTAGGAGTTAACTTGCCAAGTTATATATAAACAATTATTATTATTATTTTGTAAGAACTTTCAACTTACGAAATAAAATATCATTTTAATTTGATGAGTTAATAGTACGTGGGGTATTATTATTTTTTAGGCTAGACGTGGGACAGTTGAGTTGGTTCTAGGGGAAAGTACTGGGAGAAAACTCAGTTTACATCGAAAAAGAAAGTGGGAGAAAATTCAGAGACCTGCTGGGTCCACCTGAGGAGGGAAATATGTTGGGAGGAAGGAGATTAAAAGCACGGCAGCCGAGTGAACTAGTTTTTTTTACGGACAAGTGAACTAGTTTACATACATAAGCAAATAGCCACTAAAAAAAGCAATCAGGTTAATGGGTTCTTAAAAGAAATATTTTGGACAAAACAGATAATTACGACACATAGGCTAATGCATGAAACACTCAGATGATAAAGGTGCTTATAAATAGATAAAGTACAACATCTAGACCTTCCTGGCACGCTTGATCATGACGTTGCAGCTGTCCGTGTACTCGTCGGTTACAGGAAGTAGACACGCCCTCATGTCTAAGATCTGCCTGTACATGTCGTAGCATGCGTATGCGTCCTTGGCCGTGTAGGTTATGTAGGCTAGATTCAGGGGTACCTCCCATGTGTTCAGGTCATCTTCTTTCATGTTGGCGTATCAGGGGTCAATGATGGTCTCAGCGAGGTCAACCACGGAGTCCTTCTCCTGCCCGTTGCTGATGATCTTGTATTGCTTCTGGATGTCGACAAGCTTGTTGCACCAGATGGCCAAATCGTCGCGTTCTTCCTTCTCTCCACCGTAGCGAAGGTGCAGTCGGCGTTTCTGATTAAACGGGCGAATGCTCCAGAACCTGGTGCAGCCATAGGACTGAGGCGAGGCAGAGCTTCACCGAGTCCGTATCGTTGGTTTACATCACATTCAACTTGGTGCAGCCATAGGACTGAACGGCGAACTCAAAGGGGAACTCCTTGCTGAAGTCCATATCCAGCAGGCTCACCCCTCGGATCGCCATTGGAGTCTCTTCGAGTGAACGAGTGTGTTGGCGGCGACAGTAGTTCGTTTTTCAGCTCTTGGGGAACTGGATTCAACAGTAAGCTGAGTGTGTACAGGCGACAACAGTTACTACCCCTCCCTCGTCCGCTGCACGCCCGGCAGAGGATGCACCCTCGGCCACACGTCGGTTCAGGAGTTAGTGGTCACTTTACTTAAAATTTAATTAGCTTTAATAGAAATTTATACTTAAAACAAGCAATGCATTCGCTCGTTCTATCAGTGCCACAGGATCAACATGCACAACAATTAGAATTATTATTCTCAGGACGCACACGATCAGCACATTTGTCGCACTTTCACAAAGATAATACTACCAAGTTTGAACTGTTTGTTATGGTTGTTGTCCTCTGCATCATCATGCCATGTTTCCCAGCTTGCAAGATTCAGAACCAACAAATAAGATCCAAATAATAAGTACAACAAAGATGCCTACACATCTCATTGATTCCCAGCTTGCAAGATTCAGAACCAACAAATAAGATCCAAATAATAAGTACAACAAAGATGCCTACACATCTCATTGATTCCCAGCTTGCAAGATTCAGAACCAACAAATAAGATTCAAATAATAAGTACAACAAAGATGCCTACACATATCACTGATTCCCAGCTTGCAAGATTCAGAACCAACCCATTAGAGCCTTTTGATAAAGTGAATATCGGGATTAAATCCATCTTGGCTAGCCATGTCATACAATCGAAGAACTTGGCGAATGCTCTTGACCATCACAACATCTGTAGTTGAGTATTCCTGTTTGCACAACATAGATAATAAAGAGCATGATTACTATAATACTGGCACTAGTGGAAGTCAACCTGCAGCTCCACTCGATGATTCAATTCATGCCACTTTTTCTGCAGTTCACCTGAAATGAAGCAAAGATTGCATCATTTAGCTACGTCTCATCTTGCAAAGGCTAATAAAATGTTGCACGAGATTACCAGCAGAATTTGACGGAGATTTTGGAAACTCCAATCACCGTTTTGTGTAGTTCCACCAAAATTGAGAGATGTTGCCCATGTAACATTTTAGTTGAACTGCACAAGACACTCATTCCAAAAAAGTGTTTTGTGCAGTTCACCAAAAGGTCACAATAGCAACAAGGTGAAATGGATATCCCTATCTGCACAAAAAGATAGAAAGTAAACAGTTGCTGGTTAATAAGAATATACGAAACATATAAAAAATGAAAAGAAGCATCTTAATTATGTTCATGGCAATCACGCAAGGACAGTAGAAATTTTAAAACGTCAGCAATGCTTCATGTTACCAGAAGCATTACGATCAACAATGAGATTCCTCAAATATGGGATTACTTTAATGGTGGCATTGTTTGTTTACCAGACACAGTAAATCAACAGCAGCTAAAGAGTTGGTTTAAGGGCATGGGACCGTGGGGACACCAGGACACTCAGCAGCGTAAAGGAGCAACTTACTTATCATACTGGGGAAAACAGCAGGAGTGCCATTTGTAACACAGTTTAATTGCATCTTATCACTGAAGGCATTAGATTAACAATAACACTAGTTAGACATGTCCCTAAGGTAACTGTGTGATCGCTTCATTTTACATGCGCCCTTACATTAACAACAGCAAAAGGTTGGTATAAGGACATGCGACAGTGGACGCATCAGCACAATGTACCTACAAGGAGGCATAAAGTGGTGATGCCGAGTTTGTTCATGCTATGTGAGGGCAGCAAACCTAATCCTGGAGACCTTGTACTATGTGAGGGCAGCAAATCTAATCCTGGAGACCTTTTACTATGTGAGGGCAGCAAATCTAATCCTGGAGACCTTATACTATGTGAGGGCAGCAAATCTAATCCTGGAGACCTTTTACTATGTGAGGGCAGCAAATCTAATCCTGGAGACCTTTTACTATGTGAGGGTAGCAAATTTAATCCTGGAGACCTTTTACTATGTGAGGGCAGCACATCTAATCCTGAGACCTTTTACTATGTGAGGGCAGCAAATCCCTGAGACCTTTTACTATGTGAGGGCAGCAAATCTAATCCTGGAGACCTTTTACTATGTGATGGCAGCAAATCTAATCCTAGACATACTCTGTTGACTTGTCCACCAGCCGCCACTTTCTATCCTTTTTTGAACCAATAATAGATCTGTTCCTTATCCAGTTTGTACTGCGTTTTCCCATTATTTCCCTTTTCAACCAAGAGACCGGTTAGGTATCCGGTCTCTACTACTTTCACCATATTATTTTCTCTTTGAATCAAGTCCTAGATTCATGCTACAACTTTCCCCCTTTCTTCGTTGTTTGAACAAAGCCCTAGATTCGAATGCATGAAGTAGCTTTACCTCTAATAATACTAAAAATTTAGGTGGCTTTGGAAGAGCTGATGGGAGTAGAAAAAGATGCACATGCAGACATGTGGGGAGCTGGGGCAGTAGAGCAAGGCCGCTTTCGAAGAATTTATACTTGAGGGTCGCCGGGATGTCGGCGGCGGCAGGTCGGATCTGCGGACAATACGGCAGGGAGGAAGAAGGGTCGGAGGACCTCCCGAGCCGGCGCTGTGTCGGAGAGAACGGCACAGGCAGAGGATCGGGCCCCTCCGGCAGCTGTGGGTTTCCTCCCTCGGCGGCAATGACCGCGTGAACGATGCACCTTTTATTCCTCTACACACACCGGCCGAAGGGATCCGGCCGGATCTGTGACCAGCGGTGAGCAGAGAGAAAATGTCACTACCGCTGTCTTGTTTATATCTGGAGAGGATGAGAGAATGAAGAGAGCAACCCTAGTAAAGCAAGCGCTCAGGCCCCTGCGTCCATATATAGTGGAGTGATTATCTTTTTTCTGTCCACAACAAGCGTTTCAATTTGTGTACGTGGTATTAAAGAAAAGAAACTCTCTATTTAAGGTGACTACTGTACGACTCCTACTTACTACTAGTAGTACTACAGTATTGTTCACTTGTGCTCCCCGCCCCTCCATTCATTGAACAACCCCACGGGTGAATAAACATACAGTAAGTACTGTATTTATATAGAACGAACAAGCTCGAACTATTTTCGCGTAGTTAAAAGTTGAGGGCGGGGCTTTTCCCGGGCAGTACGCTCGGCAGTTTTCGGGTAGGCGGTTTGACAGAAAGGCGAGGAGGGTGAGCGAGTGGGGCTATGCGATTTGACGGCGCATTACTGCTGGAAAGACTTGTGATATGACCACTCACTATAGTCATGAATTACTGGCGCTCCGACCGGGGTGATGCCCCCCTTCCGTTCTGCACTCTAATCTGGTGCATGACACGTCGACCCGGATGCTGGCTCTCCCACATGTCGGAGTAGTAAGAAGGAGCAAAGAATGATGTGGTATATACTAGTACTATACTACTCCCTCCGTTCCTAAATATAAGTCTTTGGAGAGATTTCACTATGGACCACATACAGAGAAAAATGAGTGAATCTACACATAAAATGCATCTATATACATCCGTATGTGGTCCACAGTGAAATATCTACAAAGACTTATATTTAGGAACGGAGGGAGTACTACTCAGGTCGGAGGAGTGCGAACCACAGCAGCCCAGTGAACCAGCAGTGCGAACCACGGTAGCCCAGTGAACCAGCAATAGAAAACAATGTGGTGATATGGCCATAAAAAACAATGTGCTACGGTCCACACTGTAGCATGTACAGTAACACTCCTCTTTGTTTGATCCCTGAGTTAGAGCTAGTTTGGGTTGAAATAGCCTCAAATTATCGAAACAAGAGGGCTTAGTTTGAGCTAGTTTGCTCTAACCCAGCTAAAAAAACTAGCCCGGTGGAGTGGTTCTAATTGGGTTAGTTATCCTCGGGCCCACTAAAAGAGAACTAAAAAAACTCTCCTGCCCGCACCAGATCGCTCCCCCCTCTCGCACGACTCCTCTCTGTTCCCCATAGGGCCGCTCGCCCTCTCTCTCCTCCGGCCGCCCTCTCCTTCGGGCCTCCGCCGCCCTACTCCGGCCGCCCTCTCCCTCCGGCCTTCGAAGGTCGCCCCGCTCCCCCTTCACCAGTCGTTTTTCTCCCTCTGTCGTGCGCGGCGGCAGCGCATCTACTAGGGAGGTCGCGAGAGGGGTGAGTTTGTTCATTCCTTCTCTATCTCACGGCCATATCATTGATCTTGCTTGCTCTAGCGCTAATTCTGATTTGGAAAAGTAGATCCTGATCAAACTTGGTATAGATTTGTGGTGCACGCATGGAATTGTTTGATGCTGCTTGAGGAGGTAATAAATCTTTCTAGAGGCCCAAAGATTCAGGTCACCTTTCTAGGTATTTCAATTTCAGGCTTGCTTATTTCTAGAGGCCCAAAGATTCAGTTCACCTTTCTAGGTATTTCAATTTCAGGCTTGCATTATTCCTAGAGGCCCAAAGATTCAGTTCACCTTTCTAGGTATTTCAGTTTCAGGCTTGCATTATTTCTAGAGGCCCAAAGATTCAGTTCACCTTTCTAGGTATTTCACTTTCAGGCTTGCATTATTTCTAGAGGCCCAAAGATTCAGTTCACCTTTCTAGGTATTTCAGTTTCAGGCTTGCATTATTTCTAGAGGCCCAAAGATTCAGTTCACCTTTCTAGGTATTTTAGTTACAGGCTTGCATTATTTCTAGAGGCCCAAAGATTAAGTTCCCAGTCGGCGGCAAGCGGCCCTGCTACCCATGCCGGTGTCGACCTCAACTCGCAAGGGCCGGCGTCGGAGGGGTTCCCGGGGCTTGGGCTCTACAGAGCCTTTCTCCAAAGCGACGATGGCGAGCTCCTCCCTCGGTGCGTGAGGGGCTCCGGGCTCCCTCCCTATCGTGAATGACTTCCGTGATGAGTTAGCACATTCTTTGTTTCATGAAGTGTTTTTTTATTTTGTGAAGCTTGATTGACGACTTGTATGTTTAAGTGGGATATCTCATTTGTATGGACAAAGTAAAAATTATCATGTTTTGCATGCTTGATTTGTATAGATGGTTCGTTATGTAAATTGTGAGCGGGAGGAGGCCACAGAAGAGCCGGCCACACCAATAGGGTGCTTGGATCCAAGGGACTTATTTTAGTCTGACTAAAAATAGTCTCTTTAAGAGGCTAAAGTTCCAAGCACCCCTGACTAAAGAGGGGCTAAAACTAGTCTTGAGACTAAAAAATTTTAGTCAGGGGTACCACTACTAAAATGTGGATTAGTCCTCTCTCTCCTCATTTAACTCCTCTCCTTTAACACAGGCAAGTTCTGGATTGGAGGGTTTGGAGGATAATAAATGCTCATTAACTTGATTTTAGTCTCTTTAGTATTTGGATCCAAGCATGGGTGAGGCTAGCAAGTTTTAGTCCCACTACTTTTAGTCATGGAACTAAAACGTATCCAAGCGCCCTCCAAATCCGGCAGGAAATAGGGTCCAAAGTAGTCAAATGATTGAGATAGAGCATTTATTGTCAATCTAACCCTGCCATCCATACACCTCTTTGGTTTAGAGTTAGTTCAGGGTTAGAATCTAACTCTAACCTCTAACTGAGTTAGAGTTCTCATCTCGGTTCATCGCCATCATACTTTCCCCATTCCTGTGTTTTCAGTATCCTGCGAATCAAAGAGGCCCTTTTTTTGCGGGAAAAATCAAAGAGGCCCTTAGACTGGTTTCGGTCCGGTCATTTTTTATAAACGTGTTATGTCCAAAATTTAATGAACGTGCTCCGGTTTCCACGAAAATAATCCGGTTTCATGTAGTAATTCATTCATTTATTTATTCTTCTGCGGGGGGTTTGTATGTAATTCGTGAGGTCTGAAATGTAAAGTACCCCGGCATATGCTCCGAGTCGTGCATGCACTACGACCCAGATGCTCTATGTCCCACATGTCGGTGAATGGGAGCACGTGGAAATAGCCTAGGAGTACATATAGGAGGATAAATGCGTGAAATAATATGTACTGTGAAGTGTAGCCGCGGTTTGAAAAGGAGACCCAAAGTGATGACAACTATAAGCGCACGCACCCAACTAGTGGTACTAGACATACGACTAATTTTTCCCTCAAAAAAAAGAGGCACGAGTGCTCAGTACTCCTATTCTATAAACACGAGTCCCATCTAACAACAGCGTCCGTGCTACAGCAAGCTCTCCTCCCTCGTTTCTCTCTTCTGATTCTAAACTCGGCCGACGCCCGGTGGACGGGGTGGGTTTGCTCAACTGCGGCCCCACCTCACAGTGAAAACGTTATGACTGGAATAAAAATGCCATATACTCCCTCCGTTCATAAATATAAGCCTTTTAGATATTATTTCAAATGGAATGCAGCATACAGATGTATGTAGACATAGTTTAGAGTGTAGATTCACTCATTTTGCTCCGTATGTAGTAGTCACTTGCTGGAATCTTTAGAAAGACTTATATTTGGGAACGGAGGGAGTACTATACTAATAAAACATTAAGGCCACGAGGCGATGCAGTGCTGGTTACAGGAGGTACTACCATGCCTTCTCCTTCCATCTATATAGGGCCTAATGTGTTTTTCAAGACAACCTTTGACTATTGACAAGATTAATAGCACATGAGATGTATACTATGAAAATTATATTATGGAAGCTCCTTTGACATACAAATTTGAAGGTATGCTTTGTGTAAGTTGCATGTCATATATTATTGCTCTAACGTTTGGTCAAAGTTAGCCTCGAAAAACACATTAGGACCTATATAGATGGAAGGAGGGAGTAGAAATTCACCCGAGGACACAAATGTGATTTTTCAACCAACTTTGGTGCACGGGAGCATGTGCTTGTAGTTCAAATTTGTATTATGCACATTAAATGACCAAAAACTCAATTAATGTGTAAATAAGGCCAAACGAAGCCGGAATAATTCCAAAATTTAACAGGGCACTCATGTAGTTCTATGTTGCATTTGTAAATAAACTCAAGGGGGAAAACGTATATCGTTTCGCACTCAAAGGTGGCACGTTCCCTCTCAGAACCATGAGCCTTCTTGAGAGAAGCTTCAGTTTGCAAGAAGCTTATACCAAAATCTGTTCCTATTCGGCCAATTTTTTTACCACAACATGGTAGTACCATGACATGACATCCATGCCAAGTTTCATGATTTTCAGACGTGTTTTGGATTTACAAGAATTTTAAAACCAAGTTTCTCAATGTTCTCGGCCGAGCCACGATGCCCAGATGTTTTAATTTTATTCTCATTTCTTGCATGGGACCTAGAAATTCACCCGAGGACACAAATGTGATTTTTCAACCAACTTTGGTGCACGAGAGCATGTGCTTGTAGTTCAAATTTGACTTATGCACATTAAATGACCAGAAACTCAATTAATGTATAAAAACGACAAACGAACCCGGAATAATTCCAAAATTTAACAGGGCACTAATGTAGTTCTATGTTGCCTTTGGTAAGAAACTCAAGGGGGGGGGGGGCAGCGTATATCGTTTCACACTCAAAGGTGGCACATTCCCTCTTAGAACCACGAGCTTCCAAATCGGCCCAATTTTTTACCACAACATGTTAGTGCCATGACATGACACCATGCCAAGTTTCATGATTTCCAGGCGAGTTTTGCATTTACATGAACTTAAAATCAAAGTTTCTCGATGTTCTCGGCCGAGTCATGACGCCCAGATGTTTGAATTTCATTCTCATTTCTTCCATGGGACCTAGAAATTCAACCAAGGACACACATGTGATTTTTCAACCCACTTTGGTGCACCGGAGCATGTGCATGCAATTCATATTTAGATTATGCACATTAAAAGTCCAAAAACTCAATTAATGTATAAAAAGGCCAAATGAACCCGAAATAATTCCAAAATTTAACAGGGCACTCATATAGTTCTATGTTGCCTCTGTAAATAAAATCAGGGGGGAGGCAGCGTATATCGTTTCGCACACATAGGTGACACGTTCCCTCTCGGAACCACGAGGCTTGTTGAGAGAATCTCCGGTTTTGCAAGAGGCTTATACCAAAACTTGTCCCAATTCAGCCAAAAATTATACGTATGAAAACAGGGTTTAGATTATCCCAAACATCTCGCTACCTAGACCAATAATGTACTATGATCTGAATTCAACATAAAATGGATACAAATATTTGAATTGGAGAGCGTATGGTACATGTAGTTCATAGTGAAATATGATTACTGCTATATGTATGTTTTTTGTTATCAAGATAATATTTAAATTATTTTATAACTTGACAACAATCGTATTCAAATAAGGAAAATTGATTCAAATTTAGTCCATATGGTAGACGACAATATATATGTTCACATGGTGGAGTAAAATGTTCATATATGATGGAAGATCAAAATGTACGACTACATCAATTATAAACCGCAAGGTCACATAACGTTATATTCGAATTCAACATAACGTGGATTGAAAACATGAAATTCGAGATCATGGCATCTGTAATCATATAAAAAGGGACATTACTCTTTCTTTGGTGGGAATTGATTTGTTTTTTGTTGTTGTTGAGGGAAGTGCGAATCGATTTGGTACTGTGCAGGGTAATCTTGTTCTCCCGATTTTTTTTACATTTTTCTTGTAGTTTTTTCAATGGCATCTATAGCAATATAGTAAAAGGGGACATGACTCTCTTGTGTCTTGTATGAATTGTTTTTTTACACGTTAAGTTTGTTCTGCCGAACAAGGAATCCGCACCTTGTTATCCCGAAATTTTCAAGCTCGAGTATCTTTTGTCTCACCTGCTTTGAAACTCCCGCTTCTTCAACCTGCGCCGCGCCTTGTTATCCTGAAATTTGGACGCGCGCGAGAACTCCCTCCTCATCCGAAATCGCTCCCGCAGCCCAGACACGTGAAATCCCCCTTCTACCCCTCAGCCGGAAATGAAGCTCCACGTCGCGGTGTCAAAACCGGTGGGGGTATGCTGGTAACTTACCCTACATTTCGGACAAGCGCGTCCCTAAGCTTGGCTCCCCCCTCCCCCTTCGCCCCCCCATTCATACACCGAGGCCGCCAAAACCCGCGAAACCCCACGCTCCTCCGTCGGCCTCCCGACCGCCGCCCAGCCGGAGACTCTTCCCCGACTACGTCGTCCACCGCAACAGCTCGCCGTCCCTCATCCACCGCACCGGATGAGGATCTGTTGTCGATCTCGTCGTCTCGCTGGATCAGCCGCCCCGTCCTCCACCTCCAAGGAGCTGCCCCGACGTTCGCCTCATCTATCGCGCCACCTCAATCCCCACAGCACCGTCTTGACCTGCCCCGTCGGAACCGCAGCACCCTCACCAATTCCTCCGATGAAGCCGAGGCCAACTCGGCGCCACCAAGGAGGTTCTGCACTCACCGCTGCATTTTATCTTTTATTCGATCTCACGGGGCTGCCGGTGCTCGATACCGAGCAGACATGGCGTGTCTCCATCGACGGCGCCGTCGCCGGCCACATCATCCACGGCGTCTCTCCCCCATGTCGTTGCTTCCTCGGCGGCGACTTCCACAACGGCACTAGTTGCAGCTGCTCCGGCTCTCGCTCGCGCTGCGGCTCTGTTCTTGCTGTCGGTCGCGCTGCTGCACTGCTCCTCCTTTCGTTCATGCTGCTGCTCTGCTCTTGCTCTCGCTTGCGCCGCTGCTGCTGTTGCACGACCTTCGGCAGCTACAGGAGTTGCTGCTTTAGCACTCGCTCGTGGTGCTACTGCACAACTTGCTCTCTGCTAGTGCGTTCCCTGGTCGAGCGTCTGCTGATTTAGATCACTGCTTCTCTGCTACTAGTGCTCGAACGCCCTAAACATCTATTGCAATGCTCTGTTACTAGTTCAATCAGTTTCGACAGTAAAATTCAGTTTCAACTGTGAAGTTCATTTTCTTCAGTTAAGTTCAGAGTGAACAGTACTTACAGCATCTGTCGGAGCGGCCGTGGCGCGACAGATGCGTTTTACATCTAGCACTTTTTGGTGATGTATTTTACATCATCTATTGCAGATGATATTAGGGTCCCACTTCAAATTAACGTTGTCTGTCTTGTCATGCTTCAGCGTCGTCGCCGTACACCTTAGCGGAGCTGCTCCAACGACAGAACCGTCCATCACAGCGGAGCAGTACCCTCGGTGCCATTTCCAGAGGCCTCGGATCTTCTTCCCCGCCTCCGACAGTCACACTAGCATCATCACCATCCTCCACGTCCAACCCAATGATGCTGAGGTCCACAAGGCTATGCCAAAGAGGTTGTACACTCGTCGCATCACTTTGTTTCTCCATTCCTCTGTTCTTCATATTCATGTGAGCTAAACACCCAGGTTGACTGAAATCCTATGTTTCCAAATGCTCTGTTTTGCACGTGCATTCCTATCCTATTCCTGTGTTTTTCCTGTCCCTGCGTTTATAGAATCCTCCAATTCTATGGAGCCCTTACAGATTTACTTCATTTTCAGATAGGCGTCAAAGAAAACTCTGTGTGTTATGTCCTGCTCCTGCCGTGCCGTCATCCACCCCACCAGAGGTGCACCATCGACAGAAGCGTTCACTGCAGCAGAGATCCCCCTGCAGACTTCCTTTCGCCGCCTCAGATCATCTTCCCCGTTGCCGGCAGCCACGCCAACTGCATTACCATCATCGACTGAGCAGATGAACCTGAGGACTACACAGTTCCGGAAGAGAGGTCGCAGTCTTTCGTGTTTGCTTACGTTATACATCGGTTATTATTAACTGCTACTTTATTGTTCAATCTTGAGTTTTGAATTGCCCATGGGTCTCATATCGAGCCAGCAACGAATAGTATCTGTCTACTATCTGGTTCATCTGGGGTCTTCTATGTGGTTCATGTTGGGTGGGCAACAAACAATAGATGATCCATTGTCTATCTTTTTAAACTGAAGCTATAATCTACCTGCTATCATTAGTTTTGGACCCATCCACTCGTTTGCTACCATCAGTCTTGACTTTTGCATGCACCCCTTAGGCCTTACAAAATCTAACTATTTTTTTATTATGCATGTCAGATATTGTACACAATCGTACTGAAGATGTAGAGAAAAAGAGAAGACCGTTGCGTGCGAATATAATGTCATGCAGACGCCGCTCCATGGTGGGCGAAGTGGCCCCCCCTCCTGCATTTCCAGATTGTATTCCAGAGGAAGATAACTGTTCAGATGGAGATTCAGAAGGAGCCGACCACGCCTGTTTACCACCTGAGGTGTTTGCTCTAACCTGGCATGCTGATGTTGGTCATATCATGCATATGGCGCCTTGCATTGCTTACATTATACATCTTATATGTCATCAGGTTAGTTTAGATTTGCTTTGTGTGAATGCCACCTGTTTAGTTTCTATATCATACTCCCACCATTCCTAAATATTTGTCTTTTTACAGATTTCAACAAGTGACTACATACGGAACAAAATGAGTGAATCTACACTCTAAAATATGTCTATATACATCCGTATGTGGTAGTCCATTTGAAATCTCTACAAAGACAAATATTTAGGAACGGAGGGAGTATATGGGAATTATGCAATGCTATCTTCTTTAGCCAGGCATCATATACGTGAATCATGCAATGCCATCCTGTTTAGCCAGTCATCGTATATGTGAATTGTATTGTGCCATATTTTTTCCATAATATATTCCATTTGTCAACAATGTTTATACATTCATCTACTCTTCCTGTGCATCAGCCATTTGAGTCGGTCATGGGAAAATCTGGAGTGAAAACAAGGTCTTCTGAGCAGTCAGTGCTACCTGTCGATGCAGATTTCTTGTTGGTTACAGATAGCTCCTCAGAGGAGGATTCAGAGAGACATGACCAGTCGTATTCCCCCCCCCGAGGTGCATGCTCTAACTTGGCTGGGTTATATTGCTCATATCATGCATATGGTGTCTTGCATTGCCATGCCATCTGCTTAGATTGGACATGCTTTGTGTGAATGCCTCCTGTTTGCTTTCTATATCAGATATGTGAATTATGCAATGCCATGTTTTTCAGCCAGCTATCATATATGTGAATTATGCACCGCCATGGAGCCAGGCATCATATATGTGAATTATCTCATGCCATCTTTTTTTTATTATGTATTCCATTTGTCGACAATCTGTGTATATTGAACTACTCTTCATGTGTATCACCCATTTGAGCCGGTTATGGAAAAATCTGGAGTGAAAACAAGGTCTTCAGAGCAGGCAATGGTAGCTGTTGAAGCATATATCTCAATGGTTACAGGGAGCTCCTCAGAGGAGGATTCAGAGATAGATGACCAGTCCTATATCCCACCTGAGGTGTATGCTCTAAGTTGCAATGTTTATATTTCTCATATGATGCATATGGTGTCTTGCATTGCTTAGTTTAGACATCATATGCACAATATTGAATTCTATCTGCTTAGTTTAGAGATCATACATGTGAGTGCCAGCTGCTTAGTATATGAATCAATTATGTCAATTATATCATGCCATCCTGTATACTTAGACAACATGTATGTGAATTATTTCATCCCAACCTATTTTAGAAAGACATCATATAGTTTTGTCATGTCATCCTGTTTAGGTACTCATCATATGTTGAATTATGCCATTATATCCTGTTAAGTTATCCATCATATATCTGAAACTGTGTCATGCTATCCTGTTTAGTTAGGCATCATATATGTGAAATTGTGTCATGCTGTCCTGTTTGGTTAGACAACATATATGTGAATTACCACATCTGTCTATCATACAATGTCTGTATGTTCAATTTCTTTTCTTGTTTATCAGCCATTTGAATTGGAGGGGGTGATGGCAGTATCTAAGGGAGCAAAAACCCGTTCTTCACAAAAGACAATGCTACCCGTCGATGCAGATAGAACCATGGTTGTACTGGCCCACAAACTAGCCCCACCACACATAATCGAGACTCTTCCAGATTGCACACTTACACCGTTGGGCAGAGAACCAGCTACAACCCATCTAACCGCAACCCCAGCGGATAGTAATCCACTTATAGTTGACAAAGCACCATGTCCACCACAGAGTACCCCCACATGAGCATTTTGTAAAGCTACTGCAGTGCCCAAAGCACGAAGACCACCACAACTAACCCAAACTCCATGTTTAAAGCAGAAGAGCAACTGTTCTCAGGTCAGATTCCGTAGCTATGGTCCATGCTCCTTTGTTGTTGCATCACTGTATTTACTCATACCAACTACTTTTGGATTTGAAGGATCCAATTGAAACTCCAATGGCGCAACAGGTATGTTTTAGACCTATTTCTTTAACTGGATTGTTGTTCTAACTTCTTGCTCTATGTTGATTTCAGTTTAAGTTGTATAAATAGTTATGTTCTCATGTGATGCACATTACAAGTGCTGCCAATGTAGTTTCTCACACTTATATTCTGTCTATGCTGCTGTGTCTTAAAAATATATGAGTTGAACTGTGTCTCTATCTTGATTAGGGAACATAAACTGGAATGATATGGACAATACAGTGACCATAGTACATAGATATATGTTTGTTTCATGCTGTTATCCTGTCCACCTTAGTACTGAACCGGTTTACCAAAATGAGTTTCGTATACTACAAGCTAAATCTGTGATGTGTCTGCTTGTTACTCTTGTAGTATGCAAACAGAATATTGGAGAAGAGCACCCCACTATGCAATGGTAGAGAAAGTAATGCAGATAAGGTTCAAGATAGTGAGACAACCCTGTTGGTCTCCAAGAAAGGTGATAAAAATGATCTTGTAGACAGTGAGACAACCCCACAGTCCTGCGTTGATGTAGTGTTCGAGTTACTGGCCAGTACCGCTGGCACAAGCTCTTCGAACTCGCTGCCTGAATCACTTCGGCTTCTTCAGTCTCAGCTACAAGCTGAAAGGCATCAGTCAGCTGTGCTGCGGCAAGAAGCCGAAGGACTGAGGAAGTCCCTGCAGAATTCAGATGCGTACTTTCTTGTGCAACAGCAAGCGCTGGAGGATTTAAGCGCCAAACAAGAGAAAGTTAATAAGCTTGCTAAGCATCTTGCCAGCATTATGGGTACCCAGGATATTGTTTCTTGAACTCTTCTGAAGTGGTTTCAGTTCTGGACTTGTTTTGCTGCGGCGTTTATATGCTGCTTTGTTCCCTATATTTGCACTGGTGGCGAACTTTGATGCCCAGTGGATGTAATATGTGTAATAGCCGTGATAGCCTAACATAAGTTTCTTGCTTATTTATTTCCTTGTTATCTTGTTTATTTGTTTGCTTGTAGTCAGTGCAGTTCTTTTTCCGTGGTTTGCTAGTGGCTGCAATAACCTATTTTTTAAAACTAGGCCACAATAACCATGGGCTAATATTTACTGTAGTGACACTGGGCCTCCTACGGGCCGTAGAAACAGTAGGCCTTCTACGAGCCGTAGAAACAATGGGCCTTCTACGGGCCGTAGAATGGGCCTTCTACGGGCCGTATCATCAATGGGCCTTATACGGGCCGTATGATCGATTGGCCAAACATGGGCCAATAATAGGCCGCATTATGGCCGTAAACGGGCTAGAGTTGGAATCGTCCGTTCATGGGCCGACCATAACGGGCCATCGTTAATAGGCCGTATTTGATGACGCTATGACAACGGCCCAACGTATTAACGGACCACAAATGGGCCGACTGTAACCACGGGCTGAATTTGGCCCACAAGCAGAAAATGACAGTAACGGGACGTAAGTAAATGAATGCTGGAAATGAGCCCAAGAATAAATGGGCTCTGAGAAGGCCGAAAGATAACATGGGATGGAAACGGCCCAACGTAATAACGAGCCGTTAATGGGTATAAAGTGATACACTATTCATTACGGGCCAGTTTCACCACGGGCCGTTAATGGGTGTAAAGTGATACACTGTTCATTACGGGCCAGTTTCACCACGGGCCGTTAAAAGGCCAAGAGTTACATAGGGCCTCTTATGGGCCGAAAGACGTCATGGGCCATACATGGGCGAGAAGTGAAAACGGGCTGGAATCATATTGGATAGCCCAGATGATGCTACTGGGCCTAATTTAGATAGGGCGTAACGGGCCTTGGGTTAGCGGGCTGTAAATGGGCTATATGCAAACATGCCGTTAACAGGCTTTCCATGGGCCGGCCCGCCACCTTTTGACCAAGTCAAACGGGCTGGCCTTTTCACAGGAATGAGCCTCTATTGGGCTGTGCCACGTGTCGACGTATCATAGGCGCCTTCTCTCCAATGAGTGGATGACATCTGTCCCAACGATGAGCCGACACGTGTTTCCTCCAGCCAATGATGATTTTACACGTGGAAAATCCCCATTGGTCGGGGCTGTTAACGGGTTATCGGATCCAAAACCCGACCCGATAGCTTAAAGGCGTTCCGTTACGGTGGATGCCACGTGTCGGTCACCCTTGACGAAAGCACTTCTGTGACGCGCGATTTATCGTCATGGAAGTGCACACTTCCGTGATGATAATTTTGGTAATGTCATGGAACACTTCTACGACAGCACAAGTATGACTATCTTGATTCTGTCATAAAATCGTCATGGATGTAGATGCATGACAAAAAACGCGACCTACTGTGACAAACACGTATCATCACGGAAGTGTTTTTTTTAGTGATAGTTGGACTCCCCTTCCTTTTCCAAGAGGGGGAGAGAGGGAAGGAGGAGGAGAGGGAGAAGGAAAGAGGGGGGCACGGCCCCCTACCTAGTCCAATTCGGACTTGCCATGGGGGGGGCACACAGCCACCCTTACGGCCCTCCTCTCGTTTCCACTAAGGCCCATTACTTCCCCGGGGGGTTCCGGTAACCTCCCTGTACTCCGAAAAATACTCGAATCATTCCGAAACATTCCGGTGTGCCAATATAACCTTCCAATATATCAATCTTTACCTCTCCACCATTTCGAGGCTCCTCATCATGTCCATGATCTCACCCGGGACTCCGAACAAACTTCGGTCATCAAATCACATAACTCATAATACAAATCGTCATCGAACGTTAAGGGTGCGGACCCTACGGGTTCGAGAACTATGTAGACATGACCGAGACACATCTCCGGTCAATAACCAATAGCGGAACCTGGATGCTCATATTGGCTCCTACATATTCTACGAAGATCTTTATCGGTCAAACCGCATAACAACATACATCATTCCCTTTGTCATCGGTATGTAACTTGCCCGAGATTCGATCATCGGTATCATCATACCTAGTTCAATCTCGTTACTGGCAAGTCTGTTTACTCGTTTCGTAATGCATCATCCCGTAACTAACTCATTAGTCAGATTGCATGCAAGGCTCATAGTGATGTGCATTACCGAGAGCCTAATCTTGATCTATGCCAACTCAACAAACACCATTGGAGACACCTGTAGAGCATCTTTATAATCACAAAGTGTTCCTCCGGTATTCAGGAGTTGCATAATCTCATAGTCAGAGAAATATGTATAAGTCATGAAGAAAGCAATAGCAATAAAACTAAACGATCATTATGCCAAGCTAATGGATGGGTCTTGTCCATCGCATCATTCCCTAATGATGTGACCCTGTTCATCAAATGACAACACATGTCTATGGCTAGGAAACTTAACCATCTTTGATTAACGAGCTAGTCAAGTAGAGGCATACTAGGGACGCTCAGTTTTGTCTATGTATTCACACATGTACTAAGTATCCGATTAATACAATTCTAGCATGAATAATAAACATTTATCATGATATAAGGAAATATAAATAACAACTTTATTATTGCCTCTAGGGCACATTTCCTTCATTGATCACACTATCAAAGCGTATATTCCAACTCCGAGAGGCTTGCACCAGTCCATAAATGGATCGCTGGAGCTTGCACACTTTGTTAGCACCTATAGGATCGACAAAACCTTCTGGTTGCATCATATACAACTGTTCTTTAAGAAATCGATTAAGGAATGTAGTTTTGTCATCCATTTGCCAAATTTCATAATCATAAAATGCGGCAATTGCTAACATGATTCGTACAGACTTAATCATCGCTACGGGTGAGAAGGTCTCATCATAGTCAACTCCTTGAACTTGTTGAAAACCTTTTGCAACAAGTCGAGCTTTGTAGACAGTAACATTACCGTCAGCGTCAGTCTTCTTCTGGAAGATCCATTTATTTTCTATGGCTTGTCGTTCAACGGGAAAGTCAACCAAAGTCCATACCTTGTTCGCATACATGGATCCCATCTCAGATTTCATGGCCTCAAGCCATTTCGCGGAACCTGGGCTCATCATTGCTTCCTCATAGTTCGTAGGTTCATCATGGTCTAGTAACATGACTTCCAGAACAGGATTACTGTACCACTCTGGTGCGGAACGTACTCTGGTTGACCTACGAGGTTTGGCAGTAACTTGATCTGAAGTTTCATGATCATCATAATTAGCTTCCTCACTAATTGGTGTAGGCATCACTGGAACTGATTTCTGTGATGAACTACTTTCCAATTTGAGAGAAGGTACAATTACCTCATCAAGTTCTACTTTCCTCCCATTCACTTCTTTCGAGAGAAACTCCTTCTCTAGAAAGGATCCATTCTTAGCAATGAATATCTTGTCATCGAATCTGTGATAGAAGGTGTACCCAGCAATTTCTTTTGGGTATCCTATAAAAACACACTTCTCCAATTTGGGTTCGAGCTTATCAGGTTGAAGCTTTTTCACATAAGCATCGCAGCCCCAAACTTTAAGAAACGACAACTTAGGTTTCTTGCCAAACCACAGTTCATATGGTGTCGTCTCAACGGATTTAACGTGAATGTAGCCGTCTCCAAAGCATAAACCCAAAACTATAGTGGTAAATCGGTAAAAGACATCATCGATCACACCATCTCTAATAAAGTACGATTACGACATTCGGACACACCATTATGCTGTGGTGTTACAGGTGGCGTGAGTTGCGAAACTATTCCACATTGTTTCAAATGAAGACCAAACTCGTAACTCAAATATTCGCCTCTGCGATCAGATCGTAGAAACGTTATTTTCTTGTTACGATGATTTTCCACTTCACTCTGAAATTCTTTGAACTTTTCAAATGTTTCAGACTTATGTTTCAAATCAGATGTGAAGGTAAGAAAATAACGATACCCTCCACGAGCCTCAACACTCATCAGACCGCATACATCAGTATGTGTTGAGGATATAGACCTTAGAGTCACCCGCCAGGAGGGGCCGGGTTACTCGAATGGTCATTGCCAGAAGCCCGGAGCCAAGTTTCAAGACGATGGGCCAGAGATGGGCTGAGACCCGGATATGGCTTAGGGCCTGTAGTTACAGTCATTATTATAGTAGACTTGTAGTGTAAGGCAAGTATAGTTTAGAGTCCGAGCCGGACGCTCTTATGAGCCGGCCGGGACTCTAAGGGCTGCTGGGCGTCAGCCTCCCTATATAAAGGGACGACCCGGCAGCGGTTTAGGGGCAACAACAAGATCATCGAGAGCCGGGCATAGCTGTTTAGCTCCCTGGCGATCGTAACCCTAATCAATATCACCTCAAACTGGACGTAGGCTTTTACCTTCACCGTAAGGGGCCGAACCAGTATAAACCCTCGTGTTCCTTGTCCCGCATAACCCCTTCAAGCTTCCTAGTTGCGATGGCTCCATGATTAAGTCCTAGCTCGAGGACATCTGCCGTGACAATTCCACGACAGTTGGCGCCCACCGTGGGGCAAGCGCACGGTGGATTTGAGTTCTTGAAGGGCAGCTTCAAAGGGCTCAAGGGATACGCTGTGGGCCGAATGACCAAGAGTCGTCGCGGCAAGCTCTACATCGACGATGCAAACTGGGGCCCCAACGCCGGCTCAATTGAGTACGGGTACCGGGTCCCCTTCGGCGGAATTCATGTCTTCACTGGCAAGATTGGAGAGCCGGGCCCTGAGCCGGGTCTCTGCGCCGATCTCATCGAAACGGCTCAGCGCGCACGACCCGCCCGGGCCCGGCCTGCCTTAAGGCGCGCTTTTGTGGGATGCATCCATGGAGGGCCCTCTGATCCATCTGGGTCTGGTGATGAGGCGGCCGCCGGCTCTGACGGCGAGTCGACCACCGATGAGTCAAACTCGTTGTACCAACATCAAGACGACAGGCTCATGGGTTGTTCCGATGGCGACAGTATTCCGGACCTTTTTGAGCCGCCAAGTCAGGTTGGAGTTTTTATGGCTGGTGCACAGCCTGTTCAGAACCCCGCTGCTGGATCGGGAAACCCGGTGCCTTCTCCGGCTCAGGTGCTGATGGATCTCACGGACAAGATGACGACCCTGTTAACCGCCACGGTTGACCCGGCGGATCAAGCTCAGCACGATGCAGAGGTGGCACAGTTAAAATTGGATCTGATGAAAGCTAAGGAGGATCTTGCAGCGGAAGGGATCAGGCTGGCCGCGGAGAGGGCGGCTCTCGATGCCCGGACTCAGCTGATCCAGGCGCAGTCCTTCCAACTCACGATGGATCAGAACGCGGCCAATGAGGTCATGAGAAGGAGGCATCAGAAGGCCCAGTCTCGACTCCCATCGGTTTACGGTCCACGCAACCTCTTCAACACGCCAGGTCCAGGGTCTAGTAACCCGCCAGGGGTCATGGCGCCCGGGTTTGGACCCCTTATTCAGCCACGAGTGATGGGGCCTCCCCAGGTGCCCCCTGCCCCGCCTCAGTATGTGCCAATACCCCCGGGTCATTATGATAACCCGCTGGAGAACATGGTAGCTGCGGAAGCACGGCTGGCGGCTCTCCCCGTTGACGGCGATTCTCCGGCAGCCATCGAAACCCGCCGGGTCAGGGAACTCCTGCAGACGGCACTGGCGCAGCAAGAGGCGTACTCCTACAGCCGGGACAGGATCCACTCGACCCCTCGTCCAGGCCAGAGCCCGAGTTACAGCCGGCACATGGTCTCGGCAACCGGCTCAAGTAATGTCCGACGCCATGACCCGCCCCCTGGCCATGGCCCGGCTCATAATGGAGCCTTTTACACAGCAGACCAAGCACAGCAAGAGGCGGAGCAGGTGCCTCAATTGACGGCTTACCAGACCCCCCCGGCTTATCCGACGATTTCCGTTGATGTGGGTATCCCTACCAGGACCGGGGGTGTCCCTTGTTTGGTGCCAGCTATCCGTAATGAACGTCTACCTAAGGACTTCAAGGGCCCTAGGAAGGTGCCTAACTATACAACTGACTTACAGCCTGCAGCTTGGATTGAGAGTTATGAGATGGCTATGGAATTGCTGGAGGTCAGTGAGGCGGCCATGGCCAAGTATTTCACCATGATGTTAGATGGAACTGCCCGCACGTGGTTAAAAGGGCTACCACCAAATTCCATTGGGTCTTGGGCTGAGCTGAAAGCCCGGTTCATCCAAAACTTCAAAGATACCTGTAGGCAGTCTATGTCAATTGTGGATTTGACTAACTGTAAGCAGCAGGAGGGTGAATCCACGACCCATTGGGTTCGCCGGGTCAAGGAGATCATACATTCATCAGATAAGATGGATGTCGGCTCTACAGTCTTAATGTTGGAATAGAACTGTCGCTTTGTGCCCCTTAAGATGAAACTCGGGCGGCTTAAGCGCGACTGCACCGATATGGGTACACTAATGGCGGCTCTTGTCAAGTACGCCGATTCCGATGGTACCAAGGATCCCCCTTCAGACGATGAAAGGACAGGGAAGGGAAAGAAGAACGGCAATGGCAAGGGTCCTCAGTTTAACCCAGGTAACCAAGGAGGAGGCAAGCGTAAGGCCGATGGCAGCCTAGAGTTTGTAGCCAACGCCAACTCCCAAGGTAATAACCAGCGACGCAAGGGGAGGCCCCCTCCCCGAGGCGGCGGGTCAGGTCCAACGCTGGAGCAGCTGTTGAATGAACCTTGTCCAAGGCATGGCTCCAGAGAGAAGCCAGCGACTCATCTGTGGAAGGATTGCGCGATCATGAAGGCCTTTAAGAGCTACAATGGCCCGGGCGGCGGCTCAGGCGCCGGCGGCTTTCATGGCCCGGGCGGCGGCTCAAATTCCGGTCCTCAGAACGGTCAAGGGGGTTTTAATCAACAGTCTGGTCAGGGTCATCAACAGCAGCAGGGGGGTTATCAGACCAACCCAAAGCAGCTTAGCGGCGGACAGTATCATGTGTTTACCACTAGTTTGTGCAAGCGAGATCAGAAGCTTCACAAGAGGGCTGTGAATGCTGTTGAGCCGGCGGTTCCACGCTACTTGAGGTGGTCTGAGCAGCCTATAGTGTGGAGTAGGGAGGATCACCCTCCCCGGGTGGATAACCCGGGCCACTTGGCCTTAGTGGTGGCTCCTCAGGTGGGAGGTTATAAGTTCACAAAGGTACTCATGGATGGAGGCAGCAGCATCAACATCCTCTATTATGAGACTTTTCGCCGTATGGGGTTGGTTGATAAGAACCTCAGCCAGTCAAACACTATCTTCCATGGTGTGGTACCTGGTAAGTCGGCTTATCCAGTTAGCAAGATCGAATTGGAAGTGGCTTTTGGTGATGAGAACAACTACAGGGTGGAGAAGTTGACCTTTGAGGTGGTCAAGATAAGAAGTCCATACCATGCTATATTTGGACGGTCGGCTTATGCCAAGTTCATGGCACGGCCGTGTTATGTGTACTTACAGCTCAAGATGCCGGGTCACAATGGGACCATTACGGTTCACGGCAGCCGGAAAGTGGCTCTGGAGTGTGAGGAAGGTGATGCAGCTTATGCAGAGTCTGTTTGCGCTACAGAGGAGTTGAAGTTTTATAAAGACAATGTTGACCCAACAGATATGACCTCTCTGAAAAAGCCGACTACGGAGACCGAGCCGGCGATGAAATTTAAGTCAGCTGATGAAACTAAGCTTGTTGATTTTGTTCCAGGAGATTCATCTCAGCAGTTTAGCATCAGTGCCAATCTGGATCCAAAATAGGAAAGCGCGCTCATCGAGTTCATCCGTGAGAATAGGGACATCTTTGCGTGGAAACCTTCTGACATGCCAGGTGTACCTAGAGAACTCGCTGAGCACACTCTCAATGTTGATCCAAAATTTAAACCGGTCAGACAGTTCCTTCGGCGGTTTAACGAAGAGAGGCGGAAAGCTATTGGTGAAGAAGTGGCCCGGTTCTTGGCGGCCGGGTTTATCGTTGAAGTCTTTCACCCAGAGTGGTTGGCTAACCCGGTGCTCGTACTCAAGAAGAACGGCACCTGGCGGATGTGTGTGGATTACACGGACTTGAACAAGGCGTGTCCGGCTGATCCTTTTGCCCTCCCCCGTATTGATCAAATCATTGATGCTACGGCAGGTTGTGCACGCTTAAGTTTCTTGGATGCTTATTCTGGATATCATCAGATTAAGATGGCAGTTAAGGACCAGGAGAAGACGGCGTTCATCACTCCCTTTGGAGCCTTCTGCTATGTGTCTATGCCGTTTGGGCTCAAGTGTGCACAGGCGACTTACCAACGTTGTGTACAGAACTGTCTTCATAAGCAGATTGGGCGCAATGTTCACGCATACGTGGACGATATTGTGGTTAAATCCATCAAAGAGGAAACCCTGATAGATGATTTAAGGGAAACCTTTGATAATCTCCGGGTCTATAAGATGATGCTCAACTCGGCCAAGTGTGTTTTTGGTGTTCCTGCAGGCAAACTATTGGGCTTCTTGGTTTCTGACAGAGGCATTGAGGCTAACCCGGAGAAGATCAAGGCCATCACCTCCCTAGCTAAGCCGGCGTGTATAAATGACGTACAGCGCTTGGCGGGTCGCATCGCTGCTTTAAGCCGGTTTATAAGCCGTTTGGGTGAGAAGGCCATGCCCTTATATCAGTTGATGAAGAAAACTGATAACTTTGTCTAGAATGATGCAGCTAATACCGCCTTTGAGGATTTGAAAAGGCAGCTGGCAGAGCCCCCAGTCCTTGCTGCTCCGGTTGATAAGGAGCCCTTGCTACTGTATGTGGCGGCAAACGCACGAGCCGTCAGCGTGGCTATTGTGGTGGAGCGCAAGGAGGCGGGTAAGGAGCATCCGGTTCAGCGGCCGGTTTATTATGTCAGCGAAGTGCTCATTGAGTCCAAGCAGCGGTACCCGCATTGGCAGAAGCTTGTGTATGGTGTGTTCATGGCGAGCCGGAAGCTTAAGCATTATTTTCAGGGTCATCCCATCACTGTGGTCAGTTCTGCCCCTCTTGGTGATATTATTCAAAACAGAGAGGCCACAGGGAGAATTGCTAAGTGGGCTATAGAACTTGGACCTCATGGCCTTAAATATGTGCCACGCACTGCTGTTAAATCTCAGGCCTTGGTGGATTTCATCAATGATTGGACAGAGTCACAAGTGCCTGAGCAAAAGCCGGATAACACTTATTGGACTATTCACTTTGATGGGTCCAGGCAGCTGGAGGGCTCGGGGGCTGGCGTTGTATTGGCTTCCCCTAAGGGTGACAAGTTCCATTATGTGCTACAATTGATGTTTCCTTGCACTAACAATGCGGCTGAATACGAGGCTTTGCTCCACGGTCTTCGGGTGGCTAAGGAGATGAGCTTAAGCCGGGTAAGGTGCTTTGGTGACTCAGACTTGGTGGCTCAACAAGTATCAGGCACGTGGGATTCTAAGGATCCTCTCATGGCGGCTTATCGCCGCGAGGTTGATGCCATCGCTGGGCACTTTCAGGGATACCAAGTGGAGCACATTGATCGCAGGAAGAACGAGGCGGCTGATGCTCTAAGCCGGCTAGGCTCTCAGCGATAGCCGGTGCCGCCTAACACTTTCCTGGATGTCCTGTATAACCCTTCGGTTAAGTTGCCTACAGAGGAAGACTTGGCTATCCCTGACCCGGAGGCACGACTGGTGGCGGCTCTTCATGTCATACCAGACTGGACAATGCCATATCTGGCTTATATAACCCGGGGAGAGTTGCTTGAGGATGAAACTTTGGCCAGGCAAATAACCCGGCGGGCTAAGTCAATGATCGTCATCGAAGGCGAGTTACATCATCGCAGTGTTTCAGGAGCATTTCAACGTTGTATCTCCCCTGAGGAAGGCCAAGAGATCTTGCGTGAGATCCATGAAGGGGATTGTGGCCATCATGCCGGCTCAAAATCCCTTGTGGCCAAGGCTTTCCGTCATGGTTTTTATTGGCTGACAGCTCATGCTGATGCAGAGGACTTGGTCAGTAAATGTGATGGTTGCCAAAGGTTCTCACGACGGGCTCATGTGCCGGCTCAGGAGTTGAGGATGATCCCGATCACTTGGCCCTTTGTGGTCTGGGGGCTTGATATGGTTGGGCCTTTTAAACGGTCCAAAGATAAGAAGACTCACCTCTTGGTGGCAGTTGACAAATTCACAAAATGGGTAGAGGCTGAGCCAGTTAGCAAGTGCGATGCAGCCACGGCGGTTCAATTTATGAAAAAGGTGATTTTCCGCTTTGGCTTTCCGCACAGCATTATAACCGACAATGGCACCAATCTTTCCAAAGGCGCCATGGAAGAGTTTTGTCAACGAGAGCATATCCGGCTTGATGTTTCTTCAGTGGCTCATCCTCAATCCAATGGTCAAGCTGAGAGAGCTAATCAGGAGATTCTGAAGGGCATTAAGCCCCGGCTTTTGGTCCCTTTGCAACGGACGCCGGGTTGTTGGGTGGAGGATTTGCCCTCCGTCTTATGGAGCATCAATACTACTCCTAACAGATCTACAGGCTTTACGCCTTTCTTCATGGTTTATGGAGCAGAAGCAGTCCTCCCCAGCGACATTCGTCACGACTCACCTCGTGTGGCGGCTTATGTTGAGACGGATAATGAACAGGCGCGCCAAGATGCTCTTGACTTGTTGGATGAACAGCGTGATGTGGCAGCAGCCCGGTCAGCGATTTACCAACAAGACTTGCGCCGTTATCATAGCCGCCGGGTCAAATCCCGGGTCTTCCAGGAAGGCAACCTTGTGCTCCGGCTCATCCAGGATCAAGCAGATGCACACAAGCTGTCCCCACCTTGGGAAGGGCCCTTTGTGGTCAGCAAGAACTTGCACAACGGGTCATATTACCTCATTGATATTCGGGAGCACAAAGATTCACATAAATCTAAGGAAGAGACCCGTCGGCCGTGGAACATAGCTCAGCTTCGGCCTTACTACACTTGAGCTATCGGCTCTCGTGATGTACATATTTATCTCAGCCATGTATATCTTACGATAAGCAATAAAACAGGACCTCTGTCCTTTTTTCTCCTCCAAATATGCACGTGTTGTTCTTATTACAAGATTACATGATGACTCAAAGGAGGATCCGGCTTATGGTCGTATTCGAATCTAGCCGTAAGCAGTAAAGTCACTTGGGGGCTTCCTGTTCAAACATGGGTCGTATTCGAACCAAAGAGAACATAGCTGTCGATACCCATTTGATTGGCAAAGTGCCGAGCTCATTTGGAGGTTATCTTTGGTCATATTTGAATCATAGTTTAAACCCTCTGAGAACCGACGTGGATCGTATCCGAATTAGCGTCGTTAAACAATTTTAAGAATCACTTGGGGGCTTCCTATTCAAACATGGGTCGTATTCGAACCAAAGAGAACATAGCTGCCGGTACCCTCTTGATTGGCATCGCCACACCCACTGGGGGCTATATGATCGTATCCGAATCTTGGCTTAACCCCTTTGGGCCGGGTCTCTGGTCGTATTCGAATCGGAAGCCCCTAAGTTCTGATTTATCACAAGTTTACTGTGATTATGACAAGCTGTGCATGGCCGGGTCTCACTTGCCGGCTTAGTTTTGGTTTACAGTGTTAGTTGGACATCATGGGTGTCATCAAGGCAAGTAAATTGGAGTTAAGGTACCAATCATGTTACCCGGGTTATTTAAACCGGAAGTATGCTTACAGGCCGTTAAGTGTGTTATTACGGCTATGTTCAGAGTATAATTAAGGACCAGTCTTTTTTGATTCATATTCCGGGTTATCTAACTCAAACACCTGATTCTCAGGGCGGTAAGCCGCCTCGAGACTTGTGATTTGCCTTTCTATGCAGGATACTTAAAGGCACCTTTTAAAGGTTGAGAAAAACAAAGGGATGATTATGACCCGGAGAAACATCAAAGAGACAATTTCAAAGGATTTTCGCATTCAAAATGTGTACAATGACACGGCAGAGATGAACTGTTGCACCTACTCTATTACAATAACTCTTCAAGTCTAAGGAGTGGAACATTGTTTGATAAACCACCGGCCAACTTATGATGCTCGCTGAGTTGAAGTCCCCGGCTCATTCCTATCTTCTCCTCCGGCTGATCCCAAGACCTCGAAGGTTGATGACTTCCAGTCGATGCTGCTGAGAGCCTCGAATTGGGCTTCTTCGTCAATTAACCCGGCCGGGTCAATCTCCGGGGCGAAGGTGTGCTGACGAGCCGGCGGGATCAGGTTGAGGGCTTCATAGCGAGGGGTTGGAATCCTCTGATTCTCCGCGTCATAACCCGGCTGGTACTTGGTTAGATCGGTGTCGTTCCCGATGAGGGTGGCCACTGGGCGTACAGCCTTCACACACGCCGCGAAGTCCTTCTGATCGAAAGCTGAGCCGTCTTCCTTCAGGCTTGGATAACCCAGGGCGATGTCTGCCGGGTCTAGCTCCGGCAGGAATGCCTTGGCCCGGCTCAGCGCGGCGATTGCTCCGGCTCTCGCGGAGGCCCGTCGTAGCTCTTGGATCCGCTGAGGCAGAACGGCGAGCCGGCGCAGGACTTCAGCCAGATGAGTTGGCACCTCGTTGGATAAGGCCACCACAGCTAAGGCACGCTGTGACCCGGTGTAGAGCTGTTCCACCAGGGTGTTCACGGCCTTTAACTTAGTGACCACACTCTGGTTGAGGTTGGCACTCCTGGGACCTGTTTAACAGAATCAGATAAGCCGGTGACAAGGATGAATCATGACATATACAAACTTGATGAAAGCCGGTGAGGCGACTTACCGAAGATAGCGGCCACCATTTGGGAAACCTGGCGCTTTAGGCCGGAGAGCTCGGCGGTCTTCTCAGCGAGGGCCTTCTCCGCCTGTTCCGCCCGGGTCACCAGTGCGGCCTTCTCTTCGACCCAGGCTTTTCTTTCAGCATCAAATTCGGTCTTCAAGTTTTCTTGAGTAGCGATGCTGAATACAAACTTGGCATTTGCCTTCCGGGTCTCCGTCTCCTGCATCTTCAGCCGGCTCTTGAGATCCGCAAGGTCCGCCTCTAATTTCTTGCCAACAGCCTGCATATATTTCCGGGTTATTAACAGTCATTATATAAGTCCCAAGCGTTTTCCAAGCAAAGACACTTGGCACTTGGGGGCTAATGCATATTGAACGTATCTATCTACATATTGCCGGCTAAGTCTACAACATATTCAAGCATAAGTCGTCGACTTGGGGACTAGCATGGCAAAGGTAACTATGTAGTAAGTAAGAAGACAGCAGAAGGATACCTCAGATTTTTGTTGGATCTGGTTGACCATGGCGACCTCGGCGTCCCGGCTCTTGTGTACTTGGTTGATGTAGCCAGAGACGAGCTCTCCAATACTCAAGTCGGTGTAGCCGGAGAGGTCCAGGTTCACCCGGTGGGGCTGCAGCCACTCCCCCTTCGCGGAGCATTTGGCCAACACGGTCGGTCTCCCCGGCTCAACGAACTCCGTCCGGGTGATTACCACGTCCGGGTCGTCTGCTGGTGGAGCTGAGCCGGAGGCCTCCGGGTTAACCGCAGCTTCGGCCGTTGCCTTGGTAGTCGGGGCAGAGGCCTCAGGTGCCGTGTCCATTGGAGTGGTGGCTTCGGGGGCGGAGGTAGCTGGCGGCTCTTGAGCCGTCACCTCCGGCTTAGGTAAGTCCGGCACTCCGGCTGACCTGGTTTTCTTCGCTCTTTTGGTGAGCTTTGCATGGGCACTGAAAAGACAGAAGTGTTAGGCACACAAAGAGTAAGTACAGACAAAGATAATGTAAGAAGATTGTTGTTACCCGGGCGCAGTCTTGAAGGCCGGCAGATTTGACTGCATGGAGTCACCCGAAGAGGGGGAGGTCTCCTGATAATTGGAGTCAGAAGAGTTGAGTGGCTGACGGATAACACCCGCCAACGGATGAAAAGGGTACAAGTGAGAAAAAACCTCGGTGCGACGCTTCCTTGTTGCGTCGGGTAACCCGGCGGATAGATCGGTGTCCTTGTTGGTCCGGGTGTGACGCCGGCTTTCGTGAACCTGTCGCTTCAAAAGAAATTGAGGGTCTTGATGAGCTAAAGGATGTGAAAAGCTTACTTTCCGGGTTACCCTTCGGACTTTCAGCTGTGGCAAGGGCTCCGAGTCGGAGGAAAGTGACATTACCTCTTCAACCACCGGGTTACTGGCGCCGGTGTCATCCTGTCAATGAGCAAGTGCTGATAAGGCGGACAGCAACAAACAGCAAGTACGGTAAGAATTTAAAGGCTTAGGGGTTACCTCTGACTCAGAGCTGTCGCTCAGTTGCATCAGCTCCGAAGCAGTAGGTCTGCTTCCTTTTTTACGAGGGGCGGCTTTCTTGGCGGCTTTCTTCGCCTTCCTAGCCTTCTTGGCCGCCTCATGGTCATATTTGACCCGCCAGAACTTATCATCAGCCTGAGAAATACAGTAATGACTTCTTAAAACGGTTCAGATCAAGGTTATATGCAGAAGAAGTTGAAAGGTTAAAGTCAGCGGCTTACCGCTGGGGCTGGGTTGGTCTTGCAGAAGGGGGCTAACTCGGTCCTTCCACAATCTGCTAGACTTTCGTTTAACAGAGCCTTGGTCTCTTCCTCAGCAACGTCTTCTGGAAGATCATTGCGACTGTGCCTCTGAGGGTCATCCTTTCGCCCGGTGTACTCACACATTAAGACGGGGCGGCGGCTCAATGGGATTACCCGCCATGAGATCCAGACCCGGACCAGGTCAATTCCATTCAGACCGTTGCCTAGCAGGGCCTTGATTTTATTGATAGTCGGAAGCAGAGGCTGGCGCTCCGCTGCAGTCAGCTTGTCCGACAGCGGGTGAGTCGGCTCTAGACGTGTTGGGCGAAAGCCGGGCAGCAGGTTCTCGTCACCCGGGGACGTATCTTGGCAGTAGAACCAAGTCATATTCCAGTCCTTGGGGTGGCTCGGCGGCTCTGCGTAAGGGAAAAGACAGTCCCTACGCCGCTGGATGGAGATGCCGCCTAACTCCAGACTTGGCCCGTTGGCGCACTCATTTTGGCGGTTTAAGTAAAACAGCTCTCTGAAGAGCAGCAGACTCGGCTCTTCTCCAAGGTACACTTCGCTAAAGACTTGGAAATTGCAGATGTTGGATACGGAGTTGGGTCCTATATCTTGAGGCCGCAGGTCAAAGAAGTTGAGCACGTCCCTGAAAAACTTTGAGCCGGGCGGTGCGAAGCCCCGGCTCATATGATCTGCGAAGATCACTACCTCCCCGTCCCTTGGCTGTGGTCTCTCTTCCGACGGGTCAGGGGCACGGTAGGACATGATTTCCTTCTTAGGCAAATATCCAGACTTAACGAAACTGGCCAGGGTCTCGTTAGTGACGTTGGACCTCATCCAGTTGCAAGTGATGGGAGCCTTGGGAGGCATGGTGAAAGTTGGTGGTCTATGACAAAGGGGAAGAATGTCCGGGTTAATTATAAGCCGGAGATCTACAGTTCAAACTAAGATGGCGGCTTATGAAGGGGACTAATGTTATATACTCAGTTAAGCCGGAGGATTCTACAAGGCATGGTTCTCTTTAAATCAGAGGATTCTACAAGGCATGGTTCTCTTTAAATCGGAGGATTCTACAACGCGAGGGTTCTTTAACCCGGAATCGTAAAGCCGCCAAGATTCAATGGTTGCAGTTTTTACTAAGTGTGGTAAAACAGTTTTCACATATGGCAGTAACTTTTTTTGGATCAAAATGGTCGGGTGAAATGAAATTTTTCTAGACCTAGAAACAGACGAGCGGATGTTCTTGAGCTCGAACGAGGCATCTATACAGTGGAAAGAGATCTACTGGCACTTGAAATGAGGCCTAAACAACTACCGCACTAGTTCTATACAAGGCTAAAAATCAAGTAAATGCAGTGACTGCGAACTACCGAGTCTTGTGGCAATGGCGATGAACGCGAAGAACACAGACGAACCCTACGGTAGATCTATCTGACAGAGCAGAAGAGACTCACCGGAGTTGGAGAAGAGCGGAAGTCGCCGCTGCTTGTCTGGTCCGATTCAGGGTGATGCAGCGGCCGGGTTGATGAAGACCAGGGGCACGACGGCGGCGGCAGTGGAACTGATTTCTCACTAATTAGCTTCCTCACTAATTGGTGTAGGCATCACTGGAACTGATTTCTGTGATGAACTACTTTCCAATTTGAGAGAAGGTACAATTACCTCATCAAGTTCTACTTTCCTCCCATTCACTTTTTTCGAGAGAAACTCCTTCTCTAGAAAGGATCCATTCTTAGCAATGAATATCTTGTCATCGAATCTGTGATAGAAGGTGTACCCAACAGTTTCTTTTGGGTATCCTATAAAAACACACTTCTCCAATTTGGGTTCGAGCTTATCAGGTTGAAGCTTTTTCACATAAGCATCGCAGCCCCAAACTTTAAGAAACGACAACTTAGGTTTCTTGCCAAACCATAGTTCATATGGTGTCGTCTCAACGGATTTAGATGGTGCCCTATTTAACGTGAATGTAGCCGTCTCCAAAGCATAAACCCAAAACTATAGTGGTAAATCGGTAAAAGACATCATCGATCACACCATCTCTAATAAAGTACGATTACGACATTCGGACACACCATTATGCTGTGGTGTTATAGGTGGCGTGAGTTGCGAAACTATTCCACATTGTTTCAAATGAAGACCAAACTCGTAACTCAAATATTCGCCTCTGCGATCAGATCGTAGAAACGTTATTTTCTTGTTACGATGATTTTCCACTTCACTCTGAAATTCTTTGAACTTTTCAAATGTTTCAGACTTATGTTTCAAATCAGATGTGAAGGTAAGAAAATAACGATACCCTCCACGAGCCTCAACACTCATCAGACCACATACATCAGTATGTGTTGAGGATATAGACCTTAGAGTCACCCGCCAGGAGGGGCCGGGTTACTCGAATGGTCATTGCCAGAAGCCCGGAGCCAAGTTTCAAGACGATGGGCCAGAGATGGGCTGAGACCCGGATATGGCTTAGGGCCTGTAGTTACAATCATTATTATAGTAGACTTGTAGTGTAAGGCAAGTATAGTTTAGAGTCCGAGCCGGACGCTCTTATGAGCCGGCCGGGACTCTAAGGGCTGCTGGGCGTCAGCCTCCCTATATAAAGGGACGACCCGGCAGCGGTTTAGGGGCAACAACAAGATCATCGAGAGCCGGGCATAGCTGTTTAGCTCCCTGGCGATCGTAACCCTAATCAATATCACCTCAAACTGGACGTAGGCTTTTACCTTCACCGTAAGGGGCCGAACCAGTATAAACCCTCGTGTTCCTTGTCCCGCATAACCCCTTCAAGCTTCCTAGTTGCGATGGCTCCACGATTAAGTCCTAGCTCGAGGACATCTGCCGTGACAATTCCACGACAGTATGTATTATTTCCAGTAAGTCAGTGGCTCGCTCCATTGTTCCGGAGAACGGAGTCTTAGTCATCTTGCCCGTGAGGCATGGTTCGCAAGCATCAAGTGATTCACAATAAAGTTATTCCAAAAGCCCATCAACATGGAGTTTCTTCATGCACTTTACACCAATATGACCTAAACTGCAGTGCCACAAATAAGTTGCACTATTATTATTAACTTTGCATCTTTTGGCTTCAATATTATGAATATGTGTATCAATACGATTGAGATTCAACAAAAGTAGACCACTCATCAAGGGTGCATGACCATAAAACATATTACTCATATAAATAGAACAACCATTATTCTCTGATTTAAATGAATAACCATCTCGCATCAAACAAGATCCAGATATAATGTTCATGCTCAACGCTGGCACCAAATAACAATTATTCAGGTCTAAAACTAATCTCTAAGGTAGATGTAGAGGTAGTGTGCCGACGGCGATCACATCGACCTTGGAACCATTTCCGACGCGTATCGTCACCTCGTCCTTAGCTAATCTTCGTTTAATCCGTAGCCCCTGTTTTTAGTTGCAAATATGAGCAACAGAACCAGTATCAGATACCCAGGCGCTACTACGAGCATTAGTAAGGTACACATCAATAACATGTATATCAAATATAGCTTTCAGTTTGCCATCCTTCTTATCCGCCAAATACTTGGGGCAGTTCCGCTTGCAGTGACCAGTCCCTTTGTAGTAGAAGCACTCAGTTTCAGGTTTAGGTCCAGACTTGGGCTTCTTCCCGGGAGTAGCAACTTGCTTGCTATTCTTATTGAAGTTCCCCTTCTTCCCTTTGCCCTTTTTCTTGAAACTAGTGGTCTTTTTAACCATCAACACTTGATGCTCCTTCATGATTTCTACCTCCGCAGCTTTAAGCATTGCGAAGAGCTCGGGAATTGTCTTTTCCATCCCTTGCATATTATAGTTCATCATGAAGCCTTTATTGCTTGGTGGCAGTGATTGAAGAACTCTGTTGTAACGCCCCAGATGTAACTTTCCATATTTGTAACTCCAACTCTTGCCATTTTCGGATATGTGTTATGATAATCCATTCGTGGTCGGGTTTTGTCTTTCATTTTGCATTTTGTTCATGTCATGCATCTCATATCATGCCATCATGTGCATCTCATTTGCATATGTGTTCGTCTCATGCATCCGAGCATTTTCCCCGTTGTCCGTTTTGCAATCCGACACTCCCACACGCACCGGCGCACCCCTCTTGTCTCTTTTCATGAGCGGGTATTAAACATTCTCGGAATGGACCGAGTCTTGCCAAGTGGCCTTGGTACACCACCGGTAGACCACCTTTCAAGTTTCGTTCCATTTGGAAGTCGTTTGATGCTCCAACGGTTAACCGGGTAACCGCAAAGGCCTTTGGTGTGTTGCAGCCCAACACCCCTCCAAAACAGCCCAATAACCCATCTAAGTCACTTCCATGCTCTCCTTCGTTGGATCACGATCGTGTGGGCGAAAACTACACCCCATTTGAAGTCTCCTAGCTCCCTCTAGCTATAAATATGTGCACCCTCCTCCAAATCCGGGTCCCGAAACCCTAGCCCGCTCCCTCTCCGCCGCCGGACGCGTCCGGTCCGCGCCGGACGAACCCGCCGCCGCGCCCGCACCAGTCCCGTGCTGCCACGTGGCAGATCACCGTCGCGGGCCCGCCGAGCCCGTCGCCGCCCCGCGCCTCCTGCGGCTCCTCGCCGCCCGTGCCGCCCCGCTCCTCCGCCCGACCTCGTCCGCCGCCGTGCCGCCCCGCTCCTCCGCCCGACCTCGTCCGCCACCGTGCCGCCCCACTCCTCCGCCGGCGACCCCGCCGCCTCGCCACCCGCGCGCGCCTCCTCGACGCCCGCGCGCTCCGGCCTCCCCCTGGCAGGATCCGGTCCGGGGCCACCTCCCCGGCGCTCCCTCGACCTCGCCGGAGGCTCCCTCGGCTCCAACTCCGGCGAGCCGCCGCTGCCTCGATAATCGTGCCCGGAACCCTAGATGTGGAGAAGGTTGATTTCCCCCTCTGTTTTCTGCCGTCCCGAATTGCTTATATTACGTGGCTCTATTCATCGTGTCATATGTCATTGCATACTGCTCTGTTTTGCGTGCATGATATATCGAAATGTTCGTCGGGAGATGATCTTCATTTTGTTCCATTGTGACCTGCTTGTTTGAGTTCATCTTGATGCCAAAATCTCTGGTGCAAGAGTGCTATATGATGTTTACTGTTGTTACTTATCAGAACTTGATGTTTTGTTATTTTTGTTGCATTTGATGTGTGCATCTTATGGGCATGAGCTCTACAGGTGTTTTGATCTATGACATGCCATTTTACAGAGGTGTATGCCATGTATTTTTGGGATCTATGTGGTGACTAGCACAAGCATGCAAACTAGGCTTCGTGATGTTTCTGTTTTCAGGGACTTAGGATTTTGCCGTCTTTTCCTGCTGTTATTTTTATGCCATGTAAACTTGATGCTACAGTGAGATCCATGCTTATTTTGAGATACTTCAGTAAGGATGTTTTGAACATATGGTTATGCTCTATCTATCCATGCCGCTGGTTGCAATTATCGAGTGCCCTAGCATGTCTCAATCTTGCTCTACTTTTGCTATAAAATGTTCCTGGCAGAATGTTAACATGTTATTCAATTTTGCCAAGGTTGTTGTAGTTGATCCATACATTCTATGAACTCGTTCTTGCCATGGTTAGCTTCATGAACATGCCATCTTGCAGTTGATATGCTTGTTTTGTCATGCAATGCTTTTTGGTGAGTGAATCGAGCTCACAAAGATGCCTTCATAACTCTGTTAATGTCATGCTCTGTTTTCTGCTAAGTCTGAATCTGTTAACGAAACTTGCTATGTTTACATGGGTGCCATCATATCTTCTGTGCCTTTCTAGCACATGATCACTAAGGGACTTTTGTTCTATGCATTTAGTAGATTCATGACATGCCTTGTATTGCTATGATAAGTTCCTGTAGCATGTGTTTTTCTTGCTCTGAACATTGCTACCTGATACTGTTTAAGCCATGTTCAGTATTTTCACCAAGTCTGTGAAGCTGATATCTTTTGCACTTTTTCCATGCTTGTTCTAACCTGTTATTTGGTGATATAGCCATAGCTCAGTGTTCATATTTTGTCAAGCATCTTGAGTACATCACATTCATATGTTTTTTTGTTATGTTGGAGTGCAGTAGCTTAACTTCTTGATGCATGCTAAGTGGCATCATGCTGTTAATCGTAGAATTGTGCCATTCTTGTTTTGCTTGCCATTTGCAAACCGTGCATCCGTTTCCGGTGATCTTTATATCGATTTCGACCGAAATCATCTCATCTTTCTAGTGGCATACTTGTTTTGCCAATTTGATGCCTTGTTCATCTTTTTTTCCGGAGCACGCATATACATCGCATATCACATCTCGCATATCATGCATGTATTGCATCATGTTGCTTGTGCATTGCACCGTGATTGATTGTGGTTCCATTGCTTGTGTTCTTGCTTTGGGTAGAGCCGGGAGACGAGTTCGTAAACGAGGAATCTGTTGAGAACGCTTACGAGGATCAAGTTTTCGACAACTCTGAGAACCTTGCAGGCAAGATGACCATACCCTCGAAATCACTTCTATCTTTGCTTTGCTAGTTGTTCGTTCTATTGCTATGCTGCGCTACCTACCACTTGCTATATCATGCCTCTCATATTGCCATGTCAAACCTCTAACCATCCTTTCCTAGCAAACCGTTGTTTGGCTAAGTTACCGCTTCTGCTCACCCTTCTGATAGCGCTGCTAGTTGCAGGTAAAGTTGAAGTTGGTTCCATGTTGGAACATGGATATTTTTTTTGGCATATCAAAATATCTCTTATTTCATTAATGCATCTATATATTTGGTAGAGGGTGGAAGGCTCGGCCTTATGCCTGGTGTTTTGTTCCACTCTTGCCGCCCTAGTTTCCGTCATACGGGTGTTATGTTCCTTGATTTTGCGTCCCTTACGCGGTTGGGTGATTTATGGGACCCCCTTGACAGTTCGCCTTGAATAAAACTCCTCCAGAAAGGCCCAACCTTGGTTTTACATTTGCCTACCTAAGCCATTTTCCCTTGGGTTTTCGCGAGCCCAAGGGTCATCTTTATTTACCCCCCCCCGGGCCAGTGTTCCTTCGAGTGCTGGTCCAAACCGAGCGATGTCCGGTGCCCCCTGGGCAACCAGGGTCTATGCCAACCCGACGTCTGGCTCATCCGGTGTGCCCTGAGAACGAGATATGTGCAGCTCCTATCGGGATTTGTCGGCACATTCGGGTGGCTTTGCTTGTCTTGTTTTACCATTGTCGAAATGTCTTGTAAACCAGGATTCCGAGACTGATCGGGTCTTCCCGGAAGAAGGTTTATCCTTCGTTGACCGTGAGAGCTTATAATGGGCTAAGTTGGGACACCCCTGCAGGGTATTATCTTTCGAAAGCCGTGCCCGCGGTTATGAGGCAGATGGGAATTTGTTAATGTCCGGTTGTAGAGAACTTGACACTTGACTTAATTATAATACATCAACTGTGTGTGTAGCCGTGATGGTCTCTTTTCGGCGGAGTCCGAGAAGTGAACACGGTTTGGGTTATGTATGAACGTAAGCAGTTTCAGGATCACTTCTTGATCATTCCTAGCTTCGCGACCGTTGCGTTGCTCCTCTTCTCGCTCTTATTTGCGTATGTTAGCCACCATATATGCTTAGTGCTTGCTGCAGCTCCACCTCATTACCCCATCCTTCCTATAAGCTTAAATAGTCTTGATCTCGCGGGTGTGAGATTGCTGAGTCCTCGTGACTCACAGATTCTACCAACACAGTTGCAGGTGCCGACGATACAAGTGCAGGCGACGCAACCGAGCTCAAGTGGGAGTTCGACGAGGAACGTGGTCGTTACTATGTTTCGTTTCCTGATGATTAGTAGTGGAGCCCAGTTGGGACGATCAGGGATCTAGCATTGGGGTTATCTTCTTTTCATTTGGATTTGACCGTAGTCGGTCTATGTGTGGATTTTGGATGATATATGAATTAATTTATGTATTGTGTGAAGTGGCGATTGTAAGCCAACTCTCTTTATCCCATTCTTGTTTATTACATGGGATTGTGTGAAGATGACCCTTCTTGCGACAATACCTACAATGCGGTTATGCCTCTAAGTCGTGCCTCGACACGTGGGAGATATAGCCGCATCGTGGGTGTTAAAAGTTGGTAATCACAGCCATCCCCGACTTAGGAGCCCCCTGCTTGATCGAATCGCTGGCGTTGTTGAGTGTAGAACAAAAATGTTTTGAGTTTTAGGATTATATATATCGGAGAGTAGGATTCTTTTTACTCCTCAGTCCCTTCGTCGCTCTGGTGAGGCCTCCTGACGTAGAAGTTTTGACTCTTCTCTCCTCAAATTTCACTAAAAAAAAATTAGGATCACGCGGGTATCTTGGAATCGTTCCGATGGTTTTGTGACGAGAACATTGTTCTTGGTGCCTCCTGACATTTAGGGGTTGTGGCAGTGTCCCGGGGAGTTGAGCTCCGAGGTGTTGTCGTCACAATTTTATCGTTGCAGTTCTGGAATACCTGAGTTTCGCCGACATCGAAAATCTCTTTTATGCAGTTGTTGGTGAGATCACCTCGACGCCACCCAGTACTGGGGCGGGAGTTCGGGAGTATCGCCATAACTCGTATAACGGATCCTTTCCGAAGGTTGAGGTACACGATTTCCGAAGGTTTCTTGGTTATGTGTTGACGGATGGATACAACTGGATCTAGGGATTGCTAGTTTGGGTGATATATTTTGTGTCCCCTGTATCCCCAACACCAGATTGCATAACCAGAAAGTTTTGGGAGTTTATAGGTGGGATTCAAGTAGCTCTTAGCATTTCTTCCCGCAGATATTTGGTTTGTGATTGGGTAATCCTTACCACTTATTTGTTCCAGTTGCACCTTGTTATTTCATTCATCAATTTCTTATCAAGTGGCTTCTCACCTTATGGAAGTGTGATGATTTACTATGGAATTCATTCGTTCATCCTCGTTCGAATGTTTATTGTGAAGACTATATGTTGCAATTTCTATCCATTGATTCAACTTGTCTATCTATCTATCAAGATGCTAACGGATGTCACCCTCTTCAGGATGGCTCCGCCAACGCGTCAGAATCCGGAACGCAATGATGGGAGTCAGGCGAACCCTCCGCCACCACCTCCACCTCCAGAGGCATGGCAAGCTATCATGGCAGCCACCAACGCCAATGCTCAGATGATTTTGCAACTCTTGCAAGAGCGCACCCAAGGGCAAGGCAACCAAGGAAATCAAGGCCAAGGCAATAATCAGCCTCACTTCGCTACCCTCAACCAGTTCCTCGCAAATCAGCCGAAGTCTTTCAGCTACTGTGCCGAGGCCACAGACGCCGATGATTTGCTCATGGACATCAACAAGCATTTTGAATGTAGCAATGTCAGGCCTGAGGACTTTGTCAAGTTTGCTTCTTTTCAACTCAAGGATCAAGCTGCCGAGTGGTATCAACAATACAAAGATTCCAGAGGAGGTCGTGTGATTACCTGGGATAATTTCCGCCGAGACTTCAAAGCTCACCACATTCCACAAAGTGTTGTTGAGAGCAAGCGTGAGGAGTTCCGCAATCTCAAGCAAGGCAGCATGTCCGTGTATCAATACAATACCCAGTTTCAGAAACTCGCTCGCTTCGCTAAGCAAGACGTTCCTGATGAAAAGAGCATGATCTATCAATTCAGAGGTGGCCTTAGAGAAGATCTGCAATTACCTCTCGTGCTTTTTGAGCCGACCAAGTATGATGATTTCTACAACATGGCACTGAAGCAAGAGGCTGCTCAGTTCAAGTGTGAGGCTTCTAAGAAGAGAGTCAGGGACGCAGTTCAGTCTTCTTCTTCCTCACTAGTGGCTGCTAAGCAACAGAAGTTCTGGTTGCCTCCTCCTCCTCCGTTTCGTCAGCCTTTCCAGCAGAAGAACAGAGGTGGCCATGGATCTTCCCACCCACCCAACCCTGGCTATCAGAACAAGTCTCAGAATCAAGCTCCAAAGTCGAATGCTCCTTATCATCGTCCACTCTCAAAGGTGACTTGCAACAAGTGTCAGCAGAAAGGTCACTATGCTAACAAGTGCTTCAACCAAAGGCGCCTTCCGCCTCCTCCTCCTGTGAGATCTTCCAGCAATGCAGTGCTCAAGCATAATCCCAAGTCTGCAAAGGTGAACATGATGAATGCAGCTCAAGCGGAGGAATCTACTGATGTGATAATGGGTAATCTCTCAGTTAATGATATTCCTGCAAAAGTTTTATTTGATACTGGTGCATCGCTTTCTTTCATCTCTAGACCTTTTGTATCTAAGCATGAGTTGGTATTTCAAGATTTGCCTAGACCGTTATCAGTTGTTTCTCCGGGTAAATTCATGAACGCAAGCTCCTTGGTTCGGGATATCTCTATCAAGATGGGCAATTATAAATTTCTGTCTTCTCCAATTGTCCTTGATGACTCAGATATTGATCTAATTCTCGGGATGGAATGGCTTTCTAAGCACAAGGCTCAACTTGATTGTGCTGCCAGGGAAATTCAATTGACACACTCTTCTGAGGATGTGATCATCTATGCCGCTCGTGATGAGACCATTCGGTTATTCGCTCTCAATGAGAAGGGCGAGCTAGACGCAATCTCTCAGATTCTAGTCATTTGTGAGTACCAAGATGTCTTTCCAGAAGAGCTTCCGGGTATGCCTCCTCACTGGCCAGTCGAGTTCGTTATCGATCTTGAGCCTGGCACGGAACCCGTTTGCAAGCGTCCTTACAAGCTTGGACCCAAGGAGCTGAAGGAATTGAAGAAATAGCTCGATGAACAAGAGCGTCTGGGTCTGATCAGACCGAGTTCATCTCCATGGGGTTGTGGTGTTCTTTTTGTCCAGAAGAAGGATGGCACGGACCGACTTTGTGTCGACTACCATCCATTGAACAAGAAGACAATCAAGAACAAGTATCCACTTCCCAACATCAATGAGCTGTTCGAGCAACTTAAAGGTGCTAAAGTATTCTCCAAGCTTGACCTTCGAATGGGTTATCATCAGATTCACATTCGCGAAGAAGATATTCCCAAGACAACATTCAGAACAAGTTTTGGTTCTTATGAATATACTGTCATGTCTTTCGGCCTTATCAATGCTCCTCCAACATTCTCTCGAATGATGAACTTCATCTTCAACCCCTATACCAATGAATTCGTCCTGGTGTATCTCGATGATATCTTGGTCTTCTCCAAGAATAAGAAGGATCATGCCAAACATTTGCGATTGGTGCTCGACAAGCTCAGAGAGTATCAATTCTATGTGAAGTTTTCCAAATGTGAGTTTTGGCTTGATGAAGTTCTTTACCTTGGTCATATCATCTCTGCCAAGGGCATCGCTGCTAATCCCGAGAAGGTGTCTGCAATTGTGAATTGGGAACCTCCTCAGAATGTCAAGCAGCTCCGCAGTTTCCTTGGTCTTGCAAGCTATTGCCGAAGATTCGTTGAGAATTTCTCTAAGATTGCAAAGCCTCTTTCCAACCTCCTCCAGAAGCATTTCAAGTATGTCTGGACTCCGGGGTGTGACGTTGCTTTCAACACTCTCAAAGAGAAGCTTGTCTCAGCTCCTGTCTTGACTCCTCCTGATGAATCCAAGCCATTCGAAGTTTTCTGTGATGCTTCTCTTCAAGGTCTCGGTGCTGTGTTAATGCAAGAGAAGAAAGTTGTGGCCAATACCTCTCGTCAGTTGAAGCCCAACGAAAAGAACTACCCCACTCACGATCTTGAGTTGGCGGCAGTTGTTCATGCATTAATAACATGGAGACATCTCTTGTTGGGAAGGACAGTGGACATATTCACCGATCACAAGAGTCTCAAGTACATCTTCACTCAGCCCAACCTCAACCTCAGGCAAACTCGATGGGTCGAGATGATTCAAGAGTACAATCCGAGTATTGAATATACTCCAGGCAAGGCCAATGTCATTGCAGATGCTTTGAGCAGGAAGGCTTATTGCAGCAGCTTAATTCTCAAGCCATTTCAACCGGATCTTTACGAAGCTTTCCGCAAACTGAATCTCCAAGTTGTTCCTCAAGGTTTTCTTGCCAACCTCCAAGTCTCTCCTACTTTGGAAGACTAAATTCGTGAGGCACAACTCCTGGATACCATGGTGAAGAAGGTGAAACATGGTATTGACAATGGTCTTTTCAAATACAAGTGCTATCGCATTGATGACAGAGACACTTTATTCTTCGAGGACTGGATTGTGGTTCCTAAAAGTGATCTAAGGAAAGTCATTATGAACGAGGCACACAATTCTCTTCTTTCAATTCATCCTGGAAGTATGAAGATGTACTATGACCTCAAGCAGTCGTATTGGTGGACTCGAATGAAGCGAGAAATCGCTCAATTCGTGAACGAATGTGATGTCTGTCGAAGGGTGAAAGCAGAACACCAATGACCAGCTGGTCTCCTCCAACCTCTTGCTATTCCAGAATGGAAGTTTGATCATATATCGAAATGGACTTCGTGACTGGATTTCCAAAGTCCAAGCGCGGAAATGATGCTATCTTCGTTGTCATCGACAAGCTTACTAAAGTGGCTCATTTCCTTCCAATCAAAGAATCTATCACAACAGCTCAGTTGGCAGAGCTATACACCTCCAGGATTGTCTCCTTGCACGGCATTCCACAAGTGATTTCTTCAGATCCTGGAAGCATCTTCACTTCTAAGTTCTGGGACTCCTTCCAGAAGGCCATGGGCACCAACATTCGCTTCAGCACAGCTTTCCATCCTCAAACTAGTGGCCAAGTAGAGCGACTCAATCAAATCCTTGAAGATATGCTCGGGGCTTGTGTCATTTCCTTTGGCATGAAGTGGGAAGATTGTCTTCCATATGCCGAGTTCTCCTACAACAACAGCTTCCAAGCGAGTTTGGGCAAGGCCTCATTTGAAATTCTATATGGCAGAAAGTGCCGTACTCCTCTCAATTGGTCCGAGACAGGTGAACGCCAACTTCTTGGTAATGACTTAATCACAGAGGCTGAAGAAATGTGTAAAGTCATCCGTGAAAATCTCAAAGCCGCGCAATCGCGCCAGAAGAGTTACTATGATAGCAAGCACCGTGACTTGGCTTTCGAGATCGGAGACCATGTCTACCTCCGCGTCTCTCCAATGAAAGGCACTCGTCGCTTCGGTATGAAAGGGAAGCTTGCCCCTAGATACGTGGGTCCTTTTAAGATCATTGGCAAAAGAGGCGACCTCGCCTATCAACTTGAGCTTCCCTCCAACTTCGCGAATGTGCACGATGTGTTCCACGTGTCATAGCTTCGCAAGTGCTTCAAGACTCCTGAGCGCACCATCAACTTCGAAGAGATTGCTCTCCAAGAAGACATGTCTTATCATGAGCACCCCGTTGCTATTCTTGAAGAAACTGAGCGCAAGACTCGCAACAAATCAATCAAATTCCTGAAGGTGAAGTGGTCACACCATTCCGACCGAGAAGCCACCTGGGAGCGCGAGGACTACCTCCGTTCCGAATATCCGGAGTTCTTTCAGTCCTAGATCTCGGGACGAGATCCTCTCGTAGTGGTGGAGTGTTGTGACGCCCCGGATGTAACTTTCCATATTTGTAACTCCAACTCTTGCCATTTTCGGCTATGTGTTATGATATTCCATTCGTGGTCGGGTTTTGTCTTCCGTTTTGCATTTTGTTCATGTCATGCATCTCATATCATGCCATCATGTGCATCTCATTTGCATACGTGTTCGTCTCGTGCATCCGAGCATTTTCCCCGTTGTCCGTTTTGCAATCCGACACTCCCACACGCACCGGCGCACCCTTCTTGTCTGTTTTCGTGAGCGGGTGTTAAACGTTCTCGGAATGGACCGAGTCTTGCCAAGTGGCCTTGGTACACCACCGGTAGACCACCTGTCAAGTTCCGTTCCATTTGGAGGTCGTTTGATGCTCCAACGGTTAACCGGGTAACCGCAAGGCCTTTGGTGTGTTGCAGCCCAACACCCTCCAAAACAGCCCAATAACCCATCTAAGTCACTTCCATGCTCTCCGACGTTGGATCACGATCGTGTGGGCGAAAACTACACCCCATTTGGAGTCTCCTAGCTCCCTCTAGCTATAAATATGTGCACCCTCCTCCAAATCCGGGTCCCGAAACCCTAGCCCTCTCCCTCTCCGCCGCCGGACGCGTCCGGTCCGCGCCGGACGAACCCGCCGCCGTGCCCGCACCAGTCCCGTGCTGCCACGTGGCAGACCACCGCCGCCGGCCCGTGAGCCCGAGGCGGGCCCGCCGAGCCCGTCGCCGCCCCGCGCCTCCCGCGCCTCCTCGCCGCCCGTGCCGCCCCGCTCCTCCGCCCGACCTAGTCCGCCGCCGTGCCGCCTCGCTCCTCAGCCGGCGACCCCGCCGCCTCGCCACCCGCGCGCGCCTCCTCGACGCCCGCGCGCTCCGGCCGCCCCCTGGCCGGATCCGGTCCGGGGCCACCTCCCCGACGCTCCCTCGACCTCGCCGGAGGCTCCCTCGGCTCCAACTCCGGCGAGCCGCCGCTGCCTCGATAATCGTGCCCGGAACCCTAGATCTGGAGAAGGTTGATTTCCCCCTCTGTTGTCTGCTATGTCCTGAATTGCTTATATTACATGGCTCTGTTCATCGTGTCATATCTCATTGCATACTGCTCCGTTTTGCGTTCATGATATATCAAAATGTTCATCAGGAGATGCTCTTCATTTTGTTCCATTGTGACCTGCTTGTTGGAGTTCATCTTGATGCCCAAATCTCTGGTGCAAAAGTGCTATATGATGTTTACTGCTGTTACTTATCAGAACTTGATGTTTTGTTATTTTTGTTGCATTTGATGTGTACATCTTATGGGCATGAGCTCTACAGGTGTTTTGATCTATGACATGCCATCTTTACAGAGGTGTATTCCATGTATTTTTGTGATCTATGTGGTGACTAGAACAAGCATGCAAACTAGGCTTCGTGATGTTTCTGTTTTCAGGGACTTCGGATTTTGCCAAGTCTTTTCCTGCTGTTATTTTGATGCCATGTAAACTTGATGCTACAGTGAGATCCATGCTTATTTTGAGATACTTCAGTAAGGATGTTTTGAACATATGGTTATGCTCTATCCATCCATGCCGCTGGTTGCAATTATCGAGTCCCTAGCATGTCTCAATCTTGCTCTACTTTTGCTATAAAATGTTCCTGGCAGAATGTTAACATGTTATTCAATTTTGCCAAGGTTGTTGTAGTTGATCCATACATTCTATGAACTTGTTCTTGCCATGGTTAGCTTCATGAACATGCCATCTTGCAGTTGATATGCTTGTTTTGTCATGCAATGCTTTTTGGTGAGTAAATCGAGCTCACAAAGATGCCTTCATAACTCTGTTAATGCCATGCTCTGTTTTCTGCTAAGTCTGAATCTGTTAACGAAACTTGCTATGTTTACATGGGTGCCATCATATCTTCTGTGCCTTTTTAGCACATGATCAATAAGGGACTTTTGTTCTATGCATTTAGTAGATTCATGACATGCCTTGTATTGCTATGATAAGTTCCTGTAGCATGTGTTTTGCTTGCTCTGAACATTGCTACCTGATGCTGTTTAAGCCATGTTCAGTATTTTCACCAAGTCTGTGAAGCTGATATCTTTTGCACTTTTGCCATGCTTGTTCTAACCTGTTATTTGGTGATATAGCCGTAGCTCAATGTACATATTTTGTCAAGCATCTTGAGTACATCACTTTCATATGTTTTTTTGTTATGTTGGAGTGCAGTAGCTTAACTTCTTGATGAATGCTAAGTGGCATCATGCTGTTAATCGCAGAATTGTGCCATTTTTGTTTTGCTTGCCATTTGCAAACCGTGCATCCGTTTCCGGTGATCTTTATATCGATTTCGACCGAAATCATCTCATATTTCTAGTGGCATACTTGTTTTGCCAATTTGATGCCTTGTTCATCTTTTTTTTCCGGGGCACGCATATACATCGCATATCATGCATGTATTGCATCATGTTGCTTGTGCATTGCACCGTGATTGATTGTGGTTCCATTGCTTGTGTTTTTGCTTTGGGTAGAGCCGGGAGACGAGTTCGTAAACGAGGAATCTGTTGAGAACGCTTACGAGGATCAAGCTTTCGACAACTCTGAGAACCTTGCAGGCAAGATGACCATACCCTCGAAATCACTTCTATCTTTGCTTTGCTAGTTGTTCGTTCTATTGCTATGTTGCGCTACCTACCACTTGCTATATCATGCCTCCCATATTGCCATGTCAAACCTCTAACCATCCTTTCCTAGCAAACCATTGTTTGGCTAAGTTACCGCTTTTGCTCAGCCCTTCTTATAGCGCTGCTAGTTGCAGGTAAAGTTGAAGTTGGTTCCATGTTGGAACATGGATATTTTTTTTGGCATATCACAATATCTCTTATTTCATTAATGCATCTATATATTTTGTAACGGGTGGAAGGCTCGGCCTTATGCCTGGTGTTTTGTTCCACTCTTGCCGCCCTAGTTTCCGTCATACGGGTGTTATGTTCCTTGATTTTGCGTCCCTTACGCGGTTGGGTGATTTATGGGACCCCCTTGACAGTTCGCCTTGAATAAAACTCCTCCAGCAAGGCCCAACCTTGGTTTTACATTTGTCTACCTAAGCCTTTTTCCCTTGGGTTTTCGCGAGCCTGAGGGTCATCTTTATTTACCCCCTTGGGCCAGTGTTCCTTCGAGTGCTGGTCCAAACCGAGCGATGTCCGGCACCCCCTGGGCAACCAGGGTCTATGCCAACCCGACGTCTGCCTCATCCGGTGTGCCCTGAGAACGAGATATGTGCAGCTCCTATCAGGATTTGTCGGCACATTCGGGCGGCTTTGCTGGTCTTGTTTTACCATTGTCGAAATGTCTTGTAAACCGGGATTCCGAGACTGATCGGGTCTTCCCGGGAGAAGGTTTATCCTTCGTTGACCGTGAGAGCTTATAATGGGCTAAGTTGGGACACCCCTGCAGGGTATTATCTTTCGAAAGCCGTGCCCGCGGTTATGAGGCAGATGGGAATTTGTTAATGTCCGGTTATAGAGAACTTGACACTTGACTTAATTATAATACATCAACTGTGTGTGTAGCCGTGATGGTCTCTTTTCGGCGGAGTCCGGGAAGTGAACACGGTTTGGGTTATGTATGAACGTAAGCAGTTTTAGGATCACTTCTTGATTATTCCTAGCTCCGCGACCGTTGCGTTGCTCCTCTTCTCGCTCTTATTTGCGTATGTTAGCCACCATATATGCTTAGTGCTTGCTGCAGCTCCACCTCATTACCCCATCCTTCCTATAAGCTTAAATAGTCTTGATCTCGCGGGTGTGAGATGGATGAGTCCTCGTGACTCACAGAATCTACCAACACAGTTGCAGGTGCCGACGATACCAGTGCAGGCAACGCAACCGTGCTCAAGTGGGAGTTCGTCGAGGAACGTGGTCGTTACTATGTTTCGTTTCCTGCTGATCAGTAGTGGAGCCCAATTGGGACGATCGGGGATCTAGCATTGGGGTTATCTTCTTTTCATTTGGATTTGACCGTAGTCGGTCTATGTGTGGATTTTGGATGATGTATGAATTAATTTATGTATTATGTGAAGTGGCGATTGTAAGCCAACTCTCTTTATCCCATTCTTGTTCATTACATGGGATTGTGTGAAGATGACCCTTCTTGCGACAATACCTACAATGCGGTTATGCCTCTAAGTCGTGCCTCGACACGTGGGAGATATAGCCGCATCGTGGGTGTTACATCTGTCAATGACACTATGATCCGGAAGATTAACTCCCAGCTGAGTCAAGTGGTTATGGTACCCAGACATTCTAAGTATGTGTTCACTGACAGAACTGTTCTCCTCCATCTTGCAGCTATATAACTTGTTGGAGACATCATATCTCTCAACTCGGGAATTTGCTTGAAATATTTACTTCAACTCTTGGAATATCCCATATGCTCCATGACGTTCAAAACAACTTTGAAGTCCCGATTCTAAGTCGTAAAGCATGGCACACTGAACTATCGAGTAGTCATCAGATTTAGCTTGCCAGACATTCATAATGTAAGGAGTTGCTCCTGCAGCGGGCCTTGCACCTAGCGGTGCTTCCAGAACGTAATTCTTCTGTGCAGCAATGGGGATAATCCTCAAGTTACGGACCCAGTCTGTGTAGTTGCTACCATCATCTTTCAACTTAGCTTTCTCTAGGAACGCATTAAAATTCAAGGGAACGGTAGCACGGGCCATTGATCTACAACAACATAGATATGCAAAAAACTATCAGGACTAAGTTCATGATAAATTTAAGTTCAATTAATCATATTACTTAAGAACTCCCACTTATATAAACATCCCTCTAGTCGTCTAAATGATCACGTAATCCATATCAACTAAACCATGTCCGATCATCACGTGAGATGGAGTAGTTTTTAATGGTGAACATCTCTAAGTTGATCATATCTACTATGATTCTCGTTCGAACTTTCGGTCTCAGTGTTCCGAGGCCATATTTGTATATGCTAGGCTCGTCAAGTTTAACCTGAGTATTCTGCACGTGCAAAAATGTTTTACACCCGTTGTATGTGAACGTAGAGCTTATCACACCCGATCATCACGTGGTGTCTCGGCACGATGAACTGTAGCAACGGTGCATACTCAGGGAGAACACTTATACCTTTAAATTTAGTGAGGGATCATCTTATAATCCTACCACCGTACTAAGCAAAATAAGATGCATAAAAGATAAACATCACATGCAATCAAAATATGCGACATGATATGGCCATCATCATCGTGTGCCTTTGATCTCCATCTCCAAAGCACCGTCATGATCTCCATCGTCGCCGGCTTGGCACCTTGATCTCCATTGTAGCATCGTTGTCGTCTCGCCAACTATAGCTTCTACAACTATTGCTACCGCATAGTGATAAAGTAAAGCAATTACATGGCGATTGCATTTCATACAATAAAGCGACAACCATAAGGCTCCTGCCAGTTGCCGATAACTTTTACAACACATGATCATCTCGTACAATAATTTATATCACATCATGTCTTGACCATATCACATCACAACATGCCCTGCAAAAACAAGTTAGACGTCCTCTACTTTATTGTTCCAAGTTTTACGTGGCTGCTACGGGCTTCTAGCAAGAACCGTTCTTACCTACGCATCAAAACCACAACGATTTTTCGTCAAGTGTGTTGTTTTAACCTTCAAAAGGACCGGTCGTAGTCAAATTCGATTCAACTAAAGTTGGAGAAACAGACACCCACCAGCCACCTTTATGCAAAACAAGTTGCATATCTGTCGGTGGAACCGGTCTCATGAACATGGTCATGTAAGGTTGGTCCAGGGCGCTTCATCCAACAATACTGCCGAATCAAAAGAAGACGTTGGTGGTAAGCAGTATGACTATGATCGCCCACAACTCTTTGTGTTCTACTCGTGCATATCATCTACGCATAGACCTGGCTCGGATGCCACCGTTGGGGAACGTTGCATGCAATTTCAAAAAAAAATCCTATGATCACGCAAGACCTATCTAGGAGATGCATAGCAACGAGAGGGGGAGAGTGTGTCCATGTACCCTCGTAGACCGAAAGCGGAAGCGTTAGGTTAATGCGGTTGATGTAGTCCAACGTCTTCGCTATCCAACCAATCTAGTACCGAACGTAGGCACCTTCGAGTTCAGCACACGTTTAGCTTGATGACGTCCCTCGAACTCTTGATCCAGTAGAGGGTCGTGGGAGAGTTTCGTCAGCACGACGGCGTGGTGACGGTGATGGTGATATGATCAGCGCAGGGCTTCGCCTAAGCACTACGTGAATATGACCGGAGGAGTAAACCGTGAAGAGAGACACTGCACACGGCTTGGAACAATTGGTGTGTCTCCAAGGGGTGCCCTGCCCCACGTATATAAAGGAGGGAGAGGAGGAGGCCAGCCAGGGGGCGCGCCATGAAGGGGGGAGTCCTACTAGGACTCAAGTCCTAGTAGGATTCGCCCCCCCTTTTTTCCTTCTCATGGAGGGGGAAAGAAGGAAGCAGAGGGAGAGGGGGAAAGGGGGGCCGCGCCCCTTCCCCTTGTCCAATTCGAACAGCCAATGGAGGGGCGCGCCACCCCTTGTGGGCTCCCCTCTCTCTCCCTATGGCCCATGTTGGCCCATTACTTCCCCGGGGTGTTCCGATAACCCCTCGGTACTCCGATAAATATCCGAAACGTCCGAAAACCATTCCGGTGTCCAAATACTATCGTCCAATATATCAATCTTTACCTCTCGACTATTTTGAGACTCCTCGTCATGTTTGTGATCTCATCTGGCACTCCCAACAATCTTTGGTCACCAAAACACATAACTCATAATACAAATCGTCATCGAACGTTAAGTGTGTGGTCCCTACGGGTTTGAGAACTATGTAGACATGACCGAGACTCATCTCCGATCAATAACCAACAGCGGAACCTGTATTCTCATATTGGTTCCTACATATTTTACGAAGATCTTTATCGGTCAAACCGCAATAACAGCATACGTCATTCCCTTTGTCATCGGTATGTTACTTGCCCGACATTCGATCGTCGGTATGCTCATACCTAGTTCAATCTCGTTACCGGCAAGCCTCTTTACTCATTCCGTAATGAATCATCTCGTAACTAACTCATCAGTCACATTGCTTGCAAGGCTTATAGTGATGTGCATTACCGAGAGGGCCAAGAGATACCTCTCCGATACACGGAGTGACAAATCCTAATCTTGATCTATGCCAACCGAACAAACACCTTCGGAGACATCTGTAGAGCATCTTTATAATCACCCAGTTACGTTGTGACGTTTGATAGCACACAAGGTGTTCCCTCGGTATTCGGAAGTTCCATAATCTCATAGTCAGAGGAATATGTATGTCATGAAGAAAGCAATAGCAATAAAACTTAACGATCATAATGATAAGCTAACAGATGGGTCTTGTCCATCACATCATTCTCCTAATGATGTGATCCCGTTCATCAAATGACAACACATGTCTATGGTCAGGAAACTTAACCATCTTTGATTAACGAGCTAGTCTAGTAGAGGCATACTAGGGACACTTTGTTTGTCTATGTATTCACACATGTATCAAGTTTCCGATTAATACAATTCTAGCATGAATAATAAACATTTATAATGATATAAGGAAATGTAAATAACAACTTTATTATTGCCTCTAGGGCATATTTCCTTCAGCAAATTGCAAGAAAAGCAAACAAAAAGTAAAATCAAATAAAAATGAAGTGTAGGAACAAACCAACATGAGTGTTTGAAGCTCTGAGCGATCTGAAGTACAACCTCACTACAACTTATTAAAAATCCGCCACATCTTGATGTAGACATGGAAATATCATCCACAAGCTAAGCTTTTGCAAGCTCAAACCGGCAACATCATCGCGATAGCAGATAGTATCCCGGAGCCCATGACTAGATCCATTTCATGAACTAGATCACCATATACGCGGTGTTGTCTCGATGGGAGTTGGCAAGGTTACTCATGTTGAGGATGGAACCCACGAGATTGTTGGTGTCGATGTAGCTGGCGCAGAGCACATCCCCTTTTATATCATCTTGTGGCTGCTCCTCCTTGTCTTCTAAATTGAGTTCTTGTTCGTCCACCTGCTCTGGTTCAGGCATACCACAAAGTTCGGTAAAAGTACATAAATGCATGATGCATCCTCTAATGCATAGCCTTCAAATTGGTTTTGTTGAACAATGGTGACTAGATGAGGCTTAAGTTCAATTGTTGGGCAGCAACATCAAGTAGTGCAATTGAGGCACACATGAAGTTCTCATTGGGAAAAGCAAAGTCTCCAAGTTCCCTTGCGATGATATTTGGGGGTGGGGGTCAGTAAAAGCACAATTAGAGAAACAAATATAGAAATGAACAAAAACTTAAACAAAAACTGAGATAAAAACTTAAACAATAACTCTAACGCAATGACTAGTGACATGATGTCTCATCGATAATGGCGTGAAAAAGGTAGTTGATGCCCTTTGAGATCCAATTAGAATAGCAGAAGGTTCCCATTCCTTTTTCCCAAGGAGTGACCCTCGGTATCGAACCCACGAGAGGATGTGCACTACGACAATGAGTCAAAAGTTATTGTTCTAGAATAAAATTCCAGTTTTTAACCATACCTTAACAACCTTTTTGGATGTAAACACTGGTGTGAAAATAGGCATGGGTATGAGGTATTACTCTCACAACCTTATACTTATGCACGGGCCGGATCTCATTTTGATAATAAACATAATACTGGAAGACACCCGTTACGATGTGCTCACAACACATTGAAGTGGGGGACGTGCCCAAAGTACGTCATGACTGGTCATGACCTGCATCGAGAGTTATTTGTCAACTGATGGCCCTTACCGTCGTGCGGTAAGAATCACTTCAGAGAAAAGCATTCAACATTTTATGATTACACTTCATTTATCCCTAAGGAACTGATTTCTTGCCACACTAATCCTTTCTCTCACTTGTGTTCAGAATAGCGTTCCATGCATCCTCGCTTCTTACCTCCTACTTGATCGATGTACAAGGTCCTTGGTACCTGCAGGGCCTTAGAACGAGAAGAAAATAGAAGACAACTTCGTAGCAATCATACACATATAAATAATGTCAGTTAAACAAAGTCATTCCAACGATCCCATGCGCAAATGCATAGGGTTGCAAGGCCTTGCCTCAACCCATTGCTTTACCGAATTACTCACGCATGGCTATCAAACCGCAAGAGTAACTCATTGAAGATGACATAAATATGATTGAATGATAATATGTATTACAATAGTTGCCGATTACGATGCACTGATTACAAGTATGGCTAACTTGGAGGGAATGGCTGCAGTGATGAAGGTGGCGACGGCTATGGAGACGAGATGGGAAATGGCGGCTAGCATTGGAAGATGGCTTCAAGTTCTCTGTTTCGCATATGGTGGCTCTCATATTGTGATTCTTATATGGGCACTTTTATAGAAGTTATTCTGGTGGACATCCTGGTGCGAACGGCTGGCAGTACCACCTCTTGTACGAGTGTTGTACTTGTGGCGTATTCTGCACTAGATGCATCCTGGCGCCTCCTGTTGACTTGCAAGTTCACCACACTTCTTGTTTCCTCCTATGTGACGATATTTTTCTATGTTTGAGCCCATTTCCTATGGAACACATTAAACAAAGGATTTCACAACTTCTTGCATTTATTAGTCATTAGTAGTGATATCAAAGTGACTCTCTTGGAAGTCTCGACATTATCTTATTTAAACAATAATGGAATAAGCGCAAAAATATGTCTCATCATAATAATGCACGTAAATAAAATTATTGGTACATAAAAATACATAGTTCAAACATAAGATTTATTTGGAGTGCATAACTAAAACATAGAATTCGCTGATTTCCAACGTGGATCCACATATGCTCCACAAGATCATTGAGTAGTTCCACATGCACATGTCGATCTCAGAATTTTCGATGCATCTCTCACGACAAGCTCCGCATACTATTGCAGGAGGCGTACTTGTACTCCGGGCTTTCTTAAAATCATGCGTATGTGCTGCCCCTTCGCACTCATCCTCAACAATCATGTTGTGCAAGATTACACAACATGTCATCAGCTTCCACAATATCTCACGTTCCCACATCATTGCAGGTCCAAGAAAAATACCAAAACGAACTTGGAGCACTTCTAATGCCCTCTCAACATCCTTTCCAGTAGCTTCTTGCAACTATGCAAAGAGATATTATTTGTTATCTCGGGGCTCGATAAAATAGATACCATCGACAAGGTAGTACCCCATTTTATAGCTGTGTCCATTGATGGTGTAGTTGCATGTCAGAGCATCCCATCACAAAGTCTACTGAACAATAGATATTGTTGGAGCACATTGATGTCGTTGTGATAACCAGTCATGCCAAAGAAAGTATGTCAAATCCACAAGTCTTTTGGCACCACTACTTCAAGTACGATGGTGGCCTCTTTGGCGTGATCTCAGTGCTGCACGCACAAACCTTTCAGGGAGCTTTTCCATTGCCAATGCATGCAATCAACTAAACTAAGCATAGGTAGGAAACCTCTTGGGGCTTGTTTGGTTAGTTGCATGGATTTTTGGGTATTTGCATATGTGGCCGACTTGGGACAGGCTAAGCTAATGCAGGGCCAAAACCATGTTATCCGCACATCATTTGGTACCATGTATTACACCACTGAGCACTTTCATGCCTGTCATTTGGCTGCCCGCAGATCGTGTTTAAGGTTGTGAATGTGCAAAACATGGTTTTTGGTTGTGCACGACCAGTGATGTGCTCACCTCTTCTCACTACACACTACACTATTGGTGAACTTTCCACACACTACACACTGCACTAGAACATCACACCACATATGCATTAAGAATTAAACATGATTTTAATCAAATAGCAGTTCATCCTAGCTACTAAAAAATAGCACTGCACATTAACATCCATATGGCTCAATAGGGAAAAGTTCATCGATGTCGAACTATGGGGAGTCCATCCTCTTGTGTTTCTGCTTTTTCTTCCTCTTCTATTGTTGCTTCTTCCTCTCATGTTGCTGCTGCTATTCTTCAGATCCTTGTGGTACCTCTGTTTGCCCACATTGCCTCATCCCATTCCAACCTTTTGCTCCTCCAAGCTTCCTTGTCATGTGCCTCCACACCATGACTGGAATCATCATCGTCGGCCGTCACATCTTCCTCATCTGGCACCAACTCATCACAAACCCATTGTAGGATCCTGTTATAAAGAATGCAACATGCAAGAATAAGCCTAAATTGAGTTGAGGAAGGGTGGAATGGCTTCTGATCTAGGATCTTAAATTGATTCTTCAGAGCTCCAAATTCCCTCTCAACCGTAACTCTAAGGCTGGAGTTTCTGAGATTGAACAATTCTACGTAGTCCTAGGATTTTTCCTAGAAGAGGACTCGTTCACATGGTACCTAGTTTTCCTGATGGGTAAAAGAACACCAGGCCGACATGCATAGCCAGCATCTCCTAGGTAGAACCTGCCATCGGGGATACTAATGCCATTAGGTCTTGCGATGTTATTAGCAAGTATATTAGCATCATGGAATGATCCTCCCAGCTAGCTAACACGTATGTGGACTTCACATCAAAGTCAACAACAACAAGCACATTCTCGTTTGTATAGTTATTTCTACCCCCTGTATGCTGCATCTTGTGTCCTCGGCACTCTAGCACTTATATGGGTACCATCTATGGCGCCAATATACAATCATGTGATACCATGAAAACATATTCCTATGTATGTATGGCAACATTGCAAGCATGTTATGAAATGAAATATGAGTAGTGCTCACCTTCAAATACGAATACCATCTTTGGCTGGTGCGTGGCTTGATCATCTCTGCCCTCAGTTCCCCAATAGCATACAAGACTTGCTTCAAATACATGTAAATTGTCTCATTTACTTGCACTCCCTCGAAGGTGTGGATGTTATATTCTAGCTAGTAGCCCCCTATTCCTAAGTGTCTTCACAAGCATGCAAAAGGTTCTCTTCACAGTCGAAGCATGTTCACAACCTGTATGTTGTTGTTGTTGTGGATGTAGTTCAGATTGGCCATCCTCTCCATATGTCGGATACCATACCTACACTACAAAAAAAGACACATCCATGACATTTTGGGCCGAACGAAATTTTTTTCTGTCATACTTATGACACTTCTATGTTGATAATTGTGACAAAACCTGGTATCATCATAGATGTGGTGGGGTCCTACTTCTATGACAAAAAATCATGACAGAAAATGGGCTTTTCGTCCTGGGCGGGCCGGAGACGCAGCTGCATGACATTCTTTGGGCCATCCATGACGGAAAAAACCATGGTAGAAGCAAGGGTGAGGAAAATATCAGGGAGTTCCCAGTTACGGTGGGTGGTCGGGGCCGAGCGATGCGCATTTCTCTCGTACTTACGCGCGTGTGTGCGAGGCGTTGGGCTCTAACTGAACCCGAGCGAGGCGTTGGGCTCTAACTGAACCGAGCGATTGCACTGCAGGCTACGCGTTACTGAACCCGAGCGACCGATCGATCCCTTGCTGTTAACTGAACCCGAGTGATTCCTTCGCTACTGCTGCTAACTGAAGCCGATCGATGCTGCCTCTAGATGAACAATGAGCGTTCTTGGGGGGTTAGATGAACAGTTCCCGGTGGGGGTTGGATGAACAGGACCCCGTGGTAGTAGAGGCCGTTGCCGCTGGATGAACAGTACCCCGATCGATCGAGCCGGTGGATGAACAGGACCCCGTGGAGGGCTGGATGAACAAGACCCCGTGGAGGGATGGATGAACAGGACCCCGTGGAGGGCTGGTTCAACAGTAGCCGGTGGAGGGCTGGTTCAATAGTAGCCGATGGAGGGCTGGATGAATAGTAGCCCATGGAGGGGTGGTTGCGTAGGACCCCGTGGAGAGGGTTGGTTGAACAGTAGCCGGTGGAGGAGCGGTGGAGGCTGGATGAACAGGAGCCCATGGACGAACAGTCGCAGGTGGAGGCTGGAGGAGGTTGACGGTGGATGAACAGGAGCCCGTGGAGGCAGTCGACGGTGGATGAACAGTAGCTCGTGGAGGCAGCAGATGGTGGAGATGAACAGTATCCCGTGGAGTCCCGTTTTGAGGTACGCCACACCCCTCCCGATGAACAGGACCCCCGTTTCCACCGTAGCGCTCCAACACAAGTCCGTTTCCTCTGTTTTGCGGTACGTCACACCCCTCCAGATCAACAGGACCCCGTTTCGACTGTTTTGCGGTACGCCAGACCCCTCCCGATGAACAGGATCCCGTTTCGACCATGGTCGGTCGAACACAAGGCCGTTTCCTCTGTTCTGCGGTACGCCAGGCCTCATTTCCATCCGCTGTTCCGTCCAAGCCGGTTGGCTGCCGATGAACAGCATGTGTTCCGTTGCCTCCCGATGAACAGCACGCATTCCGTTGCCTTCCCATGAACACGACGACGACGCAGTTTCTCCGTTCCGACCCAGCCATGTACACAAGCCCTGGTCGTACGTATGAGCGAGTAGACATTCGAGACCCCTCCCGTATGTACGTACGTGGCCGTATTTACTTTCTTGCACCCAGGCCGTTGTACGTACGTGTACATGCTATGTGTGCGCCTCTACTACGACACGTGCACGCCTCTACATCGACCAGTATGTACGTACACGTTCGCGACCAGAATGACAACACTACGTACGCTTCGACCAGGTGGGTCCCAACTGTCACGCATTCCCTTCCGTGCGAAGATGTAGCTGGTGGGTCCCAGCAGTCAAGGGGAAAATGTTTTTTTTCACGAAATACGGTGGCCCGTCCGTTGGGTCCCTGCTATCAGGTAGAGGAATCATTATTTTTCGCGTAATAAGGAGGCACTTCCTTGCTGCGGCCGTGGAGCCAGCTGTCAGCCTCTCCACGTACAGTACACTTCCGATGGAAGTCAGTTGTTGACCACATTGACCACTCCGCGCCGAGAGCACCAAGGCGGTGGACGACGGCGAGGCCTAGGAAGGGGACGACGCGGAGCCAGGGAAGACGCGGCAGTGGATGCCCACGCGGAGAGGAGTACGAGGGTTCACTAGTTCGGCTGCGGTGTGAGGCTGCCGTCACCGCAGGGCCTGGCCAGCGGTGGGAGTAGTAGGGGGCGGTGAGGCCTCCGCGGTAGCACAGCCGGCCATGGGAGGCAGGAGCAGGCGGCACGACCGGCGCTGCTTTGGGCGGCTGGAGCGAGAAGACCAGAGGTTGAAGAAGCACTACGGCCGTTGGATGGACATCGTACGGTCAGTGGAGCTAGAATCGTTCATATTGACTAAGTTGACAAAGCCCTCCGTCCCCGTCAACTTAGTAGCCCCACAGGTCAGCCTCCCACTATGTTGGGTCCCAGCTAGCAGGGGGAGTATTCATTTTTTTGTGCGTAATAAGGAGGCACTTCCTTGCGTGCGGCCATGGACCCAGTTGTCAGCCTCTCCACGTACAGTCCACTTCAGATGTTGGTCATTAACCACGTTGACCACGCCGCGCCGAGATCACCAAGGGGGTGGACGACGGCAAGTCCTAGGAAGGGAACGACACGGAGCCTGGGAAGACTCGGCAGTTGTTTCCCACGTGGAGGGGAGTACGAGGGTTTACTGGTTCGTCTGCCGTCGCTGGAGAATAACAGTAGGTGTGGGTGAGTAGAGGGATGGCTAGGCCAGCGATGGGAGTACGGTGGGGCGGTGAGGCCTGCGCGGCAGCACAGCCGGCCGCGGGAGGAGGGAGTAGGCAGTCCCGCCGGCGCTTGTTTGAGAGGCTGGAGCAGGAAGAGCAGAGGTTGAAGAAGCACGACGGCTGTTGGATGGACATCCAACCGTCACTGCTTGTGCGTCAACCTTTTTTTAGGAAAGCCTCAAATCTGTGGAAAATAGCATACCGCCCATCTGCCATTACTTCTAATAATTTACAGCCCATTTGCTAATTCTTAAGGTTTTTTTGGAGCCCATATTCTTTTTGTTAACATTACAGCCCATATTGTGGCCACGGTTAAAAAATTATATGATATTTTGCATATTTCGGTGCGGTCCAAACTGTTTTTAATCCCGAAATTTCGAGTCACATTCAAACTGATTTTGAAAATAAATGTATATCAATATAAAATCCAACAAATTGTCCACGCATAAAAACCAATGCAATTTAAAATCTTGAAATGAAAAAAAAATTGAAACTAATTATCGGTTTGATGTGTTTTAAAAATGTACAACCCATTTCTCATTGCTGATAGGCCATTTTCTCGGCCAGCTGAATGAAGCTCTCCTCGTCTTGAAAGATTTGCAGCCCAACAGACCTGACAAAGCGACTTACTTGACAGATCACAAAAAAACTGGGGTAGCCATTTTCAGAAAGAAAGAAAAAACTACTGGGCTGGTCTGTGGTAAAGATAAAAGAAAAGGCTGTCTAGACAGGCCAGAGTGCCCCGCACAGCCCAGTTGACACCCTTCTTCCGTCTAAAGAACAAATTAGATAAATGCCACTCCAATTATGGTGATTCATAAAAATGCCACTACAATTTCCAAACTTTGAAAAATGCCACTGCAATTTTTGCAAACTTTGAAAAACGCCACTCCAAACTTCGAAAAATGTCACTTGAAATGACATGAAATGGCATTTTTCAAAGTTTGGAAATTGCAGTGGCATTTCTCGGAATCACCAGATTTGGAGTGGCATTTATCAAATTAACCCAAAACAAAAATAACTGGGCGAGCTGCTGGGTCCCTGGTGTCAGCCGCTCGTTGTGCAATTCTGTCGTTTATTGACTACGTTGACAATGGCATGGGACCCAGATGTCAGAAATCCATTAGGAGGAGCCATTTTTTATTGGCTTAAATAAGGAGGCACTTGCTTGCGTACTGCCATGACCTTGGTGGGTCTCTGCTGTCATCCTCTCCATGTACAATCATCTCGTGATTGTGTACGCGTCAACCTGGTAGGCCCACAAGTCAGCCTCTAAACCCGTGGCGGACAAATACAACCCATTTAAAAAAATAACAGCCCATTCCATACGTTCAAACGGAAAGTTCAACATTCAGAGCAAAGTAACAGGTCTGATCCAGATATAGAGTACTGAACTTCCAGGTTGACAACCATCATAGCCAAGTTAACTATCTACTCCCACTAATACTCTAGTAGTGTACAAGTACTAACATACTCTTAGCTAACTAGACGATGCCGGCCGCCATCTGCGGTACATGCTAAACGCCCGCACCGGCGTCCTTCGCCTCGCCTCGGAGTTGCCAGAGGTGCGATAGGGTGCGTTGCTCGTGCGTGTTGGCCTTTTCCATGCCGATGTGGTCCACGGAAGCTTTGGCTTCTAAGCGGGAAACCCACTTGACGAGCTTGTAGTAAAATTCGGCGTCGCGAACGCGTGCGTGCCCGACAGCCTCCAGGGCTATTTGCCGGGCACCGGCCTCCACGTAGTCGGCCCAGTTGCGGGCGCTCTGCTCGCGACTCAGAGCGCCGGTGCGTTGCTGCTCCATGTCCCGCTGGCGGCGCAAATCGGCGATACGCTGCTCCTCCGCCAGGCGGTCTCGCTCTAACAACTCCTCATACTCCGCATTGCCATCTAAAGACCGATAGAATGCCTCCTCCCTCCGTCTGCCTTCCGGTGAAAAACCAAACACTAGTTCCGGCGGTGACCACCTCCGGCGTCGCCTATCGCGGACGGGCGGGGACATGGCGGACGTGGCGAGAGCGAGGATAAGTGGCGAGCGACATCGGGCCGGTGGGGGCTTATGAGGATAGGGCGAGTTGGGTGATGGTGCCACTGGAGAAGCCCGGGAAACAGTAATTATAGGCGGAAGGTAGGCGAACCAGCGTGTCGTGGAAAATGCGACGGTCATCGCGGTCATCGGAATTCAATGTATAAGCAGGCATGGCTTAGCACGCCAGCTTGCCGTGGAAAACTAGAAAAACTGAAATTATGATTGTGCCGTCCTGTCCCGTCAGTGGTGCGTCCCGTCTGTGCTGGGTCGCACGCCGGCATGATGGTCAAACGAGTGCACTCGAATCATCCAGATCAGGTACTCCCTCCTTGTCAAAAATGATTCCACCACTCATCATCTACCTTGGTTGGTGAGATTTTTTAATTAATCCCTGCAAACCGGAAAGGAGGTAGTACGTGTGTGATCCGCTATTTATTCGTGTAGGATCGAGTAGGTCGTTTTTTGAATTAGCCCTGCAAACCAGAAAGGAGGTAGTATGTGCATGATCCGCTATTTATCCGTGTAGGATCGAGTAGGTCGGATAGTGTACGTGTAGGATCGAGCAGGTCGGATGGTGTACGTGTACGATCGCATTAGCTGATGAACGTTCGCTGGGATATAGGGCATTTGCGAATGTTTTTGCTGGCAGTTTCTTCAGATTCGCATCGCATTTTCTTCAGAGCAGCTTGTCAATTTCTTCAGAGGTAGGCATTTTTATTCAAAAAACTGCCACTTCGGATCTTGCGTCGCAACTAAAATGCTAGGAGCGCATTAGTAGGCTAGCTAGTGATCGATCAGTAACTTGTAAACACTGAGTGACTAGAAATAAGGAACTATTAGTAACTTGTAAACACTAAGAACACAGAAATAAGGATCATGTTGTGCACAGCAGTAAGAGCCGATCCGTTCGAAATGTTCACACGAGATTCACATGCCTGGCATTGTAATATGTTCACAAGGGTAGCCCAAATTCAAAACCAACTAGTATGATTCCCATACATAAGATCAACATGTTAATGCATCTCAATGATTCACAGATCATATACAAATATGTAGCTCCAAAAGCAAAGATCTAGAAAAAACATATGTTCTTCCTACTAACATGGATACTTCTCTTGGCCAACATTTAGTACAGAGTGAAAGACAAATTTGTTTGTGAAGTCTACAATTCCTCTTGCAAACGTAACTAGTTTCACCAATAGCTGGAACGATGAGAATGAACCACACATGATGGAGGAACATCCACTGCAATATGATTTGGTCCTGTCTCGATCACACGACGAGACTATTTTTGGAATACAAACTTTAACTTAGGCAAAATGATGCCCATTGTATAATCAGACCAAAGCAATGAAGCACCTAGTGTTGGCCAATAAACAGTACAATACTACTTTTCTGCAGTCCATGAAGTGACTATCCAATCTTTCTGTGTCTATTTTCAAATGGCACTGCATGCAGTGACTATACTATTCTCTTGTGCAGTTCAACCAAAATTGCGGTCACTTTGTTTGTTTGCCAAATAGCAACGGGCAGACATCCCTGTCTGCACAAATATCAAGCAGCTAGTAAACATTTACCCCACCTTGTATTTTCGGTTTAAACACGTCTCTTCCGCTTAGCATCTGTCATGTTTTGCACTGGACAATTTGATACAGTCATGTTTTGCCCTGGACAATTTCATACTGAATTGATTTGCTGGTTCAGAGCAGAAATATAGCGCCTATTCTTCATCAGACCAAGGATATCCATGTTCGCAGTGATGGAAGAGGTGAAATCGATACAACCGAAATTGAGCATCCAATCATTGAATCATGTCCTGCACCTCCAATGTAGGTCCACCTTGCCAATAAATTCACATGCAAACCACTAGTATTACTATCTAATGACAGTACAAAAAGAGTAGCAAGATAGTAGCAAACCATGTACCTTCGTAATGAACAGCTCATAGTGCCACCAATTGGATATAAAGGTTTGGAAGAAAACATGCTCCTAATGTTGAACCATTTGTACTTTGTGTGTCGTTCCACTAAAATCGAGCATCCCTGTTTGCTTAGATATTGAAAGTGTCATTACTATAAAAGTGGCACTAGTTGCAGCAGACTCACAAATATAAGCATTCCAATTTCTTAATGGGAAAAGGTAGCAAGATTGTTTCTAACCATCTGTTTGAAGGAAGGAATAAGGCAACATCAGCTGATGTCAGGAAGGCATACATAGTTTTTTCTGACAAATTGAGCCATTCCCGACCTTTCCTCTTCTTTTAAGCATATTTTGTGCAGTTCAACTAAAATAAAATGCCATCACCGCCTTGACAGTTCAGTGACACTGTACAAAAGGAAATGACTTAACATTACATCATGATGTCAGGTATGTAGTCGACAGGCATTAGAGACAAACATACAGACCTCCTCTGAGAACATAATGAACATTAATTTTAACAAAGGTGTGACTAGCTTTACCGGGATAATTTGAGTGAACTCTACACCCTCTGTTCCTTAATATAAGACGTTTTCACAGTTCAATTTAAAGTACCCAAACATCTAGTATTTAGAAAAACAGGTAGTAGTTTTCTTGAGCACATATCTGGGAAAGTTTGCCACACTTTATATATGTCCATACGCTAATGCAACACCATTCGAATAGTACAAATATACACTAATCCAGTGGCTAGTGCAACAGTAGAGTAGTTATTTTATTACAGGGTACAGTACAATGGTTTTACTGAACAGATTTCCATAAGCTCTAGCACTGGAATATTTCTATAAGAATTGACAATACAAAATGTAAATGAAACAAGTTTCAGCATTGGTATACTAGCTATGCAAGAGCATTAAACCAAATAGAAAAGTTTGAAGGTAACTAGCATTATTAACTAATGACAGTATAAAAAAATTGCAACCCATGTACCTTCAAGGTAAATATCATTTTGAACTCGAGGGGACCTAAAAATTGCTATCCCAATCTTGATAATCGATCAAACATAAAAACTTGATCGAACGAATCAAGAGAACAGCCGGAGGAGGAGGTGCCCACTCTTAACCTTTCCTCTTGACACTGTACAAAAAAAATTGAGTTATCTCATGAAAGTGAGGTATGTAATCTATAAGCATTAACAGTGCAAAATTCTGAAGGTAGTAACAAGATTCATCATTGGTATACTGGCTGTGCAACAACTTTAGAATGCCTTAGCTGAAAAATCTTTAATACATCCACAATCAACAGCTAACCCTGAAATAATCCAGTGACATTAAATGCCATTGCTTAAATTTATCAGTGGCATTAGACTGAGTGCTGCATTAGTTAAATGTGGCATCACTTTAGCAGTAGCATTGCTTGACTTGACTGCTGGCGTTATACTAAAAGCAAAAAAGTGGCAATAAGAGCATGGGAGGCCCATTCGGACAGTGGGCGCACCAGTACGATGTACCTCCACAGACGCATAGGGTGTTGAGGGAGGTATGGTTGCCCAGAGCAACAAATATCAAGGCAGCATATGTGGATTACGTCCCATTTTTCTCTCTTTAGCTTCTGATTTTCCCCTTTTCAACCTAGATGCGGGTTCGATGCCTAGTCTCTTGGACAGTACAGTCTCCCTTCCTTTCCTTATTCAACCCAGACATGGATTAGTCTGCATGAAGTAGGGTTTCCTTTAATAGTGCAAGTTAAGGTTTTTGTCTACGTGACCAGCAGAGCAGAGGATAGCAAATTGGGAAGATTGTGGAGTGGAAAAAGATCCACATGCAGCGACCTGGCGGATGGGGCAATAGAACAAGGGTATGGTTCAAAAAGAGGTAGCATACCTGAGAGTCAGTGGGAAGTGGCTTCGCTCGTGGTCGTCGTCCTCCGCACACACTACGGCAGAGAGCTTGGGGACGGAGGCCATCCCGCGCAGGCGATAGGTATGAGAGGATGGCCTTGTCCTCAGTGCGTAACCTCGCTCGCCGACGACGAGTGCGTCAACGCTGCACGTCCTTTTCTTCCCCGGCGGATCTGTGACCACCGGTAAGGCGGGAGAGAGAGGTCGTCTTTTTAGATCTGGAGAGAGGGTGATAGTGTAAGAAAGTGGGCAGCCCTTAGCAAGAAAGAGCTGAAGCTCCAACCTATATATCTTTTTTATACTACTAGTACTAGAGATGGAGTAGTGGTAGAGTAGTTTATATTTTCTCTGCATACAGTACCAGTTAGTCGTGCTTCAAAACTGAACGGCACGCCATTAAAAAAATAAAGGTCGATAACTAATGCGGCACCTCGGGCCAACGCGGCCTGATAGCATTTTGCACGAGAAATTACACACCATGTTTCGTCGACATGTGGTCCCGTTCCCACATGTCAGTGAGACGACGGCGAGCCCTTTTGTACAATTTCCGAACGGACGTCTATGTAGGGCAGGGCGCCTCTTCGTGTACCGTGGCAACCGTCCACCGACTCTTCGCCTTTCCCTCTCGATTTGGAACTGATGTCGCACGCTCTTCCTCCCTCCCCCATTTGCCTTCACCCTTCCTTCTGCCATTGTTCGATCGTCTTCTCCATGGAGGGAACAGGTCGGAAATGACCCCCTTATTCTTGCCCCGATCTGAAAGATGACGTGGTGGAGGAACTCATTGATCGGTGCGACGTCATCACCTCAGCTAGTATGGCAGGTTCGATCAAGACCATTCTCGACTCAACTAATAACATCATTACAAGGAACCCAAGGGTCCAGGAGTGGTTTGATCTCCCCTATCTTCTTCGCCGTGACCCTGCTGACTGGCGCGCGGACGACGGAGGCCTCGCCTTGTGCAAGTTGGTGCCGCTTGATAATGATACGTGTGATGTTAAGATGCCATCGCTTGAGGATAAGGCTTGGGAAGGCACAAATGGAGATTTGGTTGTTTATATTGGGTACAACTGCGAGTGGGAACTTGTGAATGTGTACACTCGTCACCGGGTTCCACTTCCAAAAATCTCAGACTGCCCAGAGGTTGAGCACACCGGTATTCTACGTACGTTCAACTACGATCATGGTGACTGTCGTCTACAGAAGATAGCGATTTGTTGAGTTCCCGACCGCTCTTGGGGTTATAGGAATGCTTGTGTTGTCGCTATCTTTGACAAGCTTGTTGCCGTCCTTCATGGTTCGACTCGATGGATATTGCTCAAAAATCAGTTTCTATACACGGATGAGTATTGTGATGCAATTCGATACTAGGGTCTTGTGTTTGCTACCACCACTCGTGGCACTGTTTTTGCATGGAATCCTTATGCTTTCGGTACGTTTTTCTTCCACCGTAATTATAATTGTTTCATCCACATGCATGCGGGTTAGCTAGTTTCCCTTTACTAATTAACCTTCTTGTCTTTCCAAGGTCCTGTGAACATTCCACCACCTATATTTGAAAAAATTAACCAAGACGGAGATGACAATGATGATGAACTAGAGCATGGGGACCCATTTACTCAGTGGCGCCTGGCAACTTATTCCGATGGATCACCTCTTCTTGTCTGTATACAGGGTACTACTGATGTTACTAAGGAAGCAGGTGTTGTCTCCCATGGTCGCACTCTCCGGACCTATTCCAACATCCGTTGCAGGGTATTCGGGATGGATACTACTGTGCTAGCGCCAACACCTTCTCCCTAGTTCAGTATTGATACTCTTGGAGGAAACTCCCTCTTCCTTGGACAAAACTATACAATGATGGTGAAAGGCGATCCAACAGCTGTTGACACAACGTTACTACCATTTATGAGAAGCAACTGTATCTATACCTTGGACATTGCTATGGTTCCCTACCGTGGCTATCGCAATATGCAGTTTAACATAGGCCGCTTCAGCCTGGATGATCAGTCCTGCGTTGGTCTCGAGATTGACAGTAGCTGCCCCTTCCCAGAGAATCACTTCTGGTTCAAAGCAAGCGTTTCCAACGCTGAGGATTGGTTGAGATGAAGTTCATTTCATTACTTGTTATTTGTTGTGTGATGAAAACTTTAGTATTTACTAGAATGTATCGTCGTTGTAGTTGTGGGTTCATGACCTGTTGTATGTAATAAAATGATATGCCTGTGATAAACTTACTAAATTTATGAATGGATTTCGAGTCGCTTCTGTGAGTGGGTGCTGCGACGAGGCAAAAAAATATTTTCCGAATACATAATTGTACGTGCATTGCAACAGGTTATCGGATGAGTCCAATCAACAATTGTACTACTACTATTTGTACTAGCTTCACATGCTTCGCGCATCGGGCGGGTGTTTTTACTGTAGCTGCGAATCCCATCATCCTAGGTCCTCGGATGAGTCCAGTAGAAATTGCATTCTGATGGGTTCAAACTTTCAAAACTGCTGCACTATCTCTACGTCTATGTATACGTAATACAACATGTTTAAACTTGAGACCAGCCACTCAACCTCACAAAGAACACTTTTTAACCTAGCACAGACTCCAGGAAATTTGGCCACAGTGTGAGGTGGGGCATATGTTAATGTGTTTGTTGTACGTAACCAGCACCTCGAATCCTCGATATATAGTAGGGTGGCATGGGCTAGAACAAGCATTCACGTCTAGGAGTACGGGTCACGCCACCAGCACGACTTCCATCTGATACCATATTTCTTGGAGTCCATGCTACAACTATATCTTCAACCTCGTCGTTTCTCTAACTCAGCCATCGCGCGCCGGGCGAGGTGGGGGTTTGCCGATAGTCGGTTTCCTCAACTGTGGTCCCACTTCTAAGGCCAACTCCAACGCACGACCCCAAACGGACCTCTGTTTTGCCCGGATTTTGTCCGTTTGGGTAGGGCAATGGGGTCGTGTCCGGGCCATTTCTCGGATGCGGTGGTCGTGCGCCCAACGCGCGCACGCATCCCGCCCGCGTACATTTTTCTTTGCAAACACATATCTTTTTTTCATATTGATTTTTGGTACATGGAAATCATCACCAAAATTTGACTAGAAAAGCAAAACCAAAGAAAACAAGAACCACAAGAATACATTTTAGAAGATATCCAACTTCCATAACTGCTCCTGTAAGTTGGATTAGTGCCTTCTCGATGCATACATTGTTGATCTGCGGAGGCTTGATCTTGCGTGCTTCTTTCTTCTTTGAGTGTAAAGAAGTAGACGTTGCTTTAGTATCATGTGTAGCCTCTATTCTATCAACAAGTGCACTAGTCTCATCTCTAGCCTCTACGCTAGCTAAAAGTGTTAGAACATCTACTAAATTGCGCTCTATCAATATATCGATGTACTCTTCTTCCCAATACCAAAACTTGCATCCATTCTACACAATAAAATTTTAAGTTAGCACAACTAGTCTAATCCGAGAGCACAGCCGAAGCTAAAGTAGCACATACCCCATCGATTGAGCACTTGATGAACACCCATCTGGGATGTTCCGGCGTTGTAGACACGCGACGCAAGACCTTCTTTGGGCAGTCGTCGCACGTAATGAGTGGCAACGGTGCGCTGACGCGCTTTTGGGCCAGCACCGAGCCCGGCCGACCGCCATTCATGTATCTGCCAGCGGACCGCCGACGGTGTAGATCTGAGCGGCTAGAGGAGGAGTCAGTACCTGCATGCGGCCTTGCAGCCTTGCCGGGGCCTTCCGAACCGGTGCCCGGCCAATCCATGGCGCGGCGCAGCCTCCCACAGCCGGGCGAGCTCAAGCCCGACCGGATCCGCTCCAAATCCGGCCGTCGGGTGTGCAAAACACGTAGCCATGGTTGGGTAGCTCCGGAGCATCGAGGGAAAGGGGGCTGAGCGAGCGCGCCTCCGAGCTACACGCGCTGGAGTTGGTCTAGCAGTGTGGCGGGCCAACCGTGTGGGGGTGCGAAGTGGCTTCGCTCGTGTGGGGGACGGAAGCCATCCCACGCAGGCGCTAGGTCTGACAGGACGGCCTTGTCGTCAGTGTGTGACCTCTGTGGCAACCGTCCGCTCCCCACTAGCCTCTTCATTGACATGTGGTCCCATTCCCACATGTCAGTGAGACGACGGCGAGTCCTTTTGTACAATTTCCGAACAGACGTCTATGTAGGCCGGGGCGCCTCTTCGTGTACCGTGGCAACCGTCCACCAACTCTTCGCCTTTCCCTCTCAATTTGGAACTGCTCTAGCACACTGTTCCTCCCTCCTCCATTTGCCTTCACCCTTCCTTCTGCCATTGTTCGATCGTCTTCTCCATGGAGGGAACAGGACGGAAACGACTCCGTTATTCTTGCCTCGATCTGACAGATGACGTGGTGGAGGAACTCATTGATCGGTGCGACGTCATCACCTTGGCTAGCATGGCAGGTTCGTTCAAGACCATTCTCGACTCAACTAATAACATCATTACAACGAACCCAAGGGTCCAGGAGCAGTTTGATCTCCCCTATCTTCTTCACCGCGACCCTGCTCACTGGCGCGCGGACGACGGAGGCCTCGCATTGTGCAAGTTGGTGCCGCTTGATAATGATACGTGTGATGTTAAGATGCCGTCGCTTGAGGGTAAGGCTTGGGCAGGCGCAAATGGAGATTGGGTTGTCTATATTGGGTCCAACTGCGAGTCGGAACTTGTGAATGTGTACGCTCGTCACCGGGTTCCACTTCCAAAAATCTCAGACTGCCCAGAGGTTGAAGACACCGGTTATGACCGTACTATCAACTACCGTCATGGTGACTGTCGTCTACAGAAGATAGCAATTTGTCAAGTTCCCGACCGCTCTTGGGATTTAATGGAATATGTAGTTGTTGCTATCTTCGACAAGCTTGTTGCCTTCCTTCATAGTTCGACTGGATGGATATTGCTCAAAAATCAGTTTCTATACAAGGATGAGTACTGTGATGCAATTCAATACGAGGGTCTTGTGTTTGCTGCCACCACTCGTGGCACTGTTTTTGCATGGAATCCTTATGCTTTCGGTACGTTTGTCTTCCACCCTAATTATAATTGTTTCATCCACATGCACGCGGGTTAGCTAGTTTCCCTTTACTAATTAACCTTCTTGTGTTTCCAAGGTCCTGTGAACATTCCACCACCTATACTTGAAAAAATTTATAACCAAGGGGGAGATGACGATGATCATGATCACGAGCATGAGGACCCATATACTCAGTGGCGCCTGGCAACTTATTCCGATGGATCACCTCTTCTTGTCTGTATACAGGGCACCGCTGATGTGACTAAGGAAGTAGGTGTTGTCTCCCATGGTCGCACTCTCCGGGCCTATTCCAACATCTGTTGCAGGGTATTATGGATGGATACTACTATGCTAGCTCCAACACCTTCTCCCTGGTTTAGTATTGATACTGTTGGAGGAAACTCGCTCTTCCTTGGACAAAACTATCCAATCATGGTGAAAGGCGATCCAGCTGCTGTTGACACAACATTACTACCATTTATGAGAAGCAGTTGTATCTATACCTCGGACATTGCTCTTCTTCCCTACCGTGGCTATCACAATATGGGTCATGAAATAGGCCGATTCAGCCTGGATGATCAGTCCTGCGTTGGTCTCGAGATTGACAGTAGTTGGCCCTTCCGAGACAAACTCTTCTAGTTCAAAGCAAGCATTTCCAACGCCGAGGAGTGGTTGAGCTGAAGTTCATTTCATTGCTTGTTATTTGTTGTGTGATGAAAACTTTAGTATTTACTAGAATGTGTTGTTGGAACTAATCTATAATCCAACATGTATCCTCGTTGTCGTGTTGATGACTTGTTGTATGTAATGAATGGTACATTTGCATATGCATGTCATGAACTCAATTTATAAATGGTTTTCGACTCACTTCTTGGAGTGTTAGTGCCGTAGTAGTATAGCCAGCATCCGTAGTAGTATGAAGTTGCCACATCACATAGAGCCAACCAATAATTAGTTCTAGTTAGATCAACTAGAGCTAGGTGTCGCACGGAGGCCGAGAAATATGGTGATAGCGTGACTGCGTGAGGTGGGCTTGTCGTAGTATGATGTAGGCACATGGCTTGCCGTGTTTCCTACTCCTCCGGTCTAAATGTGGAGAAGATTTGGTCGAGTTCTTCCTCCTTTTGCCGACACGTGGGACATCCAGCATCCAGGTCGTGTCATGCAAGAAAATGGAGTGGTAGTTGAAGCCATGTGATGTGCATCTTGGGTTAAACTGTAAATAGAATCTTACTACTCTTGAGTAACTCCAAAAGCGGCCACCGACGATCTTTATTGGATTTGTTTTTCATCACCAGCACGTCGAGGTGAAAGATGTGCAGGTTCAGTGGGTCCTCTTGCATTTCACTGACATGTGGGATCGCATCTGAGCAAACAGACGATGGGATCCGCGCGTCTGCTGGCTGGCTGAGAAGAGAGATAGAGGAGGGCTGAGCACGGACTCCAGCAAATTTGTTCTATGTAACCAGCACCTCGATATAGTGGGGTGGCATGGGCCATAACTAGCATTCACGTCTAGCAGTACGGCACATGCCACCCACACGAGTCCCATCCGACACCAATTTTCTTGGAGTCCGTGGTACAGCCATCTCTTCTCCCTCCTGTTTTCTCACCCATCGTGCGGTGGGAGGGATGGGGGTTTGCCGATAGTCGGTTTGCTCAACTGCGGTCCCACTTGTAAGTGAAAATGCAACACAGCATGCATTCCCCTTGAGCGGCGTGCCGGACCAACCGTGTGGGGGTGCGACACAAACACGACAGGCTTTTCCTTTTGAACTTGTAACTTGTAAAATTTGGTTCATCTCCATGGGGCGACCGATAGATAGAAATAACGATTTTCTCTAGAGTAATGAGAAGTTTGGTTCTAGCGCGGTTCATGCATGGAGTACGTACGAAAATTATGAAGTTGATGTGAAAGGTAAGATAATTACTAGTAGTACCATATACTACTACATGGATTTGACAGAAAGATAAAGATACATACGGATCCATCAACGACATCCTCACGCCCTAGTGCGCCGGGTCACCAACCGACGTGTGACGAGCAGCGGTGTTGGCGGCGAACTCAACGTGCTTCTGAACAATGCCGTCCAAGGTTGCCCTACAGGTCAAGAAGGCCAGTGACCTATCGTCCTCCTCTGGCACGTAGTAGTCCTTGTGGACGATTGCGCGTAGACATGGGTGATTATGTCGACGGTGTCTTGCTGCGCCAGGCACTGCGCGGCGAGCGCGACCTCGAGGTGGACATTCTCCGGCGCGACGGCGGGCAGTCGCAGGGCCACCAGTGCGTCGAAGAGGTTGTCACCATAGAGGCCGTTGAGGGTGGCGGGCGTCACAGAGCCTGGGCGCGTGGGCTGGAGGCGTACGTCAAGGTCGTCCGCGAGCTTCTTGACAACGGTGAACTTGTCGAGGAAGCCGACGAGGACCTTGTCCAAGCGGCCTCTTGCCCTGGTGGCCTCAAGCACGACCTGGAGACGTTCCTCGGTGCCGGGCCGCAGGCCGGCGTCGTGGACCATCTGGCACAGTCGGCTGATGCTCGCGCTCATCGCCTCCATGGGTCTAGCTTCTAGTCAACTGATCTTGCGATTGGAGTGATCACTCTTGCCCTTGGTTAGGGTGCGTAGGATTTCGTAGATTGGACTAGCAGGGAGCCTTTATATGAGAAGTGCAGACTGCGTTGCATTCACGTGTGTGTTGGCCATCTACTCCTCAGCGCTCTACTGCACCTGCCTTTGGCTGTATAACAGGTGGGCCAGCAACCTGTTGGGCCCACGTGTGATTCACCCAAATGCAGGTGCAGTAAGTCAATGAAGTTGCGTCCCCCTCCGTCCCAAAACACTTAGGCACGGTACATTAACTCCCTCCTCGTTTCTTATTTTGTGACATATCAACCAATGAGAGATGTGGGTCGTGCATGCTTTCAATGACTTGAGACTCCAAACATGACATGCAGTGGTTAGTTCATTGCATGTAATCCTATTAATTAGCAAAAAGAGCATGGTTAATAGTATAGCCAGCTGCTGGCTATATGATGTTGCCATGTCATATAGAGCCATCACTTGTAGCCACTCATACAATAAGGTTAGCCATAAGGCTGGCTATAAGAGTACTACTTTTTCTCATCATCTCTCTCTCTTTCTTCATATTTATTGTATATCGGACTAGGAATCCGCATACAACGGCTCATGCATGAGAGCCCACTCCTCTTTTTCACTTGCTCTAAGATGACTTAAGACTAACCACAGTGGGAGTAACTTCAGCAGTAACATCGAGTCCAACTCAACAAATTTGCTTATGTGGCAATGAGTTAATGAGGAGAGAGGTAGTTTGAGTAACTTAGCTAGTTACTGTAACATCACATGTCCCAATGCAATATGAGTCTATAACCTAATAAATGAGGCTTTGCATGTTACCATACTTATGTTACTACTACCCACTATGAAAGGTAGTAACATAGTTTAGGGATATGTGTATGTTACTAGTGCATGTTACTCTTCATTGTGGTTAGTCATACACCTAGACGGAGGGAGTAGTCTCAAGTCATTGGATGCATACGCACCCCACGTCTCGTATTGGGTGATTTCTTTTTTCGTGGCAAAAAACAGGGAACGAGGTGGGTAGTTAATGCACCACGCCTAAAAGCTTTAGGATTACTATTTGGTTTCGTAACGTGACTAATGCACCAGTACGGAGGGAGTACAATAGTAGTCTTTGATTGCAATTTTTTGTTGGTAGCTTACAAAGCTGAGCGCTCGGTGAGTACAATAGTAATCTGATTGATGAGAGTTCAGATTTGAGCCATCTACCGGAAGGAATAAAACAATACACCATGTATTTATTTACAGAGGGAGTAGTACATTTTTTGTTTTTTGTGACATGCATTACTAGATATTGCTAGTCAAATTCTAAATCCAGATGGACGTGGTAGTACTACTAAATCCAGAAGGTGGTGCTAGTACTAGTAGTAGTACTACCAATGTAGTAGCACTGTACTACCTGTTTGTCAAATTATTATGTGTTGCTCGTCACAGTGAAGTGACAAGACCCTGCGCTGGAGATGACACCTGAGTATAGGCGCCGTGTTTGGCATAACATAGTCAGCCTCACCATCTATAGTCACTATCATCATGGCTGTAGAGCTAGCCTGCTTACAACTAGCCGTGTTCGACATAATTTCCCGTGCGTAGATGCCCGTGCATTGCACGGAACACCAAGATTGGGGGTGGACAGCGCCGGCAGTGGCCATCGCGCTAGATTTTTCCATGGCCTTCTAGATGTGGTGGCGAGGAGATAAGGCTGATTGTGAGAGGCAAGGAGTTGTTTCTAAATAGGGAACAAGTGCGGGCATCTTTTTACAAAACTGGAGAAGTTTGGTTTGTATGCGTCAGATCTAGATCCGACGGCTATTGGTGAAAGATGGCAGGCACAACATCCTCACCAACTCTTTTTTTGCGGGTGAACATCATCACCAACTCAAGACCTCTTTCATTCGCAGGATTTTCAGAATGCAGGAATAGGACACGGCAATATTAGTAGTTTCAAACTGATATTACAAATGTTAGGAGTAATGTTGCACCTACGAAGAGGGAATCTAGGAAGTTTACGTAAGAACTTTCTTTACTTTAGGTGGATGCAGCATTATCGTACAAACTAAAATCCACCGCCCTGACAAGTCACTAATGGGCAAATAAATTTTTGAGTCACTGGCCACTTGATGTTTCAAAAACAAATTCAGCTTCTGCGGAGACTTTGTCATTTAGGCTTAGAAGCTTGCGGTGATCAGCACGCCATTCATTGTTGCGCCAGAGAACGCCAAACCTCATTACCTTGAGCACACTTGCCTCCAGAACAAAGAACCTGGCCAATTTAATCTCAGATGTGCTGCCTCGGTAGTCGATCAAATCAATTTCTGTAAGATGGAGATCAAGGCATTCGATGAGATTGTTATAGTAAGATTGTCATGTCATCAAGAGGTATCAATATCATTCACTCATACGATAGGGTTGGCTGGCTAGTGATATCTTTTCACTCTCTCTCTCTCTTTCTCTTTCCTCTCATTTACCTAGGAGCACGTGAAGAGCTTGGGCATTTGTTGCCTTCCACTATGTGGCCGATGCCATATTTCTCAAAAGTATGCCACATAATACGCATCGATGTCAAATCAAAAGATTTTGGCACCGCTCTCGCGATGTGAGAAAGTTGGCACCGATGTGCACATAGACCCACATGTATAAACAAATCAATCAAACCAACTACACCAGCCTCTCACTCTCCCAAACAAGTGTTTTTTATTGCCTCAGTCCTCTCTCTCTCTCTCTCTCTCCCACGCAAGTGTTTTTTCATTGCGTGAGTTAATTTGGCACCGGAGCAAAGTAGGTGATCTAGATTGGGGCACCAGATGAGCAATGGAGGGGCATCGATGCCAAATGCATCACAAGTGAATTTGGCACGTGTTTTGGCCTACATAGTGGAGGGCCGTTATAGCCCACTTATGTACTACCTCGTATTTAGTGTAAAATTTTGACCATAGATTTACCTAATAAAATGCCAATGCATGTCACCAAAAATTATACCATTTGAAATTATGTTCAAATACGAATCCAACAATATAATTTTTAGTGACATGCATGAACATTTTGTCAGTTAAATCTATGGTCAAATTTTGATACTACAAAATAGGAAGAGTAAACCAGGAGGGAGGTAGTACTTGCTCTTAGGGTAACCATAGAGTTACTAGTCTAAGTTACTTTCCACTATGACTAGCCTAGGCTACTATAGTAGTATAACAAAAAAACGATGCAGTTGATCACGTGAGAAAATAATACTAAAAACATTTCTTTCGGTGCAGTGCGTAGATGTAGTTCTGAACACTACACTTGTCATCATAAGAAAATTACGAAAAAAATTGAGCTACGTTGTGATTACTGTTTACTAATAGGGAAGAAGTTTCACCTCGATGAGTAGCTTCTCCGTGCACGGAAAGCATGTAAGGAATCCAACAACTTGATCCAGATTGGGGCCGATAGATTTTATTGACAAGATCTTCACTATGCACATCGACTGGGTCAAGCTTGTGGGAATCATTTTCTGGAAGATGGTCGTAAATACATCAAGAAGAAATTTAAAAATGTGAATTTCAAGAAGATGAAGAAGAAGATGAGTGTTGTACCTGAACGATTACAAATCCAATAAAGAGTTCGGAGAATTTGGCAGACGAGTACACCAACGCTGTCAATTTCGGCGCGTCAGTGACCCTGATTTTTGTTGGACCTTATAGATCAGATACAAGCAATCTCTCAAGGAAAGGCGCATTCTCAATGAACATAACGTGGAATAGCTGGAATGATCTCTTCCCAATTAATGTCTTGTTGCGGGGCCAGCAAGACACATAAATCCATCGGAGATTCGTCGAGGCGATGTGGAGGCTAATGAACCTGTGGATCTGCTCAAGACGAAGGTACTCGAGCGCAGTACAGCTGTGGAGCAGGTGCTCCATAGCCTGCTTCGAGATGCCAACGTCGAAGAGGTTGAGCTGCTTGAGTTGAGGGAGAAGAAGGGCGGGCGCGGCATTAATATGGGGAAGATAGCAGGAGCTGAAGCTGGCACGGCACAGCGTTGGCGTGAGGCGGAGCGGGGACGGCGGCAGAGAGCGACATCGTCCAGCTTCAAAGCTGAGCTCCTTGAGCTGATCTAGGGCGGGGGATAAGAACCACTCGTCGAACTTGGCTTGGACCTTGCAGTTGGTACTGAACATGCAGATGTCAAGGCGTCTGGCTGGCCCAGGGTGCGATGAAAGGATCTTGGAGACTGCGGCCATGCGTTTGCAATCCCCGTCGCAGAGGCAGCTGTCGATAGTGAGGTTGAGGGGGACGCGGCGCCAGAGGGGGCGCCACCGCCGGGAGAGTAGGGCGGTCCGCACGGCAGATTTGCTGGGGAGGAGGCCGATGATGACGAGCAGCATGTCGTCGGGGAAGCTGCTAATGAAGTCCTGGCTCGCTGGATGCGGCTTTGGCTCGAGCCGCCTCCGCTTGTTGGCTGCCTCGCCGTCCATCTCAACCGGCAGCGACGCCGGTGTAAACGTGTGCTGGTGTGTGTTGTCTGCTGGCCTGCTGGGTGTGCGCGAGTGCGTCCTTTTGTGCATGCCGCCGTGCAGTGGTGAATTGTGCGCGAGTGTGTCCTTCACGCGGAAGAAGTGTGTCCTCTTGCGCCCTCAATTTACTAGCGTGCAGGGTGCTACCCCGAGTGGTTTCAACTTTGTTTACTTCACCACGTGTCAGATGGGCCTCTAGTTTACTTATTTTCACCCACTGCCACATGGGCCAGCACACGAAGATAGAGAACACGAGCTGAGAAGGCAGCATGTGGACTGGTTGACCGGTCAACTAAACAATATACGGAGCTATACGCTGACACAGTGAGCGTATAATCTGTCTATATAGAGAGTTCAAGTGATAGGGGAGGCCCGTGAGAGATAGCAGAGAGAGAGAGAGAAAGAGCTACTCCCTCCGTTCGATAATGTAGTGCCAACATTTTTTTAACTCAAACTTTTGAAACTTTGACCAAGTTTATAAAGAAATTACTTATATCTACAATACCAAAGATAAATGATAGTATGAAGTAAGTACATGTTGTGATGAATCTAATGATCGTTCCAGATGTAAATGTTTTTCTCCACATATACTTGGTCAAACTTTCTGAGGTTTGACTTTTCAAAACATCCATATGCTTATGGATGAGAGAGAGTCCCTAACTAGAGAGAGAGAGAGAGAGTGTGTGTGTGTGTGTGAAATAGAAAGAGTGAGTGAAAAAAGTGTGTGTGCGTGTGTGAAAGAGACATGGACGACACACGATAAAAGTAGAGAAAAGGCGTGTGTGTCTTATGCAAACATATCACACATGCATCTTCGACAACGGAAGCAAGGTGAGGAGATAGTGTGTGGTTGTTTGCAACCGAGAGAGAAAGACCCCTAGCACGTGGCCAAGAGGGGTCTGACAAACAAGGGAGAGAGGTCGAGAGAGACGTACGGAGAAAATGCAGATATGGGGAGGAGAGAGTGTATGTTTGTCATAGAGAGATCCCCTGGAGATCGTGATGGGACTACATGGGTGGGAGATCGAGTGACAAGGTGTGTGCGTGATAGAAGATACCCCGAGAGATATCGAGATAGACGTATGGATGGAAGGAGACAATACGCGTGTTCCTGATGGCTAGTGAGAGATAATCGTACTTAGGGGGGAGTGCGTGCGCCTATGATGGAGTGAGGGATTATGGTACTTAGGGGGGTGCGTGTCACATAGAGAGAGAACAAGGGCGGAGAGTGTTGGATGGGTCTATATGTAGCACGACCGAGACATGTGTATGTGTGAACCAGGGAGATATAAAGTTTGAGAGAGATAGAGGAGCCCCGATAAGGCTGAGTGGTGCGTCAGATAGCTGAGAGGGGGAAAGAGATATTCCATCTGCTCGATAATGCAGTGCATGTAAATTTTTTAGAAGTCGAACTTTGGAAACTTTGATCAGGTTTACGCAAATGTTATTTATATCTACAATACCAAAGATACATCATACAAAACTACATCTCATGATGAATCTAATGGTATATGTTTGCCGTTCTAGATGTAAATGTTTTTCTCCACGTACATGGTCAAACTTTGTGATGTTTGACTTTTTTAATAAATCTATATGCTATGGACCGAAGAGAGTGCCTAAGTCGAGAGAGATCAAGTGCGTGTGAAGGAGAATGAGTGAGTGTGCAAAAAGAGTATGTGTGTGAAAGAGAAAGGGACAACAAACGATAAATTAGAGGGAGAGTGTGTTTTTTCGTTTCTTATGCAAACATATCACGCATGCATCTCCGAGATAGAAAAGCGAGGTGAGGAGATACACGAATATAGCTAGCGCGTGATTGTTTGCAACGGAGAGAGACACCACTATAGCACATGTCCAATAGAGGTCTGGCCAACAAGGAACAAGGGTCGAGAGGGACACATGGAGAACATGGACGCATGAGGAGGGAGAGAGGGTGTGTTTGTGATAGAGAGATCCCCTCGAGATCGTGAGGGGACTATATGGGTGGGAGATCAAGGGAGGTGCGTGCGCGATAGAAAGATGCCCCGAGAGAAATCGAGATAGACCACGCACATGTTTGTGATGGAGACTAAGATTAGCTAGTCATACAAATATAGGGGTGTCGGAGTAAATGGCCACGGGTAGCCTAACCGACTGCCCCTGGTTCTTCTGAAAAAATTATCAGGCCTTCGGGCCTCCAAGCACTCCAAGCATTGGGCCGCCTTCCCTGGCCGGCTACCTCTGAAGCCGACTCCCGGAAGGCGACCCAGCCTCAGCAACCTCTCCCCGGGACGACTACGGGGTAGCCGACTCCAAGAAGCCGGCCAAGAAGAACGCTGACTCCAAGAAGCCGGCCGAGACCACAACCACCAAAGCCACACCCACATAACGGTGACAAGACGGGGTGTGGCCACAGTGCGGCCCACTACCCCCGAGGCCCGAGGCAGGCATGGCCACAGGAGGCCGTACGGGATGACCGTCTCCTGTTCGGCTCGGCACTGTAGCCATGCCAGCCTCAACGTCATCCACAACCGACTCCTGTACGGCTCGCAGGCGCCGGGCCCCTTCCGCCAGAGAGAGACGCGGAGGCGGCCCGGCCTCCCCCACTCGACCGAGGGTGTAGCCGGCCCCCAGAAGCCGGCTACCCCCTTCCTCGAAGCAGGAGCCCCATTTAGAAGACAAGACGAGGTGAGGCTACAGTGAGAGCCCCCGAGGCGGCCCACTGTAGCCATGCTTACCTCGACAAAGCCCTCGTCATCAGAGGCGAGGCGACAGTAAGCAGCCGCCGACAAGACCCTAGGCGGTGGGGCCGGCCTGTCGACCAAGAAGCCAGCAGCCGGCGGGACCCACCAGCCGGCGGGACCCAACAGCCGGCGAGCGTAGACACTGACGGCTGGGACCAGAGCCCAGCCGGATTACCATTGTACCCCCGGGGGGTAGGCCTATATAAACCCCCCGGAGCACCCATGCAAAGGGTTAGCTTCTGAACACAGCACACACACCATAGAGATAGAGAGAAGCAAGAGCTAGCCTTGTTCTTCTTCTCCCTTGAACCCAACAGCTCTAGGAGCAATTGTAGCTACCTTTCCTTGATCTAGTGATCATGCGGAGACCCCGCAGAGCAGGACTAGGGGTGTTATCTCCTCGGAGAGCCCCGAACCTGGGTAAGATCCGCCGGCGTGCATGTCTTCGCCTCATCCCGTTTCCAGGCACCGGCGATGTCTTATTGGCACCCACAATGATAAGCCATCCGTTGGCATATGTCGCACCAACCACCCGACATTTGGCGCCCACCGTGGGGCCAGGTGCACCGTCGTCCGGAGACCTGTTCTGGACGGGAACCCTCTTCCTCCCCCGCGAGCGCAGCCAGCCTGCTGCGCCAGATGGCGTTTGCCTCGACGCGCTGCAAGGCGTCGACGACGCCTGCGCAGCGAGCTGCCTCGCCGATCTGCTCGGCAAGACTCGCATCTCCGACGAGCCTGCGTCCGACGCAGGCACCGACTACCCCGAGAACCGCCTCGTCAGCCTCCTCGACCAGCTTCACGTCTCCAGTGAGCCTGCTGCAGACATGGAGTCGGTCGGCTCCACCGACCCGATGCTCATCGACTCCGACGCGGCGTCGCTCGACGCCTACCCCTCCGACGTGGTGGTCTTCGACGACCCCCTCCCTCGAGCTGACAGCGGCAGCAGCGCTGTCACCGAAGTGCTGGTCATCAGCCACGTCGCCAACTCGGGCGAGAATGCCCACGACGCCTCGCAAGCAGCAATGCACGACCTCTCCGTCCCCATCCCGTCCGACGCCGACGCCGAGACCCTGGAGGCACGCCGCCTTGCCCTCATCGCGGAGGGCCAGAAGATAGCCTCCATGAGACGCCTCACCGAGGCCCACCAGCGCGAAGTCGACCGCGCCGCCTTCGGTACGCCGATGCCTAGCGGCCCGAGCCGAGCCGGCTTCGTCCAGAAGCGCGGCGCGGCCGTCGCCAGCACGCTGGGGGCAGATCGCCCCGTCTACGCTACCCCGCTCGAGAATCTGCGAGCCGCTCACGCGGTTGCAGAAGAGCTCAATGGGCCGGGAGCCGATGAGCTCCCCTACATGGCAAGACGGATCCAGCAGCTGATCGACGCGCCTGCAGAACGGCACGAAGCCGGCGCCCGTGCTGATAGTCATCCCCCGCGCCGGGAGCACGCCGCGACGTCCCGCTCACCGACTGCGAGCGGCGCGCGCCAGAAGAAAGACAAGGAGCCGGCTGCCAGCCGCAGCCGGACTCGCATTACCATCGAGCGCGACGCGGAAGGCCGCCCTCGAGCGGTTGAACACCAAGGAAATCTGCCTCCTCCCCCGCCTCGAAGAGAAAGATGCCTCACTCCGCCGCCTATCACGCACCCGACTCTTGGCGACCGACTCGGCCGCCGAGAAGGAGTCGGCGAGAACGACGCCCGCCACAGGATCGACCGCCTTGCTCGATCCTTGGCGTTAGAAGAAGAAGACGATGTCGGCCCGCCATGCTTTGGCCCCCGCATCCGCGACGAGCCCTTCCCCAAAGGGTTCTCGCTCCCCAGAGACACGCCCAAGTACAACGGCTCGGTGAAGCCGGAAGATTGGCTCATCGACTACTCCACGGCCGTCAGCATAGCCAACGGCAATCGGCGCGTCGCCGTGAAGTACGTCCCCCTCATGCTGCAAGGCACGATGCGCACATGGCTCAACAGCCTCAAGCCCTACAGCATCAACAGTTGGCTGGACTTCACCGAAGTCTTCGTCCGCAACTTCACCAGCACCTACAAGCGGCCTCCCAAGCCTCGCTAGCTCTCCCTCTGCGTCCAAGGGCCCAACGAGTCGACCCGCGACTACCTCACGCGATGGGCCGAGCTCCGCAACTCCTGCGAGGGGGTGCACGAGGTCCAGGTCATCGAGTACTTCACCGCCGGGTGCCGAGAGGGCACCCTCCTCAAGCACCGACTCCTCTGCGACGAGCCGGCTACCCTCGATGAGTTTCTGGTCATCGCGGACAAGTACGCCACAGCTGACTCCTCAATGAAAACGGAGCTCTGAGTGGACGCCTCGGGGAAAGTGATTGCTCCGGCTCCTAAGACGCCGGCTGGCGACCCTAATCGGCGCCCCTACCAGAACGACCACAAGCGCAAGGCCCCCATGCCGACTTCCTCCAGTCGGCAGGTGGCCACAGTTGAAGACGAGCAGCCCGAAGAACGGCCCGCTCCCAAGAAGAAGGGTGGAAGGCCGGCTTGGCAGCCGTCTTTCTCCTACGAACAAGCTCTCGACGCCCCCTGCAAGTTCCACAGCGGCGCGAAGCCGTCCAACCACACAACCCGGAAATGCCACTGGCTCACCCGCATCACCAAGGGCGAGGGGATGTTGCCGCCTCCGCCTCCCGGCCCGCCGCCTCCAGCCCCCCAGCAGCCGGCGGCTCGGCCGGCAGTCGGCGCCATCCAAGACGAATTTCCCGAAGAGCACGCCGCCTACGTCGTCTTCACCAGTAAAGCCGACGACAAGCGCAGCCGACGCCGACAGCATCAAGAAGTGAATGCAGTCGCCACTAACACTCCCGAGTTCATGCACTGGTCAGAAAAACCAATCAGCTGGAGCCAGGCCGACCACCCAGAGGTAATGCCTTCGCCTGGCTCCTATGTAATGGTCTTGGATGTCACCCTCGCGACGGAGAGGCGAGCTGCCAGATTTTCCCGCGTCCTGATAGACGGCGGAAGCAGTATCAACATACTGTACCGCGATACCATGGAGAAGCTGAACGTCAAAGCGAAGCAGCTCATGCCGAGCCGCACCGTCTTCCATGGTATCGTCCTTGGCCTGTCTTGCTCCCCAATCGGCAAGATCAAAATGGATGTTCTCTTCGGAGACAAAGATCATTTTCACTGAGAAGCAATATGGTTCGAGGTAGTGGATTTGGAGAGCCCCTATCATGCACTGCTCGGCCGACCTGCCCTGGCCAAGTTCATGGCTGTGCCCCACTACGCCTACCTGAAGATGAAGATGCCGAGCTCGAAGGGGATCATCACGGTAGACGGCGACTACAAGAAGTCCATCGAGTGCGCCATGGCCAGTAGCCGGCTGGCCGAGTCCCTCGTGGTGGCAGAAGAGAAGAAGATGTTGGAACGGGTTGTGGCCATGGCCGGCAAGCAGCCGGCCTTGTCCCCCAACCCCAAGGATTGTGATGCGCAGGGCTCCTTCTAGCCTGCCAAAGAGACGAGAAGATACCTCTGGACCCGGAGAACCCGGAGAGGTTCGCTGTCATTGGGGCGAACTTGGACAGTAAATAGGAAGGCGAGCTCGTCGACTTCCTCCGTGAGAATCGAGACATCTTTGCATGGTCCCCAAAGGACATGCCGGGTGTCCTGAAGGATTTCGCCGAGCACAAATTACATGTCCGAGCTGATGCGAAGCCGGTCAAGCATCCCCTCCGCCGACTGTCAGAAGAGAAGCGAAGAATTGTGGGAGAAGAGATAGCCCGGCTCCTTGCCGCTGGCTTTATCATGGAAGTGTTCTTTCCAGAGTGGCTTGCCAACCCAGTTCTGGTTCTGAAGAAGAATAACAAGTGGCGTATGTGTATAGACTACACCAGTCTGAACAAGGCCTGCCCAAAGGATCCGTTCGCTCTGCCACGGATTGACCAAGTGATAGACTCCACAGCCGGATGCGAGCTGTTAAGTTTTTTGGATGCGTACTCAGGGTACCATCAGATCAAGTTGGACCCAGCTGACCGCCTGAAGACTGCCTTCATCACACCCTTTGGAGCTTTCTGCTACCTGACTATGACATTCGGCTTGAGGAATGCCGGTGCCACTTTTCAGCGTTGCATGCAGAAATGCCTCTTAAAACAACTCGGCAGAAATGCCCACGTCTATGTAGACGACATTGTGGTGAAGACAGAGAAGCGCGGTACCTTGCTGGAAGACCTGAAAGAAACATTCGCCAACTTGCGCCGATTCCAAATCAAGCTCAACCCCGAGAAGTGCGTGTTCGGAGTGCCAGCCGGCCAGCTGCTGGGCTTCCTGGTCTCCGAACGCGGCATCGAATGCAACCCTGTCAAGATCAAGGCCATCGAGAGGATGGAGATTCCCACCAAACTGCGAGATGTGCAGAAATTCACTGGCTGCTTAGCCTCCCTGAATCGTTTTATCAGCCGACTAGAACAGAAGGCTCTCCCCCTGTACCGACTCATGAAGAAGTCCACTCACTTCGAGTGGAACGACCAAGCCGACCAAGCCTTCCATGAGTTGAAGAAAATGCTGACCACTCCGCCTGTCCTGGCGGCGCCGACTGAGAAGGAGCCCATGCTCCTCTACATCGCCGCGACTAGCCGAGTCGTCAGCACTGTTGTTGTGGTCCAGCGCCCGGAGGAAGGCCGAGCCCAGCTAGTCCAGAGGCCGGTGTACTATCTCAGCGAAGTGCTATCCAGCTCAAAGCAAAACTACCCGCACTACCAGAAGATGTGCTATGGGGTGTACTTCGCTGCCAAGAAACTGAAGCCCTACTTCCAAGAGCACCCCATCACGGTCGTATGCACTGCCCCGCTCGCCGAGATCATAGGCAGCCGGGATGCATCCGGCCGGGTGGCAAAATGGGCCATTGCATTGGCGCCCTACACAATCTTCTACCAACCCCGCACCGCCATCAAGTCGCAAGCATTGGCCGACTTCCTCGTCGACTGGGCCGAGACCCAGTACCTACCGCCGGCTCCCGACTCTACCCATTGGCGGATGCACTTTGACGGGTCCAAGATGCGCACCGGCTTGGGAGCCGGCATCGTCCTCACCACTCCCAAAGGCGACAAGCTCAAGTACACGCTGCAGATCCACTTCGCCGCCTCCAACAACGTGGCCGAGTACGAGGCGCTCGTACACGGGCTCCGGCTAGCCAAAGAGCTTGGCATACGCCGGATCCTGTGCTACGGCGACTCAGACTTGGTGGTCCAGCAATCGTCTGGCGACTGGGACGCCAAGGACGCGAACATGGCGAGTTATCGATTCCTCGTCCAGCAGATCAGCGGATACTTCGAGGGGTGCGAGTTCCTCCACGTGCCAAGGGCCGACAACGACCAAGCAGATGCCCTAGCACGGATCGGCTCCACCCGACAAGCCATACCGACTGGCGTCTCCCTCCAGCGCGTCCTCAAGCCGTCCATCAAGCCGTCTCCAGAGTCGGATTCCATCTTCGTACCACCTGCGCCAGATACAGCCAGATCCGACTGGAGAAACCCCGCAGGCGGCACGGGGACTTCGACAACTGGCCCGGGGACTGCCGTAGTCGCACCCGGCCCGGGGACTGCAGCAGTCGGCCCGGGGACTTCAAAACCCGGCCCGGGGACTGCAGCTGTCGGCCCGGGGACTACAACGACACAAGAAGCAGTGGCCGACCCACCCAACCCACCCACCCGAGTCATGGTGGCTACATTAACAGAAGAAGAAGTCACAGCTCCCTCACGGGCCTAGCCCATCCTCAAGTTCCTAGTCAGCAGAGAGCTGCCGGCTGATGAGATCTCAGCAACACTAGTGCAACGACGAGCCGCAGCATATACAATAATCAACAGAGAGCTTGTGAAGCGCAGCGTCACTGGAGTCTTCCAGCGTTGTGTCGAGCCAGAAAAAGGAGTGGCAATCCTCAAAGACATCCACCAAGGTGAATGCGGCCACCACGCAGCCTCAAGATCACTTGTGGCCAAGGCTTTCCGCCATGGTTTCTTCTGGCCGACTGCCTTGGAGAATGCTAAAGAAATAGTCAAGAGCTGCAGAGGATGCCAAGTTTTTAGTTCCAAGCAACACCTGCCGGCTTCTGCACTGAAGACCATTCCCCTCGCCTAGCCTTTTACCATCTGGGGACTGGACATAGTGGGCCCTTTCAAGACAGTCCGCGGCGGCTTGACGCATCTACTTGTCGCTGTGGACAAGTTCACAAAGTGGATCGAAGCAAAGCCGATCAAAAAGCTGAATGGGCCGACTGCCGTGACATTCATCACCGACATCACTACTCGGTACGGCGTGCCGCACAGCATCATCACCGACAACGGCACGAACTTCGCCAAAGGAGCACTGGCACGTTTCTGCGCGACGCAGGGCATCCGACTGGACTTAGCGTCCGTTGCCCACCCGCAGTCAAACGGCCAGGTCGAGCGAGCAAATGGACTCATCCTCTCCGGCATCAAACCCCGACTGGTTGTACCACTGGAGCGATCGGCCGGCTGCTGGCTCGAAGAGCTGCCGGCTGTCCTCTGGAGCCTGCGCACTACACCCAACAAGTCAACCGGCTTCACTCCATTTTTCCTCGTGTACGGTGCCGAGGCTGTCATCCCAACAGACATCGAGTTCGACTCGCCTCAGATCACCATGTACACGGAGGAGGAGGCCAAAGAAGCAAGAGAAGACGGCGTGGACCTACTGGAAGAAGGCCGGCTGCTAGCACTCAGCCGGTCCGCCATCTACCAGCAAGGGTTGCGCTGCTACTACAACCGCAAGGTCAAGCCAAGATCCTTCCAAGAGGGCGACCTTGTGCTCCGGCTGATCCAGCGAACAGCCGGCCAGCACAAGCTCTCGGCCCCTTGGGAAGGCCCCTTCGTCGTCAGCAAGGCACTCGGCGATGACTCCTACTACTTGATCGACGCGCAAAAACCAAGAGCACGCAAGAGAGACGACTCCGGCAAGGAGTCAGAGCGACCATGGAACGCAAACCTCCTCAGACGATTTTACAGTTGAAAGCAGTATGTATCATGCTACCCATTTTTTGTATTAAGTACAAACCAACAGGCCCCCCGAGCAGTACTCGGGGACTGCCCTTGTTTATCTATGAATGACAAGTGTCATATCCATGAATGTATTATTACATTTTGAATTCTTGTCTGGCACCGGGTTCGACTAGTCGGCCCGGGGACTGGCCGCCTTGAGCTATATTGAAAGTTCTACCTGAAGTCAGAAAAGTAGTGTGCCGGCTCCCGAGTCCCCTCTTGTTGAAAGTCGCAGCTCGAAGAACCGACTGTCCGACTAGCAAGAGGCAAGGCAGAAAGGACGCCCACACGAAAAATGGCTAAGGAACAACGAACCTATATAGCAAAGAGACGGCCTCCAAACATGCCTGCCTGCTGCCAGAACAGCCGGCTGGCCGGCTTCCTAAACACTTAGCTTTAGTCCAGCAAAGCTAAAGTACTCCCCCCCCCCAATTGGCCTAGCACTCCTCCAGCTACAGATTGCAGAGCAACTGTCGGACTGGGGAGGCGGCAACCAAGGGAGGGCGGCAAAGGAAACAGCAGAAGGACAAAAAGCAAAAGTACAAGGAAAGGCCAAATGCATAAGTTATATATACACATAAAGCCCCCAACAGGCTGGCAACAGACATAAGTTCGAATACACCCAGTGGGTGGAATTGTGCAGACTTAACCAAACATTGTTCCTAAAGTAACAAGACAAGAAAACAAAAGATGCCAGACTAGGGCGCGGCGCGGAGGCCGAGCTGGTCGGTGGAGACGGCCCCGCCGGCTGAAGAAGTGGCTGCCTAGCGGGTCTCGGCTTGACCACCACCAGCGGCAGGCGACGCACTCGCTCGCGACGTAGTGCTGGAGGTATGGTCAGGCTGAGGCTGGCCGGCTGCCCCACCAGCCGGCTCGGCGTCTTCACCCTCCTCCTCCTCTTCGCCCTCGTCGCTGGAGTCAATCTCCTCCGCCGAGTCCTCACCATCCGCCGGGTTCAGCCCGAACCACTCCTCCGGCTGGGCGATACCGTTGTCATCTACCTCGGGGGCGAAGACACTGGTGTCGGTGTAATCGGCGATCGCCGAAGCCCGCCGGATGATAGCCGGCCGCGCCGGCTCCAGCTCTGTGTTGGCTTGCTGCCGCCAGGTAGCCAGCTGATCCAGGCTCAGGCCGGGATACCAGGCCTTGACGAACTCCAGCGCCCGCCTGGCACCGGAGCAAGCCGCCGAGGCCTTCCAAGCCTCGAAGCGGCCGACTGCCACCTGCAGCCAGTCGACAGTCCGACTGGGGGTGCGAGGAACCACTTGGCCGGGCCAGAGGGCGGCCAAGACTTGCGCCCCGGCACGCTGAAGCCGACGGAGCAGTCGGTGAGCCGGCTGGATGCGGGCCTGGATCGCCAGGAGCTGCTCCTCCAGCGAGCGGCCGGTGGTTGGCGAGACCTCAAAGCCAGCCTGCCTTCGCGCTTGGCGACGGGCCTCGATGGTCTGGTTGGCGACAGTAGAATAGCCAGGGAAATATTCTGCGCAAGAAAGAAGAAGAAAATGAGAAAAGAGCACCAAATCAGAAAAAGAGCCAAAGTGGCAGATGGCAAGAAAGGACGAAGAGGTAGGCGGCTTACCGTCGACCAGATCTTCGATCTGGCCATAGCCAGAGACCAGAGTCTGCCTGGCCTCAGCCCAGCCAGCCGCCTCCGTCTCGTACTCGGCCTGGAGGGCAGCTTCGCGGTCCTGCACCACCTTTAGGGCCGCCTTGTGGCCTTCCTCCTGGTCGGCCAGCTTCTTGACCAGGCGGTCGCGCTCCTGTACCAAGGCGGCGAGCTCGGCATCCTTGGCACGAAGGGCAGTCTGAGACTCTCCCAGCTGTGCCCTCGGACTGGCGTTGGCCGCTGCAGGGACGGCAGAAAAAGAAAGAACAGTAAGAAGAAGTCGTCAAGGAAGATCCGACCCGACTGCTCAGCAGTCGGCCCGAATCTCCGGGACTACACCCAGTGGGTGCGCTGACGCGCCCCCACATGAGATAAAGAACAAAGCACGTACCTCGGCTCTCAGTAAGGTCGGCGGTCTTCTGAGTCAGCTCCCGAGCCTGGGAGTTGAAGGCGGCCGCTCGAAGGTTGTGGTAGTCCTGCAAGATGGACAGAAGACCGAAGTAAGAACAAAAATAGCAAAGGCAAATCCACCAAGAAGTTCCAAGCCGCCTGCTCAGCAGCCGACTCGGAACTCGGGGACTACACCCAGTGGGTGCGCTGACGCGCCGCCACGGAAGAAATCAAGATCAAGAAGAACCAAGATCAAGAAGAAGCAAGATGGGAATACTAACCCGGATGGCCGCCCGCGTCGCGAGGAACTCGTCGGTGAACTGCCTCAGCGCCACAGCTTGGCCCTGGAGCCGGGTCCGGACGTCCTGTGCAGCCACGTTCACCACGGCCGTCCCTCCGCCTGGCGTCCACCCCGAGGTAGCGCTGGCCGCCTCCGCATCCCGGGCCGACGAGCTGGAGCCCGCGGCCGGCTCGCCCCCCGCCGACTGTGCAGGTGGCGGATCAGGCCGGCCGCCTTGACCGCCCCAGTTGGCGGGGTCGGCACCGGCACCCTCTCCAGGATGATGACGTCGTCGCTTCCCCCCAGCCCTGGCTGGTCGCCGCTGGCTCCCTCTGGCGAGGGCTCCATGTCCCCAGGCGGCATGACGCGCAGCGGGGTGACCATCAAAACCTCCCCCGCCGCCGCCGCGGCCGCAGCCTCTACTTGGGCCCTGGCTGCGGCATCGGCGAGTGCCTTCGCCGCCTCCTCCTCCCGTGCCGCCTGGGCGGCGGCCGCCCTCCGTGCCTCCGCCTCCCGCGCCTCTCGCTCCACCCGCGCCTCCCGCGCGTTCCTTTCTGTCGCCTCCTGAAGGTCGGCACGGGGGTCCACGCGGCGGGTGGTGCTCCCAGAGCCCCTCGGCGACTCAACGACGGAGGCGGCAGCCGCCCGCTCAAGCGACAACGGAGCTCTGATCGTTGAAGAAAAAGACAAGGGTTCAGGAACCACCAGAGAAAAGAAAGAAAAAAGAGTATACGAAAGAAAGTGAACTTACGCCGACACGGTCTGCGGTTGCTTCACCGTCTTGCGGAAGCGAGCCGCCTTTGCGGCCGCCTCCTCCCGCCTGGTGGCTGCCGCCCCGCCTCTGGGCTTCTTCGTTCGGCTGCCGAACAAACCCTGGGCGGCGCGACGCTTTTGACCTCCACCCCGAGCAGGCAGCGCGGCGGAGGAACCCGCGCCGCGTCCAGATGCCGGCTGGCGGCGCGGGACGACTTCGGCCTCATCGTCGTCCGGCCAGTCGTCAAAGGTAACTCCGAGCCCGGAGCCGCCTGCTTCGCCGCCAGCTTGGCCACCACCCGGCTCGACGTCGTCGTCCATACCGGCCGCCCTCAGGTCGGGGTCCTCCAGATTGTGTTCGGTCCGGTCGGGGACGAATCAGCGCTCCGAGTCTGACCCGCCGGCCGGCCGAAGAAGAGGGCTCTGTCGAAAAGCAAACCGACTAAGTTAGAATCGGCTAAGAGGAACTCGGCAACAAAGCGAAGAGAGAGAGAAAGAGACAAGGAGAACATACCGTAGGCGGCGGATTGGCTCGGCTATACGGTTCCTTGCCGAACTGCCACTCTTCGGTGAGTTTGCAGTTCGCAAGGTAGTTCACCATATAGGCGACCTCCTCGCGCGGCATCTCATTGGTACACATTCGGCTCGGATCGAGCTGGCCGCTCATCTGACAAATCAGATGAGGCCGGCTCCGGAGCGGAAGAACCCGGCGCGTGACGAACGCGGCCAGAAGGTCGGGCCCCGTCAAGCCTTCTGCCTGGGTCAGCTCCCGCACTCGGGCGACGGCGGCGGACCCGGCCGGCGTCAGAGTCACGGCCCGGAAGGACCACTGGGGCCGCCTGCCCTCCGGTGGGCCGGCTACGTAAGCCGGCAGGTTGATGTAGTCGCCCCGCGGGGCGATGTTTCGCACATAGAAGTACGATTTTTGCCACTTCTTCACCGATTGGATCAGCGTGATGACGGGGAAGGGGTTGTCGGCGACCGATCTCCGCGACGCGATGAAGGCGCCAGTCTGAGCCGGCACGCCCCGCATGCGCGTGCCCAGCTTCGACTGGAAGAACTCCCCCCAGAGCTCAAGGGTGGGGAGGACGCCGAGGTAGCCCTCGCACAGGGTGACGAAGGCGGACAGCAGCACCACCGCGTTTGGGGTGAGATGGTGCGGCTGGAGCTGATAGAAGTCGAGCCAGGAGCGGAAGAAGGCGCTTGCTGGCAGGCCGATTCCACGCAAGAAGTGCGAGCGGAAGACCACCCGCTCGCCCTCCCGCGCCTCCGGCGTAATTTCCCTCGCCGGCGCAAGGCGGACCTCCACCTTGTCCGCGGCCGGCAGCCGCCGAGTATTGCGGAGGAACTCGATGTGGTCTTCGTGCACGTTGGAGCCGTCCCAATCCCCGCCGTACTGCTCCGTGGCGGGAGGCATGGCAAAAACTAGCGCGGCGGCGCAGGAACGTGCGGTGGAAGAGCGCGGCGGCGAGGCGCTGTTGCAAGAAACGGCGAGCGAAGAAGATGGTGGAAGTAGGAGGAGCGTGCGAGGGCCTGCCGCCCTCCACCTCCCCCTACTTATAGCTTCGCGAGGCGAGGCCGAAGAGGCCGGACGTGGGGGGGAGACGTGGGATTAACTGCACCCATTCCCCCCACGCCCCACGATTATTGCGCCCTAAAGGCGAGCCGAAACTGCCGCAAGGAGACGTGCGGGCGGTTTCGGGATACAGAGAATCCGCGCCTGGGCCCGGGCGCGGACGTGGCGGGCCCCCGCCCTGCGGCGACGCCCCGTCGCACGCGTGGGCTAGCAGGCTTTCTGGCCGAGGGAGGCCACGTGGTTCGCAGACGGCAAGTGGCCGGCCCGCGGCCCGGAGCACACGCTAGCGAGCTCCCGCCCTCCGACTCCGGAGTTTTCGACCAAGGCGGCACGCCTAACTAAAGCCGGCTCCCAGCTGCCGACTTGTCAAGATAGGAAGCTGATCGAGCTTCTCAACCCCTACTCCACCTCGAAGCCCAATCAGCTTCGGGGACTACTGTCGGAGTAAATGGCCACGGGTAGCCTAACCGACTGCCCCTGGTTCTTCTGAAAAAATTATCAAGCCTTCGGGCCTCCAAGCACTCCAAGCATTGGGCCGCCTTCCCTGGCCGGCTACCTCTGAAGCCGACTCCCGGAAGGCGACCCAGCCTCAGCAACCTCTCCCCGGGACGACTACGGGGTAGCCGACTCCAAGAAGCCGGCCAAGAAGAACGCCGACTCCAAGAAGCCGGCCGAGACCACAACCACCAAAGCCACACCCACATAACGGTGACAAGACGGGGTGTGGCCACAGTGCGGCCCACTACCCCCGAGGCCCGAGGCAGGCATGGCCACAGGAGGCCGTACGGGATGACCGTCTCCTGTTCGGCTCGGCACTGTAGCCATGCCGGCCTCAACGTCATCCATGACCGACTCCAGTACGGCCCGCAGGCGCCGGGCCCCTTCCGCCAGAGAGAGACGCGGAGGCGGCCCGGCCTCCCCCAGTCGACCGAGGGTGTAGCCGGCCCCCAGAAGCCGGCTACCCCCTTCCTCGAAGCAGGAGCCCCATTTAGAAGACAAGACGAGGTGAGGCTACAGTGAGAGCCCCCGAGGTGGCCCACTGTAGCCATGCTTACCTCGACAAAGCCCTCGTCATCAGAGGCGAGGCTACAGTAAGCAGCCGCCGACAAGACCCTAGGCGGTGGGGCCGGCCTGTCGACCAAGAAGCCGGCAGCCGGCGGGACCCAACAGCCGGCGGAGAAGCCGGCGAGCGTAGACACTGACGGCTGGGACCAGAGCCCAGCCGGATTACCATTGTACCCCCGGGGGGTAGGCCTATATAAACCCCCCGGAGCACCCATGCAAAGGGTTAGCTTCTGAACACAGCACACACACCATAGATAGAGAGAAGCAAGAGCTAGCCTTGTTCTTCTTCTCCCTTGAACCCAACAGCTCTAGGAGCAATTGTAGCTACCTTTCCTTGATCTAGTGATCATGCGGAGACCCCGCAGAGCAGGACTAGGGGTGTTATCTCCTCGGAGAGCCCCTAACCTGGGTAAGATCCGCCGGCGTGCATGTCTTCGCCTCATCCCGTTTCCAGGCACCGGCGATGTCTTATTGGCACCCACAATGATAAGCCATCCGTTGGCATATGTCGGACCAACCACCCGACAAGGGGGGACTAGGGGGGACTGTGTGTGCCTACATTTGAGTGAGAGACCATCATACTTGGCTAGGGATGAGATTGTGTGTGTGTGCGTGTGAGATGGAGAGAGAACGAGGGAGAGAGATAGAGTTTTAGATGGGTCTATTGAGTGCGAGTGAGATATGCATGTGTATGTGTGACCCAGGTAGATGGAGAGTTTGAGAGAGAGAGGGAAGAGCTCTGAGACGACAGAGTGGTGCGTGAGAGAGTTATGGGCAACGAGCCAAGGAATTTGTGTGCGTACGATGAGTGCACCCAAGATATTTAGCTTGGACTAGAGAATCATACATAGTGTGTGAGACAGACCTAAGATGGTGTATATATGCATGCGAACTAGAAAGACCCCCCCCCACACACACACAAAGAGAGAGAGACAGAGAGAGAGGGAGAGGGACCAAAAAGGTTTGTGTGTTGGATGTGTGCGACAGAGCTGAAAATTGTCAGCGAGAGAGAGAGAGAGAGAGCAGGAGTCCGGGAGAGGGGAAGGTCGCGTTTTATGCATCAAAGACTGATATAAACCATGTTTCGATATAAACTTGCATTCAAATATTTAAATTGGAGAACATGTTGTCTGCAATCCACACATGAACGGAGATATGCGTATATCAAACAAGTTCATTAATTTGACTTTCAACATATTCATGGAGTACTATAATACTGTACAACATGCTACTCGATTGAGGTGTTCAATTTTGGATTTAGTTCACTATTTTGACCTGGTGAACGAGCTATTTCATTGAATCGAGATATTTCATTTTGGGTTTGATTCCCATTTTTGAGTGGGTCAACTATTTGTCAGTAAATCGCTAGCAACGAGCATGTAAAAACACATTAATCCCGAGCATCATCTCTCCATCTAAAAAAGAAGTGGCAAGCTAATATTTCAAAATTTGATTCGAATTGACTTGGTAAGGTAGACGTGGATGCTCGTTCTCCAGAAATTTGAACGAACCGTTAAACACCCTCTGCTCGGTGGAATTCGCCCGAGCAAATAAATGGGAGACGCGAAATTACCGACCTATGTGGGACACGCATCAATTGGCCCGTTGTACATCAAGGGTAGGTACGTAACTTCATCCAAGCGTGCCTTCTCCTCGGCCGAAATGACATGTGCCGAATAATTCATAAACCATGGTTGGCAAAACACCCTCTCCTCGCACGAAATAGCTCGCGCCCACTATTTCAAAACACGCTCTCCTCACCCGAAATCGCTCGCGCCCACTATATTTCAAAACACGCCCTCCTCTCTGAAATCGCTCGCACCCACTATATTTCAAAACACGCCCTCCTCGCCCGAAATTGCTCACGCCCACTATATTTCAAAACACGCCCTCCTCGCCCGAAATCGCTCGCGCCCACTATATTTCAAAACACGCCCTCCTCGCCCGAAATTGCTCGTGCCCACTATATTTCAAAATACGCCCTCCTCGCCCGAAATCGTTCGCGCCCACTATATTTCAAAACACGCCCTCCTCGCCCGAAATCGCTCGCGCCCACTATTTGGGAGAAGCAAAGTTACTCTACTATCCCCGACCCTCAGTACACAGACCCAAGCCGAGAAACCTAAAGGCAGGGGTAGAACTGTAAATCCCCCCCCCCCCACATTTCATACAAATGCGTCCGTAAGACATGGTTCCCCCTCCCAATTCCCCATTCATACCTCGTGGGTGCGAAATCACCTTCTCCCCGGAAGCTCCCTTCTCCCGAGCCGTGAAACCTCAACCCCTCCTCCATGGCGCCCCCACCGCACCAAATTCACAGCCGCCCTCCTCTCTAATCCCGGAGACGCTGCCCATTTGCCGTCATGCACTGGGCCGTGTGCCTCTTACTCCGTGTTGCCGGAGCTGCCTCGACGACGGCCGCGTGAACCGTACCGGAGCCGATTCACCCCCGTCGTTGTTCACGGCGCCGGAGCGACTCCAACTTTGGACCCGTCGAGAGCCCCGGCGCTGCTTCCCCATAGCCTTCGACCATCGCGACATCTCTGCTTCGCTGTCGCCGGTAGCCACCGCAACCGTGCCAGCCTCACCGACTAGGCAGCTGGAGCTGCCTACTTCATCGGGCCGCCACATAGGTCGCACCCTCATCTCAAATCACTTTATTTAGGCGTCAGTTGTCTGAATTTTTATTCTGGGCCAATCGACTCCCAATGGGAAGCAGCACCCCTCGAGCCGACGGAGCTCCTAGGCCGCCGGTTGGCTGGTGTCTAACGTAAGGGTGCGGGGGCGCAAGTCGCGCGGAAGCAGCTCTTAGATGGCTATCTTAGAGTTGCGTGGGTTGAAGGTACTGCCGCCGCCGGATCCGGATGACGGCGAGTCTTTGTGGATTGGCCCGGGGGCGGCGCAAGACGGCCATCAAGCCATACGGCGTAGATCGGACAATTTCAAAATGACCCCAATTTAGTCTTCAGTCAACAGACGGGTGACCGCTCTCGTACCTTGTTGTTGATCTCTTAGGGTATTTCTTCAGATCAGAGAGATGTGTCGTTCTTAACATTATGCGTTTTCTGCATCTTCAGCCACACCGTTTTCCGACTCACCGCAGCTGCTCCAACAAGGGAAGCATACACCAGAAGGGAGCTATAGTCCCCACTCAAAAGTTCCCTGCATCGAATGCGCGTGCCCGACATGGACAGCCACAACAACTGCAGGGCCATCGACAAGTCAGCACATGATGCTCACTCCTATGGATGGCGGCCAGATAGGTTGTACCCTCATCTTACTTGTGTGCAACATTTATGGCTTTGTTATTCATCTAAGCATGGAAAATAGATTATCACATTTCACTGTATATTCATGCTGATCTCTTACGGGTCTTGTTCAGGAGTTAACGTTGTTCCATAGTTCAGCTAAGAGACTTGTTCTTTAGGTAATGTTGTTCCATAGTTATCATCCATCAGCCAATGCTATCCCACAGGCTGGTGATTATAGTATTATACCACTTCTAGTATAACCTATGTTGTTCCTTAATACTTTTGTGTGCCATCTAGTTAATCTTGAGTACAAACGATACATATTCTGTAGCTTTCATCTGTGTTCTCCCTTTAGTTTTTGAGACCTGTTGCTGCTAGTTAACCCCAGTCCTACTATTTATGTCGTCTCCTACACGCACTCATTACATAAATCTAACTACTAGTTGTCTTCCATGCATGTCAGATATAATTGCACACACTGATTTATCCACAAGAACCTCACGGAGCAATGTAACGGCCAACAAACTTGACGTCAATGATACCCAATATGATGGAACATGTAAAGGCAGTTCGTCACAAGACATGCAGAAAGATGATGAATCCTATTCACCCCATAAGGTCCTTGCTCTAACTTGGCCCTTGATATGGGTGCAGCATGCATATAATGTCCTGGAGTGCATCTACTCTATTGCAATGCCTTGTGCTTCGCCTGCTCATCATGCATTTAAATATGGCATGTTTTCTTGTTTTTCAGTACCTATTCCATTAATGATAACATGTTTTCAAATTCAAGTACTGTCATTCTACTCTATCGCAATGCCATCTGCTTAGTTTGGACATCATGCTTCTCAATATCTTATGCATTGGTATTCATCAGTATCACTACAAAAAAATACACTTCCGTGATGATACGTGTTTGTCACAGTAGGTCGCGTTTTTTGTCATGCATGTACATCCATGACAAATTTATGACAGAATCAAGATAGTCATACCTGTGCTGTCGTAGAAGTGTTCCATGACATTACCAAAATTATCATCACGGAAGTGTCCACTTCCATGACGATAAATCGGCGTCACAGAAGTGCTTTCGTCAAGGGTGACCGACACGTGGCATCCACCGTAACGGAACGCCGTTAAGCTATCGGGTCGGGTTTTGGATCCGATAACCCGTTAACAGCCCCGACCAATGGGGATTTTCCACGTGTAAAATCATCATTGGCTAGAGGAAACACGTGTCGGCTCATCGTTGGGATAGATGTCATCAACTCACTGGACAGAAGGCGCCTATGATACGTCGACACGTGGCACGGCCCAACAGTCGCCCATTCCTGTGAAAAGGCCGGCCCGTTTGACTTGGTCAAAAGCTGGCGGGCCGGCCCATGGAAAGCCTGTTAACGGCCTGTTCGCATATAGCCCATTTACAGCCCGCTAACCCAAGGCCCATTACGCCCTATCTGAATTAAGCCCAGTAGCGTCATCTGGGCCATCCAATATGATTCCAACCCGTTTTCACTTCTGGCCCATGTATAGCCCATGACGTCTTTCGGCCCATATGAGGCCCTTTGTAACTCTTGGCCCATTAGCGGGCCGTGGTGAAACTGGCCCGTAATGAACAGTGTATTACTTTACACCCATTAACGGCCCGTGGTGAAACTGGCCCGTAATGAACAGTGTATCACTTTATACACATTAACGGCCCGTTATTCCGTTGGGCCGTTTCCAACCCAAGTTAACTTTCGGCCTTTTGAGGGCCCATTTATTCTTGGGCTCATTTGCAGCATTCGGTTACTTACGGCCCGTTACTGTCATTTTCTGCTTGTGGGCCAAATTCAGCCCGTCGTTACAGTCGGTCCGTTTGTGGACCGTTAGTCTGTTGGGCCATTTTCATAGCATCACCAAATACGGCCTATTAACGGCCCGTTATGGTCAGCCCATAAAACGTACGATTTCCATTAAAGGCCCGTCTACGGCCCATTAAAGGCCCGTACAAGACCCATAAATGAGTCGGCGGCCCATGGATCCTACGAGACGTAGAAGGCCCATGGATCCTACGAGACGTAGAAGGCCCATGGATCCTACGAGACGTACAAGGCCCATGGATCCTACGAGACGTACAAGGCCCATGGATCCTACGAGACGTAGAAGGCCCATGGATCCTACGAGACGTAGAAGGCCCATGGATCCTACGAGACGTAGAAGGCCCATGGATCCGACGGCCCATGAAGGGCCATGGTCGGGCGAGTTGGCCCCCGTTTGAACGATATAGCATATTCAAAGAATTATCCTACTCAATACTATCACCTCTAAAAAGCATACAGTATACAACAAAGAGATCAAGGCATAGAAAGGTAGAATAATCCTACACTATACAATAAAGATATTACAGCCGATTATATCCACTGGGCATTATGGTTCGGCACAGGTGATAATAAAGCATACACAAACAGCAAACTACATACACTGGGCAAATACAGCTCATACATCATGGACGCGCATCAACTTAACTCCATTTGAACTATAATCTCTTCAGAAAATAGGATTGGCCAGATTCAGATAGCACAAATTTCAGTCTGCAAAATCTCCAATTCCTTCATGGTTACCTCAGTGTCTTGTTTCATTTTTTTGACTCCTGCATCTAATACCTGCATGTCCAGTCTCAACTTGTTGATTATACGTTGACAATCATGTACACGTTGTCTTGCCACCTCTAGTTGATGCTCGACAACATCAGCACATTCCAATTCCAATCCATAATCATTCGGTAACGGCCATGCCGCACTGCTCGCAGATCTTTGTGTTGATGTCACTTCATCCTGAAATGTTTCTGTAAGTACACATGACTAGGGCAAAAATATAGTTACAACAGTGAAGCGAACAAGACACTATTTTGTACTACATGGCAAAACAGGACTAACAATAATGTTACACGTCACTTTCAAAAAAAATGTTACACGTCATGAAGCATAAGCAGGTGATATTTTAAAAATTATAAAAAAGATAGTCTGTGCAGCCTGCATACAGAAATCCCTCTTAGCTCACCAGAGGAGCATGATGTTGGGGCCCAATCGAAAACACAGACAAGTTACAAATTTAGACAGCACGTTGCGTATAAGTAAGCAAGCAGTTGGCCATTCTGTGCCTCAATTAAAGTCTTAGGGAGCATAATGAACAGCAGAGGGTTTCATAGAAACATACTACAGCAGGCAAAACTATGCAATCATTAGCGTAGTATAAACTAGATTGTGAGCCTCATGCAATACTAGTTGGTTAATAGACTTCAAAGCATCAAGCACACTTCGGCAGAGTAATTAAATGGTAAGGCCTTTAATTATGTCAACTAATAGTGATACAAGTACCGAACATCAGGCATGATTATTTGGGCATCTCATTAACTGAGGACAAATAAAGCAATTGAAAAGAGAAAATTAACTATGCCTGAAACAAACAAGGAATTGAACTGTTGAGTTGCATACAGTGACTTACCTTAGCAGGTTGAAGAGGCTCAGCGCAGCTCCTACTTCTCTTGCAAGGCTCCTTCCTAACATCTTGTACTTGGAAATCCTCAATCTTATCTTCATTGCACCCCCTCTGCAAGGTGACACAAACTAGTTACTCGTCTCCTTGGAAGATAAATATGCATACTTTCCAGTCTGTGAACACAAAAGGATGAGATTATAACAAAACAACACCACATAATGAAACATGCCGCATCTCTTGCACTTGCACACAATGAAATGAGCATTTACTATGTCTGCACTATGTAAAAACTAGGCATACCTTCGAACTGGATCTCCAGGTACTCTTGGAGAGCCTACTGTAGTGTACAGCCAAACCTTTATGTCACCTATGAGTTAGACAAGGCCCCACTACAGCAGCCCTTAGTGTTTAAATCGTTGACAAGCTCTGTTAGAGTGTTAGGTCAAGAACAACAAGTAATCAAAGCAAACAGTCCTAGTATGGCTGGCTGATGCAAACAAGCAATTGAACAGATGTGTGAGCAAATCTTACATATCAAGAAAAGAAGCAAAGAAGGAGGCTTAAAGACCATCACTTGACTGACCAGATTTAAGGGGCATTTAAACATCATGTGCAACGTATGAACTAACATAAACATTGCATATTCCAGATTCTACAATGGAATGCACATGTATTAGGTTATGCCATGTATGATGATGCCTAAATGTACAGATAGCAGGCAGGAGTGATTCATCATTGCATGCACAATTGAATTGCAGGTTAAGGGCCAGTTCGATTCCGCCTTTTCAGGGCATATTGTCAAAATAAGCCATAAAAGATGTAAAGAAGTCATTTTTGAGTTATGGGCTTGGGCTTAACTAATTTCTCTTTGGATGGGGGGTGTTTTGGGTAGAACCTCACTAAAAATTGAAGGGAAGGGGAATAGTGAAATGACTCTGTTGTCTGCCTATACTACACTCAAAATGCAACTGCTGACGCCCGTGTCACACCTGACCCTCAAGTAAAAACAAACACGCAAGCATTCATTGCCTTGCTGCTTGCATCTCCTCTCCCCTTTCCCTCTACCTCGATCCCCTGCCTGCAGCACTAGGGTTCCTCCAGCGAGCCATCGCCACTGGTCCCATCTGGCCTGGTCCTCGACGATGCTATGTCCAGCTAGGCTACATGGCCGGCGGGTAGGGGCAAATCTCCCTGGCTGCTCCTCCCTCTGGCGCCGCCCCTCATTCTCATGGTCTCCAGCAGCTGCTCCACTGTGGTTCGTCCAACGCACTACTCCGGCGGGCGCTGCACAACTACGGCTGATGCCACACTGCGGCAGAAGGCACCTTATTCCCCCTCCCCTCCTCCCAGGCCATGGCCTTGAGGTGCTATTGAAGGATGAGCTCATCCAACAAGGTGAGGATCTCCTCTGATTTTTTGCCAAAATTTCATTCTGATCCACTATACGATGAATTGCTATGAGCTGCTTCTGCTGCTCCTATATGATGCATTGCTATGAGCTGCTCCTGCTGCTACTATATGATGAATTGCTATGAGCTACTACTGCTATATGATGAGTTCCTATGAGCTGCTGCTGCTGCTATATGATGAATTGCTATGAGCTGCTGCTGCTGCTATATGATGAGTTGCTACAAGCTGCTCCTGCTGCTGCTATATGATGAATTGCTATGAGCTACTCCTGCTGCTGTTATATGATGAATTGCTATGAGCTGCTCCTGCTGCTGCTATATGATGAATTGCTATGAGCTGCTCCTGCTGCTGCTATATGATGAATTGCTATGAGCTGCTGCTGGTATATGATGAATTGCAGACTGCTGCTGCTGTATGATGAGTTGCTATGAGCTGCTGCTGCTATATGATGCTTTCAGGTGGTGCTGCTATACGATAATAACCAGCCACTTGGACCATCGAATTTCAATAAATAATTGTTCTTCATTTAAATGTGGGTCATGCGTTCTTCGTTTAAATTAGGCAATGGGATCTCTATGGAAAACATTGACCAAAGTAGATTGTGCCAAGTAGATGGTATCTTTGTATTTGCATTTTGAGCAAATAGTGATGGCCTGTTTTCCTATCATATTAATTACTGCACTGGGTTCAATTTGTGATGTTTGCAAGTCAAATTAATTTCCGTATGGGTAGCAAAATGAAAAAAATATAATGCAATCTAGACTATCCACTGATCATACCAAAGATAAGCTGAAAACGCAATGAAAAGAACTGGTTGGCTTATTACATGGAGCTTATATTCACAGGTGCTTATTTTCTTAGGATAAATCGTAATAACTGTCCCTAAGAAACTTGGCTAATAGAACTGGCATACAAATAACATGTCACGATGATTGCAATGGAGGAGTGACGTACCATAGCACACTGTATAGGCTCACCGCTGCCTCTCCTTTTTTTACTATGTTCCATGAAATTGCCACATACATCTTGTACTTTTTCATTGTGTAACCATATCTGCAAGTTGACACGGCTAATTTCAGACATCTCTACATGATACTACATTGCATATCCCTTGCGCATATTTAAACCACCAATTAACGATTAAGTGCGTACCATAAAATAGCCATGACTCTGTATGCTGGACTAGCAGGCACTCTAAGGGAGCCTAATGTAGTGCACTGGAATTCCTACATGCCACCTACGATTTTGTGTAATGTACTGCCCCTGCCTAAATATATGTCTTTGTATAGATTCCAGTATGGACCACATACAGATGTATATAGATGCATTTTCGAGTGTAGATTCACTCATTTTGCTCCGTATGTAGCCTATAGTGGAATCTCTAGAAAGACTTATATTTAGGAACGGAGGTACGAGGTTGTATCATGTATGACATCTACATATCTAATTTAGCAGCCAGTAGTAGAAATCATTGTCTGCACAAAGGGATTACTGGTCGAAAATCGTAGCAAAGCACGCTGGCAGGCACAGAACAATACAAGAGAGAGAGACGCGCTTACAAGATCATAGCAATGCCTCAGTCCAGGATCTTGGTTGGACAAGCTGTTAGATCTAGAAGAAACATCGTCCTTGTAGTTTTTGCCAGCTGCATAACAGGTAACAGCGACCGGTTAGTATATTTGAAGTACATCAGGCAGGTGATGCTGGACGGGTTTAAAGGTCACAAGTACCTAGGCCGTGGCGGGTGCTTGGCATCTCTCCAGACGGTGGGAATCAGGTTAGAAACATCGAGGGTGATGACGTTGCGCTGGCTGTCGGGGTCCGGTAAGGAGATCTAGAACCGTCGAGTAGGGTGTTTGTGGAGCGGCTTCGGTAGGGTGGACTACGGCGTGGGCGAAGCGGATCTGTGGCCGTGGACGAGGGCGTAGGTGAAGCTGCTCCGGTGGTTGGGTTAAGGATGGTGTCGACGACGCGGATCTGCGGCCGTGGAGGGCGTCAGAAGCTGCTCCGGTGGTTGGGTTAAGGATGGTGTCGACGATGCGGATCTGCGGTCGTGGACGGGGCGTCAGAAGCTGCTCCGGTGGTTGGGTTAAGGATGGTGTCGACGATGCGGATCTGCGGCCGTGGACGCGGCGTCAGAAGCTGCTCCGGTGGTTGGGTTAAGGGTGGTGTCGACAATGCGGATCTGCGGCCGTGGACGGGGCGTCAGAAGCTGCTCCGGTAGGTTGGATGAGGGTGCGAGGAAGCGGATCTGAGGCCGTGGACTTGTGAGTTGGCAAAGCGGACCCGGTAGGGTTGAGAATGGTATAGGCGAAGCTACTCCGGTAGGGTTGACGATGGTGTCGGCGAAGCGGCTCCGGTAGAGTTGAGGAAGGTGTCGGCGAAGCGGCTCTGGTAGGGTTGAGGAAGGTGTCGGCGAAGAGGATCAGAGGCCGTCGACGGGGGCGTCGGTGGGGCAGCTCCGGGGGGTGTGGACGAAGCGTCTCCGGTGGGGAGTACGAATGAGCCGCTGCAGATGCGCGGCGGTTGACGAGAGTACCGGCGAAGCAGATCCGGCGCCGTGGACAAGCCCGGCACTGAATGGGCTGTGGTACAGTGGTGGATGAGCAGTCTACTTGTTTCTAGGGGAGGTGGGAGGGGTAGATGCGGCCGCAGAAGCATATCCGGCGAGGTGGACGCCGCTGGTAGTGAATGGGATATGGTACGCCGGTGGATGAGCAGTCTAGGGTTTCGAGAGGGGAGGGGAGAAACGGCGATGAAGTATGGACGGCGTGATGTAAGATGCTCTGGTGCTGTGGAGTTAGTCGTTTTTGCAGGAGTGGGAGAGGAAATGGGGGTGCCGTGTAGTGGGGGAACCGGAAGTTACCTAAGCAGCCCCGACCTATCATGTAGATGAGGGCGGTATTGTAACTGTTGGTCTCCGTGCACCAAGGACAAAAGGGGGATTTCGCATGCTAAAGACTAAGGTGGCGGAAATTTTAGAAGGAGGCGGGAGATTTTGCCGCCCGCGGGATCGTTCGTATCCAGTTTCAACTAATTTTGGACCGTGCTAGCGGGAAGGTCATGCTAGACTGTGTACACGGGGCACGCGTCAGCAGTTAATAACTGGTGTGAAGTCCACCCCAGAAAAAAAAGACAATAACTTAGGATGATGCGCCGATAACTTGGACGTTCACACGGGCGCGGCCAATCGTACGGGTGTAGTGGCGCGTTCACAAAAAAAGGGATCAAACGCTCAACCTATGTATTTCTCGTGTAAATAGATAATTTAGTGCCATTGGTTATTTACTTTAAACATAATGCATTGACGTGTTAGTGTAGAGGCGCACAAAAAGAAATGGATATTGTAGTCAGCTACTTAAAAGTGTTACCTCATATGATTACATAGCCTCCATTTCATAAATTGCGTACCCGTTGAATTCATATATGAATATTACATATATTACTTCAAAATAGAAACTTAAATCATCCAAGACTAATGAATTTGAATGCAAGAGTAACAATGGTGCATATACATGATAGCTACATTGGTTGTTTGAAGAAACATCAGTGTAACTTTGGCATGCACAACTGAAAAGGTTTATTTAAATAGAAAAAAAATGTGATATGTGAGTGTCCAATCTTTATAGCGTTGAATCGATATTGTACCTTTGGCCACGATACGAAGTAGATATTGACTTATTTTCAAGCGATGCACGTCCACGATCGCTAGATAGTGATACATGAATGAATTGTGCAATCTCTCTCACACGCATACATATCTCATTTCCCTGTGGGCATCGGAATCACACACGCGCACTTCGTGTATTTCTCTCCCTCCGTCAGGGCTGAATTCGTCTTTCTACCCCGTCCTACAAGTCTCTCACACAGAAACACACACGCTCTCTATGTCTAACACGCCCACCCCTTTAATTCCGCCCACCCACAGCCACTAATGTCTCAAAGTATAATAATGTCTCTCACACATATGCTATCTACCTATCCCTTAATATAGCTAGATATGTGTCACACAAACTCCTTCTCCCTACTAGCAAGATGCCCATGCGTTGCACGGAACATCAAGATGCATTTGTATGAGAAGTTTATCTTGTGGGAGAAAAGGATGAATGAGGGAATGCCTTATTTGCAAATGCGGAGAGGGGTGTGGGTATCTTTTTGCAAAATTGCCATAGTTTCCTTCCTGTCCGTCGGATATAACTCGGATGGCCTATATTGAAGGATGGCAGGAACACCATCATCACCAACTCTATTTTTTATAAGAGTAGAGATATGTGAGTGTCACTGCCCCCCCCCCACACACACACCCACACTTCCCAACACCGAAGGAGTAGGGTGACACCTCGATCTTGATACTAATCTATCGACTGGCTTCTCTCTCAAACATACAGACACACACTACCCGGCACCGAAGGAGTAGGGTGGCACATCGATCTTGATAATAATCTATCTACTCCTCTTTCACACACACACACACACAGTCGCTAGTTGTGCCTCTGTGCCTACCGCGCACACTCTCGATACGTCTTTCTCTCCCTCCACCCCCCCCCCCAACAATGACAGCATAAGGGTGACAACTCGATCTGATCATAATCTGTCAATTGGTTTCTCTCTCAAACATTGTGTCTCGGTGCCTCGCTCGGTAGCCCCCTCGATATGTAGACTTCTCGCGCGCGCACAGCTGTAGTGACGATGACGCTGAACCCAATGTGCCTTGTTTTTACCGGCCTGATGTGATAGTTTTCACCCTGTTTTCTGTTAATTAACAAGGCAACCTTTTCTTTGTTACTACTAGTGAATCTGAAATCATTCGGGGCAGACATAAAATATATCACTTCAACCCAATTATCGCAGCAACTATTTTAAAAGAAATTAGCTAGCTGCCCGTGCGTTGCACGGAACATCAAGATGCATTTGTATGAGTAGTTTATCTTGTGAGAGAAAAGGTTGAACGAGGGAAGGCCTTATTTGCGAACGTGGAGAGACGTGTGGGTATATTTTTGCAAAATTGCCATAGTTTCTTTCCTATCCGTTAGATATAAATCCGACGGCCTATATTGCAGGATGGCACACACACCATCATCACCAACTCTGTTTTCTACTCCCTCCATCCAAAAATACTTGTCATCAAAATGGATAAAAAGAGATGTTTCTAAAACTGAAATACGTCTAGATACATTTCCTTTTATCCATTTTGATGACAAGTATTTCCGGACGGAGGGAGTATTTGTCTTTTTAGAGATTTCAACAAGTGACTATGACCGGACCTTACCAACATACTCAAAAAAGTAGTCCATAATTTTGATGTTACCCTCTTTTCTTGGCGGTGCAGTGCCATCTGGATACCTCATAAATAAATCAAGGACAAATCTGACCCCTTCCTGAAAAGACATACGGAGCAAAATGAGTGAATCTACACTCCAAAATATGTCTACATACACATCCGTATGTGGTAGTCCATTTGAAATCTGAAAAAGACAAATATTTAGGAACGAATGGAGTATATATAAGAGTAGACATGGAGATATATCTCCAGCATGGTCTACAACAAAAATGTGCTGGGCTGGTTAGCGCCGGATGCTCGCAACGCGATGACATGAGTTCGAATTCTGCCTTTTAACTTTATATTTTTATATTATATATTACTCTACATATTTTAATATATACTTCTTTCGCTACTGTACTGACAGTGGAACCCACAGAGTACTTAGAATACAAGATTAAGGATGGACTTGTTTCTTTTTAACTTTCTGTACGAAGCTGTAGCCACCCTTCAAGTCACGTGTACACTGTACATGCAATTAACTTTTTATAGAGGGACAATCATACACACAATTAACTCAAATGGATTGGATGTCACTCTATTATTTCCAGCATAAAGAGCATCTCCAACGGCAGCCGGCAAACTTCCTTCCGCTTCCTTAAGCGGAGGACGACATCAAACGCCAGCGGCATACATTTTTACAACTCTAACCAACCAGATGAAATTCATGCAAACACGGACTGATTTCATATAAGCATGAAGGATTTCGTATAAAAAAGCCGGATCTTCATATAAACATGATGGATTTCATTACATTTACATGAACTAAGAGGTGCCAATCCGGCTCTCTTGTATAATTAATACTCGCTCCGTCCGAAAATACTTGTCCTAGAAATGGATGTATCTAGACTTATTTTAGTTCTAAATGGCCGCCCGCGGATCCCTTTGTCTTCCTCATGTCCGTTAGACACTTGCGGGGTCGACGAAGGTCCTTGGAAGAGACGAAGCAGCAAAGAAACCACTTGAATCCACGGTCGTCGCCTTGGCGGTGGCCTTCATGGGTCCCAAGTGGCGGCGGCCTCTCGTGTTCTACTTCTCCTCGATGATGGCGGCGGACACGGAGAAGCTGGCCACCGACTCGTCGCTCTCCACGCACCCGGCTTCTGTCTCTGCCTGCATGGCGCTGCCGCAGGCACGGGAGGCGCGCGCACAGACACGGGAGGCGCAGCCACCGCAGACACTGGTGGCGCGGTACGACGCGGCAGCGATGGCGCCCGTACTGGTGTGCTAGCCGCCGTGCCGGCGTGGAGCAACTCGCCACTCCTCATCGAGCTGAACTGGAGCAGCGAGTTGCTGAACCACGCGCCTGCTTGGGGCGGTAACTGGCTCCGTCAGGCCAAGCAAGGTTGGTGAAGCACCGAGCGGCCTCGCCCGTACCCGGAGGGCTCGGCAGGCCACCCAGCTGGGTAATATGCCGGAGAACGGCTCATCGGAAGCCATCGGAAGAGTGGAGAAAATGGTGAAGGAGGAGATGGGGGAGCGGCGGAGGGGTGCGATTCTTGCCCGCTGTCTGTCTGGCCTCGCGTAAATAGAGGGCGGACGGTAGGAGCTTGGCCGGCGTCTGGACTCGTTTAAACTGAGGGCTAACGGGAGGAGCTCGGCCGGTGTTGCGTTTAATTCTGGCCCGCTCATGAACGGACGTGTGGCAGGAGTAGGATTCTCGGTTTGCATGCGGGTTTAACGGAGGGGTTTAATGGAGGCGCCGGGCGTGCAGCGGGCGGCGTAGTACTATTTGATTTGACAGCAGTAATGAGCCGTCAAATCACAAAGGCCCTCGCCTCTCGTGAAACCGACCGAGCTAGACTGCCCCGCCCTCTAGCCTTTTAAAAAATGTATATACTCCACTTTTGTACAGTAGTAGTATCGATGGATTGCGCCATGGAGCAAAACTTGAAATTAAAAAAAGGTGGTACATATAGAGAGCGCTCGTCGCCAAATTATGCATATAGTACTATTAAAAAGGCTTGTCACAATAATGGTGTCCAGCACAAGTGCACAACCCACCCCTCAAATAAAACTAAGCACCCTGGAATTCTTTGACAAAACTAAGCACCCTGGATTTCTTTGACAACTAAACTGCTGGCTATATGATGTTGGCCATATATATTGTACGTATATAGTGTGAAGAAACGAGTGGTAGTACTATACCAACTAAAAGATGAAATGTAAGAAATACTAGTATGTACGTACTGAAGAGTTAAAGTAACAAGAAGAAACATAACATAGTTCTGCTGGGGGCTCAGCATAACACACCCCTCAAATTAAATTAAGCACACCTGAAATTAAACTTTGCAACTATTCCGGTAGACACTGCATTAGAACCACCATGAGCAACGACACTGCCACCTTACACGGAGTCCTCGTCCACGTCCTCGACTTCGTCCTTGTCCCTCTTCCTCTTGGCCGATACTTCTTTGCTTGAACCGCACACTTGGCTGTTGCTCTTCATCCAACCCTTGTAGATATTGAAGCAAAGGTAGCCATACATTGCAGCGTAGTGGATGTGGTCTATATCTAGTACATTCCGCTGCCATGCATGATGATGAAACGTGTATGGAGGTTTCTCCAGTTTACCGTACGAAGGATGAACCATGGCTCCTGCCAGGGTCAGCATTGAAGGCTGACGAGAGGACACCAGCCGATTCTTCTGGAGGTTGAAGGTGTTGCCTACAACGAGGCCTATCCGACGCAGGACTCCTTTGTCGTTACCAAAGTCTACAGTAACGAATTTGACTAGGTTGCTCTCGAGGAAGTCTTTAAAATCCTGGCACTCAACGTCGGCATGGCATATGTGGTAGACCAAGCATAAGTCATGCACGCAAACCTGGATCACGGCAGGCTTCTTCCTCTCTTCGTCCTTTAGATCCTTCTCTCGTCCCAGGACTGTGGTGTACTCAACATCTAGCCCAGCGACCCACTCATCATCTGAGTCTTCGAACATGCGTCTGAAGCGAGAAAGGCATCCTTTCACCGTCGTGGAAGAACGGGTGTAGATGACGTCGAACTCATCGCTGGTGATGGTTCTAACCTTGTACTCACTGCCGATCGGGGAGATTTGGGATGCCATGGATTTGGGAGGAGGGTTAGGATTAGTGGAACTGCCATAATGTGAATGGACGGGACGACTAGGAGCGAACCGCCATAGTATTGAAGGACATGCGGCGACGAGTAGGAGCGAACTGCCAGCGTGCGAACGGCAGGGTAGTGGCTTTCCATTCTCCCATGATACGGGCTTCTGAGAGCCCTTGGATCTGAGATCGAACGGTTGCATGGCGTGATTCTAGACCTATGGGTGAATATCCTATCCTGGAGGGTTATTCTGCAAATTTTCAGCAACTTAGCATGCGACCGTTTGATCTCAGATCCAAGGGCTGCCAGCAGCCCGTATCGTGGTCGCGCCTACCACGACCGTCGTGTCGCTCGTGCGGTCTTGCCCTTGGAGATTTAACACGGTGCGTTAGGCTATCTGATGTTGGCATGTCATACATAGTCATCACTTAGTCACTCATACTACAACAAGGTTTTGGCTATAAGGTTGGCTATAAGTGTTTTTTTACTTCTCTCTATCTCTTTCTTCATACTCCCTCTGTCCCATAATATAACAACGTTTTTGACACTAGTGTAGTGCCAAAAACGTTCTTATATTATGGGACACAGGGAGTACTAGTATTTATTGCATTTGCCAAGGAGTGACCTCTTCCAATGAAATGGTGTTGCTAAGTTTGCTTCATTTAATTAGCTATAGACTCAAAATTGTCTTTTCACCTAGGTACACGTGCTTAGCACCATTTCTTCCTTGGGTCACCAAACTAGTCTCTCTCTTCTTGATTAACTTGCCACATCAGACTTTATGCCTATGTGGCAAGCTTAAGCACATGTAGGAGCAAGTAAGTACAATAGTGCGCTTTACATGGCATTTTTGCATACGTGGAGGAAAGAGAGGCAAGGAAAAAGTGGAGAAGTGGGCTCTCATGCAAGAGCCAGCCTCTACTACATGGTGGAGCATTGGGAGAGGCACCTGTATGGAGGTGGTCAGGAATCGGGAGACTCACGCCGGTCGTAGCGCCGCAGTTAAAATGATAATGGCAAGTCAAATCACGGGGCCCCACCTGTCCAGCAGTAACTCGCTGTCAAATCACACAGCCCTACGTTTGTAGCAGCCTACTCCCTCGTCTTCTCGCATCTCTGGCGAACCGACTAGGCGGAACTGCCCCGCCTACTGCGCAGGAAAAGCCCGCGCAGTATACTCCCTCCATCTAGGTGACCAAGGTGGAGAGGAAAACGAGAGAACTTAATGTTTAGTATTTGCTAAGGCTGAGGTGTCATAGAATTAAATGAAGAAAAAGAGAGAGTTGAGTACTATGTGTCATACATGGCAATAAATAAAGTACTACATGATACTAATATATGATACATGGTGCAGGAGTACTAAGTATTATTAATACAGTTTTGCTAGAACTCATCTAGATGAGATATAATTTGGTCTCATTCATCTTTTATAGCCATTGGATGTGATGCTATGTAAGATGCGTGTGTGCTGACGTGGGTTGTATCTGTTCTTGTGCAACGAACTGACCATTGCATGTCATGTTTGATAGTCTCAAGTCATTAAAAGCATACAAGCCCCACATCTCTTCTTGGTTGATTCATCTATTTATGTCAAAAAATAAAAAACAACGTGAGAGTTAATGCACCACGCCTATGTGTTTACTATTTGGTTTTCGTAAGATGACTTAATACTCACCTAGACGGAGGGAGTATTCGATTTGACAGCGGGCGGTGCAGTTCCCGATACGGCTTTAATGCAGACGAGGGAGGGAGTAGCGGTTCCTGATATGTTGAACGGCCAATGCATCCTCCTTCAATTAATGCATGAGGGAAGTAATGGGAGGAGGTCCGGGAAAAGAGGCTGCACGATGTGAATGCAACGCAGTTTGCCCTCATTGCCCTCATATAAAGGCGCCCCTCCATTCCAATGCATCTACCACATCGTACGCACCTAAGCATTTGCCTAAGCACCTACACTAAGCGCAAAAGAGCTCACTCCAGACCCATGGCGGCGATGCGCGTGAGCGGCCAGCAGCTGCACCAGATGGTCCACGATGTCGGCCTGCGGCATGGCGCCGAGGATCGTCTCGAGACAGTGTTGGAGACCGGCTGGTGGATGGCCGCCGTCGACGCCAACTATGACTCTCAGTTGGACCAGATGATCGTTGCCACCAGCAACAAGTTCACCGTCCTCAAGAAGCTCGCAGACGACATCGCCGTACTCCTCCAGCCCACGCGCCTGGGCTCCTCATTGCCTGCCACCCTAATCGGCCTCCATGGCCGGAACCTCTTTCAAGCACTGGTGGCCCTGCGACTGCCCGCCGACGCCACAAAGAATGTCCACCTGGAGGTCGCGCTCGCCGCGAGGCGCCTCACCCTGCAAGAATTCGTCGACCTACACATCCACGTGTATGAGAAAATCGTGTACACAGGTATCTACAAGTCCAGTGAGGACGTCGTTGGCCTTCCTCAACCGGCTGGAAGCCTTGGATGCCTTTGCTGAGAAACACCTCGACCTCGCCACAAAAGTTGCCGCTCCTTAGCCGCCGGTCGGTGGCTCGGCGCACTAAGTTGAGGAGGAGGAGGTCGTACGTTTGTGGATCCATCTTTCTTCTTTCCTTCTGTAACCACCACTGCGATCGCATCATCGTGGCCTTAATTCTTATTGCGATGTTGCATTCTCGTTCCAGTCAATACCGACATGTGCGACCCCTTTGCTTAATTATATGCATCACTGTAACTAGTACTCCATCCGTCAATTTATAAGTTGTGCTTACCTTTTCCATCAACTTCGTGCAATGCGCGGGCATCTTGCTAGAAACACTAGAATATGTCTATATGATCCGTATGTGATAGTCCATTTGAAATCTCAAAAAAGACAAATATTTAGGTACGAAGGGAGTAATATATTAGGAGTATATCAAAACAATAGTGATTTCTTTCAAGTTTGTGAACAAATACTACTATTCTACTACTTTGGATCCGTCGCAACGCACGGGCACATTGTTGGTAAAAGGAAAAGGCCTGCCGCGTTCGTGTCGCACCCCCACACGCCCGGGAATCGGGAGTACAACACGGCCCGTCCGCACGACACATAGCTTAGGGAAGGTGTGTTGCCTAGCATTTTCACTTTCATGTGGGACCGCCGTTGAGCAAACCGACACCCCGCCCGCCGCCGGGTTGGAAAACATAAACGAGGGGAAGATCTAGTTGTAGAACGGAAGCCAAGAAATTTGGTGTCAGACGGGGCTCGTTGATAGAGTAGGAGCATTCCGTACTAGTACTACTCCTACTAGTACCAAGTTTGTACTCTTAATACTATATTACTAATACTACCACTATACAACTAGTAGGTACGTGCACGGCACAACATCGTAGAAACAAAAAACGCGAAGATCTTGTTTTGGGTGATTTATCTTTTTTTCAATCAACGTAGTATGAATAATATGATGTGGGGGGCACCCATGAAGCTTATGTGGCTTGGTTGCATGGCTACGGAAGGTTAGAGAAAAATAAATAGATAATGTGTTTAGAGTGCACTCCACTAAATAGATATACTTTGGATCCATTGCAACGGACCGGCACATCTATATCTATACCCCCTATATAGTGTGTGAAAAACTTTGAAAGTTGGTCGTTGGATGAAGCCAATCCGACGGTACAAAGATGGCAAATCCGAGCACTACTGGCCGTTGGATATCATCCACCAGATTCTGCCACATGTATAATCTAGAAGACTCCATGGTTGAACTTAATTCATGACTAACTTTGCCACAACTAAGCTTAGGCAAAGTTATTAGTTCTTCAAAATGAGAGCCACAAGTTGGCAAGCCTAAGGGAATCTTGCCACATTTTTTGTGTGTATGTCATGTGGGGCCTTAGTGTGGCTTGCCTAAGGTGTGGCTTGAACCAAACACTCACCTAAGTTAATCAAACTTGCCTAACCTTACATTCCACCAGATTTTGCCACATGTTAGAATCCAGAAAGCTCCACATGTAGAAGAATAATGCACAAACCACCAGAATCTCATGCGTACAATGCACGTGTACCTTACTAGTACTAGTTGGTAGTAGTAAGAAACAAATTCCAGTTTTGGCACGAGCTCGTACTGCGGGAGCACCACAAGGCCTGCCGCAGGAGTTACATTTCCCTCTCGAGGCCCACGGGACCGAACTTCAGTGGCTTAGTGCCCGGCCTATGAGTCAATGACATGCGGACCTTAAATGCGGCTGGCCCACATGTCATTCTCATGGTGGTGGCGTGGTTCGCGACTCACTCGTTCGAGATTAACCGGCCGGTGGTGGCGTGGTCGTGGCGAGGGTGCCACAGCTGCGCGTCGGGGTGTTACGAGGCGTAGATGGCCACACCGGCGGGTACTACCTGTAGTACATAAGTACTCCAGCTAAGGATTGATGCCCGGGACGAAATGTGTCACAGCCGCTGGATGAAAATTCGATGGTACGGGAGTATGGATCGGAGCACAGCAGTGGAGCAGGCAAACCGCGTCCAATCGGGTGTGTCTGTGGTAGAAAGTTGATGGTCGCCGCAGTTCAGCTGACCCGCATGTCATGCACACAAAGACAGAGGAGCGGTGGGGCCGAGAGGGATGAGGGCACGTCGGGGGATGAGGATCCCCTGACGCGAACAATCCTACCATTCTGTCACTGACATGTGGGACCCATAAGCGTGGGTCCCACCTGTCAGCGAAGGAAAGGCAGGGCAAGGCAGTGATAGCCACGTCAGAGGATCCATGTCCACGTCGGGGGACGTCGTGCCGTGGGTTGGAGCGGCGTCGTGGGAATCGCGTGTGGGTGTGGCAGTGGTAGAAACAAGAAACGTGATGGTCGCCGTGGTTCAACTTCCATGGACAAGCTGTCATGTCTGCTGACACATGTATATCAAAACTAGAGTGTTTATATTTCAAGCACGTGAACAAGTATTATTCTACTACTTTGGATCCATTGCAACGCACAGGCCAACACATTGGTAGTAGTAGTGTCCATCTCTATCTCTAGAGGCCTTCCCTCGTTCATCCTTTTCTCTCACAAGATAAACTACTCATACAAATGCATCTTGATGTTCCGTGGAACGCACGAGGATGTTTCCTTGGGGGTCTCTCCAGCGCGACGTGGCCGTAGTTGCAAGTTGACGCCCCTTGAGATGCCGACGTTGAGGGGCACTCGGATTTCCTTCGATGAGCAGGTAAGATGAGTTTGATCACGTAGTAAATGCATTCTACAGACTACTTCCGTGTCCATTTCCTAATTCTCCCCCTGCCCACTGTTTCACAGGTTAGGCTCGGTGCGAGTGGAGATTGGCTTGCATATGTACGGGAGGGTACCAACATCAATTTGCACAACATTTACAACGGTGACACCGTTCCCGTAGAACCTTTGTCCAACATTGGGATCAGCCATGCAACGGGCCACCGCATGAATTGGTACGATGGAACCACGGTGAGATTGAATAAGATAGCACGAACCTTGCACATGGCGGTCAAAGGCGAACCATGCTATCTGCGGCCGATTTGTTGATGTACGAGTAGGAAGACGCTGTGCTCCTTTCTAACCGCATCTTCGCGGTGACAAACCAGGGGACTTATTTTGTATGGGACACATCCTACGATATACTCCCTCTCTCCCAGTTTATTTGTTTTGAATCTTTTCATTTTATAAGTTTCAAATTCAAATTTAGAGCTCCCCATCACATGTTGAGATTACGATGTCCATTAAATCGTTGCGTGCATGTATAGTAAAGAAACAAATCTCGAGTTTGGCACGAGTTCGTGCTGCGGGAGGACCACAAGCCCTGGCGCAGGAGTTACATTTCCCTCTCAGGGCCGTCGGGACTGAGCATCAGTGCCTTACTACACCTACCTTTGAGTCAATAACATGTGGACCCGATAGGTGACTGGTCCACATGTAATGCTCCCGTAGGCAGAGGGGCAGTGGGGCCAAGAGGGGTGAGCCGCAGGTCGGGGACGTGTGGTTTCATGGGTTTGAGCGGCGTCATGGGAATCGCGGGTGGCTGCGGTAGAAACTTGATGCTCGCCGCATTTTAGGTGGCCCACATGTCATGCACACAAAGGCAGAGGGGCGGTGCGGCCGAGAGGGGTGAGGCGCACGTCGGGGGGCGTGGTTCCGTGGGTTGGAGAGGCGTCGTGGGAATCGCGAGATGAAACGTGATGATCGCCGTAGTTGAACTTCCATGGACAAGTTGTCATGTCTACGGACACATGCACTGCATACCGATCACTGGAAGGAGTAGTAGAGAAAGCTATATATGCGGATAAATAGTTCCTTATAGTCAAGCGGACCCACGCTACTACTCTGTTCCAAAGACATGCACACCATCGAAATAGTCCATCTATATCAATATACACCGAGAGGGAATAATTTTTTTTACAAGAGATGAAATAGTTCATTCATCCATAATGCCCTCCTGCTGGTGTAGCCTTTTCTTCTTCTTCTTCTTATTCTTCTTGTTCTCATTCTCTGTGGGAGACGGCTTCGCAACAAGCTCTTTGGACCTTGCAGCTATCTCGGAACTCACACGGGCATCGAGGGCAGCATATTTTATCCGCTCGTACGTCAAGGGATACTTCTCCCATCCAGACGACCTTAATGCCACCGTCTCGTCACCCTTCTGAAGATTTGTACCGAGCACAAAATTTGCTACGTCGAATAGGGATGGTGTCTGTTTATCACAATCTTCTACAGGAATTTTGATTCTGGTTTGTAGGTCAGTGATGCTTTTCAAATCAAGGTTGTACGGCTCCAGCTTCTGTTTGTCCCCTTCGATGGCTGCCCCACAGAAGTATACGTCCTCCCGAGACAAGAAATCATGAAGCTCACCTGGTATGGAGGGCGAGTGTATGATGTGGTACACCAAAACATCATCTTCGAGGCACAGCTGAAGGACGGCGGCGCGCTGGATCTTCCCAGGGGCACGCTCCGTGTACTCTGCGTCGAGACCAATGACCCTCGTCTCTACCTTTTCGAAGGAGTTGGATACATTGTTGATTCACTGCCGAACAACCCTTGGGTGGACGGTGATGGTGGCAACTATGTGCATCGAGCCTTCGACGAGGACATGTTGGACGCTAAAAACCTGCATCTCGATCTCTTTCGCCATTTGGAACCGCTAGAACGGAGGGCTATGGTTTGGAGAATTAGGATTAGATGGCTAGTCTAACTGAAGTAGTAGATGATTATTTAAAGAGGTTAAAACAATGTGAACGCAGTGGGGTTTGGATGCAAATTAAGACGAAGGGAAGGTGAAGAAGCCGAGGAGAATCGGTTCCCGATGGAGAAGTAAATGGGAGAAGTGGCTTGCAGGCAGTTGATTAGACGGCTAGGTAGACTAAACGAAAAGGCTATGCGGGTAGACTGATGAGTCGTACCTGTTCGTGTACGTGCCCATCCTTCCTGATAGGTGGGACCTATGCAAACAGATAAAAAATGTGTCGTAGTTTTTTTTTGAGCGCGTGAGTGGGAGACACAACATTCTCTAGTTAAGGAATACTCCCTCCGTTTAGGTGAGTATAAGTCACCTTATGATAATCAGGTTTTCCCAAAACCTTTAGGCGTGGAGCACTAACTTCCTGCTCGATCCCCTCCCAGCCTCGTTAGACAGCGTTCTCTTCCTCTGCTGCCACGTTCTACCTTTCCATTTTTCCTCTTCTCAAGTGTGGAACGATCTGCATGCCGTCCTTGATGCACCAGAACGACCACTGCATGCATCACGGCAAGGCGTTGATTGGGTATGCACGAGAATTTGGTTCTGCTCGCAATATGGATGATACCTGAACGATGAAGTGAACAGGCATGCTAGCACGGGAGACCTATTTCCGCTATACAATACTGGAGTACTCATGTTCCTACTACTAGTAGTAGTAGTAGTACAACTGTGGTACACTTGATGGTCAGAATACTATTCATCCGGTCCTCACAGTGAAGTGACAACACCCTGCGCCTGAAACTAGTCCATGCGGCGTGTTCGGGTTACCAAAGTCAGCCTCACCCTGTGCACTGTGCAATCTGTCACCGCTGTTGTACAGCACATTGGCGCCTCGCCTCGTCTCCCTCTCCGCTCCCATAGCACCACTCCATCTCCATCTCCTTCTCCGTCTCCGTCTCCATCTCACTGTGCCCCCGTGTACCGTCGCCTCACTCGCCTCCCCCAGTACCACTATTCCCTCGCTAGCCGCTCCAGCACCGACATCCTTCTCCCCCGTAAATCAAGCCCCCTTCCAAACTCCACCGTGGCCGAACGCGAACCGCGCAGCATCCATATGAGCCGCGATTGGAGCAATCTCCCCAGTGACATCCTCGACCTCTGTTGTTCATGTATGGATATGTTGAGCGCCCTGCGGCTGGCTGCATGCTCGAGGGACATGCACACGGCCATCGTCGAAGCGAGGCCTAAGCTTTTCAAGACACCCTGCTTGCTGCTATCTGGTCTTGCGAGATTGGCTCACCATGATACGGAAGCGTGCATGATGCCCCTCGACTCCAATCCGATCTCCATTAGCCGAAACTTCTTTGCAGGTATGTAGTGGGTCGCCGTACAGCATTTCCCTCGACATCGATCCGATCACCATCGCCCGAAACTTCTTGGCAGGTATGTACTGGGTTGGCATGAACTCCCACTGGATGGCTGCCTTCAGAGAAGACGGTAAAAAGTTGGTGCTCGTGAACTTCCAGACCTCCCATGAGATTATCCTTCCTCCATTGGATTATATAGAGTATTACCATCGCGGTCCAAGTCATCTAGATTACTACGTCAGATGGACGGACCTTGTTTTGCAGAAGATTGTAATCTGCCAAGTGCCCACACGACATGCGAATTACGCAGACTTCAAGCTAATTGCCTTGTTCAACCGCGGACTCGCCTATCTTTACGCCGGTCTCTTCTTTAGCTGGAGACAACTCGGCTCGCAGTGGATCATCATCAAAGCTGATACACACTTCTGTGATGCTATTGAACACAATGGCATCATCTACGCGATCGAAAAAGCAGATGGCACCACGTATTGCTGGGACGACGCGTGTAAGTTGTTTCCTTCTCATGTTAATGATGACGCCATGACACTGTTTGAACTTTTTGTGATGATTGGCGTATCCCTGTTTGAGCAGAATTTGAGTAGAACTATGGCAATGTATTAGAGATGTCGTAAATCAGCTATATTTGGAATGAGTTAATTCATGCGATTGTGACCATGTCATTACAGCCAATTTGTACCCTGAATAATCAAACCGTTAGGAATATATGGATATTATCCTTATTTTACAGTAATCTATATACTACTACTAAATATGAGTGTGTATCAATGGCCATGTTAGTTTCCTCATTTTCATGATGTAGAAACATGCACCACACTGTTGGTTTCATCTAACCATACATTAGGGAAGTAAATGTGCATATGGAGAACTCTATATTTGGAAGTAGTGAAATCCTGCAATGCTTACCATGTGTACATACCTATATTCGCCCTTCAGCAATCAATGGCTAGAATAATATCCTCACAAAATTTTTGCCCACAGAACACGAGTATATAACAATGCATGGTCTGTTAGTTACCTTGAAGAATTTGTTTGTGAGGACAGAACATGATTACTCCCTCCGTTCCCGAATATTTGTCTTTCTAGAGATTTTGACAAGTGACTACATACGGAGCAAAATGAGTGAATCTACACTCTAAAATATGTCTACATACATCCGTATGTTGTGTCTATTTGAAATGCCTAGAAAGACAAATATTTGGGAACGGAGGGAGTACATAACATGCATGACATGGTAGTTTCCTGTGAAGAATCGATTGCGAGATAACATGAGTATAACCATGCATGGCACTTCTATATTTTCGAACCCAGTATATATTTCCCTGTATTTTCCTCCCAATTCCAACAGGGACATATCAATGTTGTTTCTTGCATTATCCTACTCATACTCTGAACAATGTTGATCTTACATTAACAATGCCTGTCCTTTTTGATATGATGCAGTGTCCCTACAGTTACTGCCCTTTGTAATCACACCACCTTTGCCAAAAACAGGGAAGCACAATTGGTTCCTCGCTCGATCATACGACGGCAAAATACTGATGATCATTCGGACACATGAGCCGGAAAAGTTATATTGCAAAAACCCCACTGTATACAAGCACCGTGTAATACATGAGTATCCGGACAGTGGTTGTTACGTCTATGAGCAGGATACCAGCTTGTTGGGGCCTTTAGGATTTTTTTAGTTGGAGGCGGTTAAACAACCTTGGTTCACACTCTCTGTTTCTCGGACTCAATTATCCGATTAACCAGGAGATCACCGTTGGCAAGGACCTTGATGGCAGAGAGGCTCTGTTTGCTATGGAAAATTGTGTCTACACGGCGAGCCCTAGGAGTTTGAGAGAAAACTCCCCTGATTGTCAACGATACAGCCTGCAGCCAAAAGAAGGTGAGAATGACAAAGGCATCTGGATTAACTTTGATCCTTGGATGTCTCAATTACGACAGGCAGTGATGTGGTTCAAGCCTTCAGGTTGATAGGTAATTGGGTTGTTGCATCGAAAGGGTGCAGTACTGGTGTCTCCGGATCACTGGTCGCTGAAGCGGGGCTGCAAATTATGATGGTGTTGGATCATCTCTTCGAATGACTTTGTTGTCTTTGCTGCTGGTTCTGGATGGGTAGTTCTTTCTTTTGTTATGCATATTCCTTGTCATTTGGTCATCCTCGTCTATGTCACTCTTACTATGTAATAATTGCTTCTGTTTAGAATGTCATTCTCGTCTAGATCACGAGAGTATGAGCACTGCAGATGGGTGTGTTTTGGTGGTGTAGCAAGACTTCTTATGAAGTATCATGTCTTGCTATTTATGTCAGTAGTAGTCACTAGTCAGTGTTTGAATGTTGTATATATTGTTGTTTCGAACTGTTTATTGTCTCGAACTACTGGTGGGCTAAATGAGGCATCACCATTCTCCAGTGTTTAGAGTATATCTCCTTTTTTCAAGTTATATAATTTGAGCTCAGTGTCTTTTCGATGATTTACACTTGTTTGGGCCAGTGACGTGTCGTTGAATATGGGCCAAGTAGTAACGCAATGCCAAACAGGTCAATTATGACTCTCAGGCCGGGCTCTCAAAAGATTCGGAAAAAAGGCCGGGCTCTCCAAAAAAGAAAGAATAAGGACTCTTAGGCCGACATGTGGGCGTCGCCGGTGTTTTCGTGCACTTGCGCGCCGAGAGCATATTGGCGCGTGCTCAAAATTCATGCTACCTTTTCATCCCCAGTCTCCCGCCCCTCCCCCACCTCTGGAATCTCGATTCCTACTCCAGTTCCCCCAAATCCCCCTCCTGTACTCCCTGTACTCAAGCGCACTATCATGTCACTGGTCAACGCGGATCTCCGAGCCGGAGATCCTGAGGTCCGTCCTACCTTCGGTCGCTGCGTGTTGTCGCTCAACAGTGGCATGGCGGTGCTTGACGACCAGTTTGCCAGCAAAGTGCTGATGGTAACCATCAACGGCGACCGGCCTCCCGTCTCGCCGGACGACCTTGTCAAAGCTCTTGGCATTGCGCACGGCATCCAAATAAGTGACTTGCTCGTCGAAGTCTGTCCGCCACCGGCTGATTTCTTTGTCAGGTTCCGCACAACTTTCGACTGCAGTTGTGTGTTCGAATCTTCCCGGCGTTTGTTCTGCGATGGCGCGCTGGTGAGCTTTGATCGGTGGCACCCAGGATGGGGCTCGGTGCCCTTTGAGCTTGAGTTTTTAACAAAGCTTACCTTCGACGGCATGCCTCGACGTGCTTGGAATAGCGAGTCCATGAACGAGCTTATCAACGACCTTGGAGGTGAGCTCGTAAGTATGTTTGTTCCTCCAGACAGCTGGGCTCTGACGGTTATGGCATGCATGAAGAAGCCGTCCACCATACCGAAGGTGATTGGTGTTGAGATACCGGTGCAGGAACCGGCGTTGTACTATTCGTCGCCACCAAGGCCGCCGCGGACCACGTTAGGGATGTACCTGTATCGAGTGTTCGTGCATGTCGAAGAAGTGGTCAATCCATCAATCGAAGTCCTGCCGCCGCCGCTGGTGCCAGGGTCCGTCGATGACGTCCATTACAGGAGTCAACGTCAGACTTTCCCTGTGTTGCTCGGAACAATGGATGGCACAGGGCCTACTCCATCACGCGGCGGAGGCCACTGCTTCTTTGGGAGAAGAGGCAGGGCTGGCTGCCTGGATGTGCTCTAATTTGAGGTAACAACTGAATCTTGTCAGATACTAGTTAAATCCGAGCTATGGGTGTGAAGCACTGATATGCCAGTACATTTGATTGTGACCTGTTCTAATTTTGTACCTGAACTTTTTTTAGAAAGGGTTGTACGTCAACTTAATGTGCTAGCAGAACTTATTGTGTTGACTGTCTGTTTTCTTTGCATAACATTCAAGATATTTCCCCGTCATTGATAAAGACGATGAACCGTTATGTACGACTTCGTTGCTTTCAACATAGCCCTTCCTGTAGCGATCCACTGCTTCCATCCTGATTGTGCCGCCTGCATGAAATTTTTGTATGCAAGTTCAGTGTGCTATGATGTTCTATATGATTGTGTCAACTATATAAGTTTTTACTGAGCATCAGCAATGCATATTGCTGAAAGATGTATTTACGAGCATCGACCGATGGGTCTCTCTCTCTATCTCTCTCTCTCTTTCTCACACGCACACACACGCGCACACGCACAAGTGGGACCCGTTGAATTATTTATTTGCTCGTGACAGCTTTTAATTAGGTTCCACTGTAATCTAACTTTTTTCTTAAGTTATTAATTGAGCTCAGTGACTTCAAAAAGTTGTACAGAAGCCTTGTCTGGACCTTTCCGGCGTCGCTGAATGTGGGCTGAGTAACCATGTTAGGTTGTACTGTACTACACAGGCCTTTTTTCAACATCAGCAATGCAACTGGGCCGACAGTTGTACACAATATCCAGGTCAACTTGTTATTCTCCGCCCCGCTGGGCTGCAAACTTTCCTAGGAGGTATGCATTAGGCTTAACAAGAAAATGGACTTTAAGAAATAATAAATCGGATGTAATTATAATAACTGGACAGTTACTATGCACCAAACACGTAATTAGTTTGAAAAATATATTATTTTTGGAATTTGAAAATTTTAATTTCATTACTTGTAGCGCGCGCAATATTTCGTTGGATTTTAACGTAATACAACTTTATTTTGAAATTATTTTAACCTGACTAGAAATTTCGGATAAAAATATTTCAGATCCCATCAAAATGTGGGAATATTTTTTTAATTCTGTTTTGAGCGGTCGTTTGAAATTATTAATCGTTGTCCTAGCTAGAAGTTGGGCTGTACTTTTAACAAACTGTAAATGGGTTGTAGTAAATTCCATTAGAATTAAAAAATGGGTTGTACATTCTTACAAATCGCAAATGGGCTATATGTTCTCTGCCAAATCCGAGCCGTGGGCCTACTAAGTTGACGCATACCAAGAGCTTTGTCAACTTAGTCAATAAAACGATTCTAACGGCAGTGATCGTACGATGTCCATCCAACGGCCGTAGTGCTTCTTCAACCTCTGGTCTTCTTGCTCCAGCCGCCCAAAGCAGCGCCGGTCGTGTCACGTGCTCCTGCCTCCCGTGGCCGGCTGTGATGCCGCGGAGGCCTCACCGCCCCGTACTACTCCCACCGCTGGCAAAGCCATCCCTCTACTCACCCACACCCCCTGTTATTTTGCGGCGACGGCAGCCTCACACCGCAGCCGAACCAGTGAACCCTCGTACTCCTCTCTGCGCGGGCTTCACTGTTGCGTCTTCCCCGGCTCCGCGTCGTCCCCTTCCTAGGCCTCGCCGTCGTCCAGACCACCGCCCTGGTGCTCTCGGCGCGGTGTGGTCAACATGGTCAACGACCGACTTTCATCGGAAGAGTACTGTACATGGAGAGGCTGACAGCTGGGTCCAGGCGGCCGCAAGGAAGTGCCTCCTTATTACGCGCAAAATAATTATTCCTCCACCTGACAGCAGGGACCCACCGGACGGGCCACCTTATTTTGTGAAAAAAACGTTCCCCCCTGACTGCTGGGACCCACCGGACGGGCCAGCGTATTTCACGAAAAAACGTTCCCCCCGCTGTCAGCTCGGACCCACCAGAAGTGCCTCCTTATTACGCACAAAAAAATGAATACTCCCCCTGCTAGCTGGGACCCACCATGGTGGGAGGCTGACTTGTGGGCCTACTAAGTTGACTGGGATGGGGGCCTTTGTCAACTTTAGTCAATATGAACGATTCTAGCTCCAGTGACCGTACGATGTCCATCCAACGGCCGTAGTGCTTCTTCAACCTCTGGTCTTCTTGCTCCAGCCGCCCAAAGCAGCGCCGGTCGTGCCGCATGCTCCTGCCTCCCGTGGTCGGCTGTGCTGCCGCGGAGGCCTCACCGCCCCCTACTATTCCCACCGCTGGCCAGGCCCTGCGGCGACGGCAGCCTCACACCGCAACCGAACCAGTGAACCCTCGTACTCCTCTCCGCGCGGGCTTCCACTGCCGCGTCTTTCCCGGCTCCCCGTCGTCCCCTTCCTACGCCTCGCCGTCGTCCACCGCCCTGGTGCTCTCGGCGTGGCATGGTCAACGTGGTCAAGGAACGACTTCCATCGGACGTGGACTAAACGTGGAGAGGCTGACAGCTGGGTCCACGGCCGCATCAAGGAAGTGCCTCCTTATGATGCGGAAAATAATGATTCCTCCACCTGACAGCTGGGACCCACCGGACGGGCCACTGTATTTCGCGAAAAAAACGTTTCCCCCTAACTGCTGGGACCCACCAGCTACATCTTCGCACGCAAGGAAGTGCGTCCGGGCAAAAAAACGATTCGCCCCCCTGACTGCTGGGACCCACCAGCTACATCTTCGCAGGCAAGGAAGTGCCTGACAGTCGGGACCCACCTGGTCGAAGCGTACATAGCGTTGTCATTCTGGTCGCGAACGTGTACGTACATATATACTGGTGGATGTAGAGGCGCGCACGTGTCGTCGTAGAGGCGCGCACGTGTCGTCGTAGAGGCGCGTATGTGCTGTAGTAGAGGCGCGCGCGTAGCATGTACACGTACGTACAGCGGCCAGGGTGCAAGAAAGAAAATACGGCCATGTATGTGTACATACGGGCGGGGTCTCGAACGCCTACTCGCGCATACTTACGGCCAGGGCTCGTGTACATGGCTGGGGCGTAACGGAGAAACAGCGTCGTCGTCGTGTTCATGGGGAGGCAACGGAATGCGTCGTGTTCATGGGAAGGCAACAGAATGCGTCGTGTTCATCGGGAGGCAACGGAACGCGTGGGAGCCAACCGGCTGGGTCGGAACGGAATGTGTGGTCGTGTTCATCGGGAGGGCTTGGATGGAACAGGAAATGGAAACGAGGCCTGGCGTACCGCACAACGGAGGAAACGGACCTCCAACGTTCGGAATGGGGTCCTGTTGATCGGGAGGGTGTGGCGTACCGCAAAACGGAGGAAACGGACCTCCTACGGTCGAAACGGGGGTCCTGTTGATCGGGAGGGGTGTGGCATACCGCAAAACGGACGAAACGGACCTCCTACGGTCGAAACGGGGGTCCTGTTGATCGGGAGGGGTGTGGCATACCGCAAAACGGACGAAACGGACCTCCTACGGTCGAAACGGGGGTCCTGTTCATCGGGAGGGGTGTGGCGTACCGCAAAACGGGACTCCACGGGATACTGTTCATCTCCACCGTCGACCTCCTCCAGCCTCCACGGGCTCCTGTTCATCCAGCCTCCACCGCGCGCTACTCCACCGGCTACTGTTCAACCACCCCTCCACCATCTACTGTTCATCCAGCCCTCCACACCACGGGGTCCTGTTCAACCACCCCTCGACGGGCACCCCTCCACCGTCTACTGTTCATCCAGCCCTCCACACCATGGGGTCCTGTTCATCCAGAGGCAACGCCACCGCTCACTGTTCATCCAACCCCCCCCCCCCCGCAACGCTCACCATTCATCCAATCGATCGGCTTCAGTTAGCAGCAGTGGCGAAGGAATCGCTCGATCGGGTTCAGTTAACAGCCATCGATCGATCGCTCGGGTTCAGTAACGCGTAGCCTGCAGTGCAATCGCTCGGGTTCAGTTAGAGCCCAACGCCTCGCTCGGGTTCAGTTAGAGCCAACGCCTCGCACACACGCGCGTACGTGTACGAGAGAAACGCGCATCGCTCGGCCCCCGACCTCCCATCGTAACCGGGAACTCCGTGAAATTTCCTCCCCCTCGCTTCTACCACGGTTTTTTCCGTCATGGACGGCCCAAAGAATGTCATGCAGCTGCGTCTCCGGCCCGCCCAGGATGAAAAGCCCATTTTCTGTCATGATTTTTTGTCATAGAAGTAGGAGCCCACCACATCTATGATGATACCGGGTTTTGTCACAATTATCGTTATAGAAGTGTCATATGTATGACAGAAAAAAAATTCGTTCGTCCCAAAATGTCACGGATGTGTCTTTTTTTGTAGTGTATGTACTTCATCTGTCTACCATACCATGTTCTTTTTTTACATTGATGTTCTACTGGTCTCTTGCAATGCCATCTTAGTTTCCCAATCATACACGCATATGTTGCCTTAGTGTTTTCTGTAATGTATTCCGCTAGCATACAGTTTTACATTCAAGTAGTGTTTTTTTACACTATTGTCCTGTCGTATCCCTAGCTCTTACATCATACTCCCTCCTTCCGGATTACATGTCGCAGAAATGGATAAAACTGGATGTATCTAGAACTGAAATACGCCTAGACCCGTCCATTTATTTGCGGATGGAGGGAATACATGTCAATATGTCATGCCTTTCTATTCTTCAGTACCTATTCCATCTCTACTGTAGCATGTTTTATAATTGAAGCACCATTTTTCTATATAAGGCATGCAAGGGAAGACGGCTATGTTAGAATCTGAAGAGTTACAAACCAGGTCTTTGCAAAAGATCCAAACGCCAGGAGATAATAAACCAACTCCAGTTTTCATAGATACTGCTCCAGCACAGAGAAACCCAACTCCCACTGATAATAAGCAAATTCCAGTGGCCAAAGAACTAGTCCGCTCCAGTCCGGCAAAAATATCTGAACTCCATTCTAAGAAGCGTGTGCGTATCCTCGCATCATGAAATTTTAGCATTCTGGTCATATTTTCTACATGTTTCTTACCCATCTCTCTTTTAGAAAATAAGGTTAAAGGATAGAAGACTTTCTGTACTGGGATCGTATTCGTGGAAAGTATCTTGCGGGAATTCTCTGTGCTCCATTGCTGATGTAAGTACCTATTGTATATCACTATATTTTTACATCAGCGTGTTTTTTGTTAATCGGTGTGAATTCAACCTTTATCTGATCTAAATTCAGTTGTAGCAAAATGTTAAAGGCAACAATGTTGATTTTTGTAAGGAAAACTGCCTGGTAGTTTTGCATACTGAGCTACATGAGTGTACTATCTCATATCATGGACATTACTGAATTGTAGTGCTGCTCTAGTTGCCCATTCATTCATTGTGTCAATGTTGCTTTCGTATTACCTTACTTGGCTGATGATAGATGTGCCATATTGTGTAAATTTGGTGCAGGCTAGTGTGGTCTGGTTCCCAAACGTTCGTTGTGTTAATGTTACTTTCCTATTATCTGACCTGGCCAATGATAGCAATGCTAGTGTGTTAATTTGGTGCAGGCTGCCGAGGATAAGAAGACAAACTCTGAAAACAGCAAGGCAACCCCATTATTTCTTTCCAATAAATCTAGGCCAGGTAATATGGCAATAACTCATGATTAATCTGTTCGGTTCCCCTCCTAATTTATGATATGATGCAATGGTCGAGACACTCTCCACTATCAATCATACAAGCCTGCCAAAATCGCCATCTGAATCTGTTCAGTTTCCTCTGTATCGAATGCAACGGAAAAAATGTATGTTTGTGAACCAATTAATGGTTGAAGCAATGATGGAAATGGTGGAGCAATCAGAGGTGCACATTCGTGCGCAGCAACAACAACTGATCAATGTTTTCAGAGACAGTGTAGCAAAGCAGCAAGAACTTGCCCACATGCTTATGGGCGTCATCTGCGCTGAGGTTGCAGATTGTGACGTTGTAGATCGTTAGGTTCTGTTCATTTATTTGCACTGGCATCAATCTTTGATTGCCCAGTGGATGTAATTTCCTGTAATATCTGCTGGATGTGCAACGTTTTTCCCTGTATGTCGTACCTTTGCTTGATCGGTTTTGGTCCTGTGCATAATTGCTTGTCGTAATGGGCTCAAATTATCTAATTGGGCCTAAAGACATGTACGAACTTTAGTGCGCCCATTAAGTTAATGGCCCGTTACCGGGCCGAAAGTTAATGGTCAGCCCTCTTACCTCCCTGGTCCTTAACAGGCCGACATCGAAGCGGGCAACAGGTGGGCCCATTTGATTTCACGGGCCGTTAACAGGCCGTTACTAAGGCCGGGCTACATATGGCCCAACTATACTGTGGGCCTTTAGCAGGCCGAAAGAGACAGCGGGCTCATACTAGACCATGAAGAGCATGGGCCGCTAAGAGGCTGAAAGTCAGGTCATACTGTAAATGGCCCAACTGTCTTGTGGGCCTTTAGCAGACCAAAAGAGAAACCGGGCTGGTATTGGACCATGAAGAGCATGGGCCGTTAAAAGGCCAAAACTCAGGTCTGACTACAAATGGCCCAACTCATTTATGGGCCGTCAACAGGCTGAAAGACACACCGGGCCGGGAATTGGCCCAACACTTAAATGGGTCGCTAAAAGGCCAAAACTAAGGTCCGACTACAAATGGCCCAACTCATTTATGGGCCGTCAACAGGCTGAAAGACACACCGGGCCAGAAATTGGCCCAGGACTTAAATGGGTCGCTAAAAGGCAGAAAGATGTACATCCTGAAAATTGGCACATCCCTTGAATGGGTCGTTAACAGGCCGAAATCACATCGGGCCGATATTGAGCCCAAATATATAGCGGGCTGTAACGATCTCGAACTGACGATGGGCTACAATGGTGTCAAATCTTTAACGGGCCGTTGACGGGCCGAATTGGCACATCTCGTATGGACCGTGGGCTTAAATGGACCTGACACAAGTAGGCCTTATATGGGCCGGCCTGCTAATTTTTACTGGGCCGGCCTTTTTCACCGGAATGGGCCACTGTTGGGCCGTGCCACGGGTCGACCTATCATAGGCGCCTCCTGTCCAATGAGTGGATGACATATGTCCCAACAGTGAGCCAACACGTGTTTCCTCCGGCCATTGAGAATTTTACACGTGGAAAATCCTCATTGGTCCGGGCTGTTAACGGGTTATCGGATACAAAACCGGACCCGATAGCTTAACGGTGACCCGTTATGGCCACGTGTCGGTCACCCTTGACGAAAGCACTTTCATGACGCGCCATTTATCGTCATGGAAATGGATTCAACATTTGACTTCGAAGCAACTCGAATACCACAAATAAAACAAAACAAAGGATTTGGCTTGCAAAATAAGCCGGAACAAACATATGATAGAGATTTCGTCCGAAGTTTTCGTGGTGGGGCCCACACGGGCTCGATCGTACAGCACCATCATGTACAAGGCAGTGCACATGACATACGAAGCGTCCCCGAGTCGGCATAGCTAAGGACTCTTTAAGACACTACGAGACCACTGTAAAACCAACCGTGGAAAGGCGGACCACTAGACGTCGAACCCCAATCTCATATCATGCATCTGTCGGAAAGATATCCTAGGAGCTACTTGAATTCCCACTTATAAACTCCCGAAACTTTCTGGTTATGCAATCTGGTGTTGGGGATACAGGGGACACAAAATATATCACCCAAACTAACAATACCTAGATCCAGCTGTATCCATCCTTCAACACATAACCAAGAAACGTTCGGAAATCATTTATCTCAACCTTCGAGAAGCATCCGTTATACGAGTTATGGCAATACTCCTGAACTCCCGCCCCAGTACTGGGAGGCGTCGAGGGGATCTCACCAACAACTGCATAAAAGAGATTTCGATGTCGGCGAAACTCAGGTATTCCAGAACTGCAACGATAAAATTGTGACGAAAACACCTCGGAGCTCAACTCCCCGGGACACTGCCACAACCCCTAAATGTCAGGAGGCACCAAGAACAATGTTCTCGTCACAAAACCATCGGAACGATTCTAAGATACGCGCGTGATCCTAAATTTTTTTTAGTGAAATTTGAGGAGAGAAGAGTCAAAACTTCTACGTCAGGAGGCCTCACCAGAGCGACGAAGGGACTGAGGAGTAAAAAGAATCCTACTCTCCGATATATATAATCCTAAGACTCAAAACATTTTTGTTCTAGACTCAACAACACTAGCGATTCGATCAAGCAGGGGGCTCCTAAGTCGGGGATGGCTCTGATACCAACTTGTAACGCCCACGATGCGGCTATATCTCCCACGTGTCGAGGCACGACTTAGAGGCATAACCGCATTGTGGTTTGTCGCAAGAAGGGTCATCTTCACACAATCCCTTATAATGAACAAGAATGGGATAAAGAGTTGGCTTAAAATCGCCACTTCACACAATACATAAATAAATCATACATCAGTCAGAGTACACACATAGACCGACTATGGTCAAAGCCAAAAGAAAAGAAGATAACCCAACTGCTAGATCCCCGATCGTCCCAACTGGGCTCCACTACTGATCAACAGGAAACGAAACATAGTAATGACCAAGGTCCTCGTTGAACTCTTACTTGAGTTCGGTGGCGTCATCTGCACTGGAATCCTCGGCACCTGCAACTGTTTGGAAGTATCTGTGAGTCACGAGGACTCAGTAATCTCACACCCGCGAGATCAAGACTATTTAAGCTTACGGGTAGGAAAGGGGGTAGTGAGGTGGAGCTGCAGCAAGCACTAAGCATATATGGTGGCTAACATACGCAAATAAGAGCGAGAAGAGGAGCAACGGAACGGTCGTCAACTAGTAATGATCAAGAAGTCATCCTGAACTCCTACTTACGTCAAACATAACCCAAAAGCCGTGTTCTCTTCCTGGACTCCGCCGAAAAGGGACCATCACGGCTACACACACGGTTGATGTATTTTAATTAAGTCAAGTGTCAAGTTCTCTACAACCGGATATTAACAAATTCCCATCTGCCACATAACCGCGGGCACGGCTCTCGAAAGTTTATACCCTGCAGGGGTGTCCCAACTTAGCCCATTATAAGCTCTCACGGTCAACGAAGGATATTCCTTCTCCCAGGAAGACCCGATCAGTCTCAGAATCCCGGTTACAAGACATTTCGACAATGGTAAAACAAGACCAGCAAAGCCGCCCGAATGTGCCGACAAATCCTGATAGGAGCTGTGTTGGGGATCGTAGCAGAAATTTAAAATTTTCTACGTATCACCAAGATCAATCTATGGAGTCATCTAGCAACGAGAGAGAGGGGAGTGCATCTACATACCCTTGTAGATCGCGCGCGGAAGCGTTCAAGAGAACGGGGTTGATGGAGTCGTACTCGTCGTGATCCAAATCACCGATGATCCTAGCGCCGAACGGACGGCACCTCCGCGTTCAACACACGTACGGAGCGGGGACGTCTCCTCCTTCTTGATCCAGCAAGGGGCGAGAAGAAGTTGATGGAGATCCAGCAGCACGACGGCGTGGTGGTGGAAGTAGCGGGATCCCGGCAGGGCTTCGCCAAGCGCAAGCGGGGAGGAAGAGGTGTCACGGGAGGGAGGGAGGCACCAGGGCTTGGGGTGCTGCTCCCATGCGCCTCCCCACTATATATAGGGGTGGAGGGGGCTGGTTTCTTGCCCTCCAAGTCCATTGGGGCGTTGGCAAAGGTGGGGGAAAGAAATCCCATCATTTCCCTTCCCCACCGATTGTTATCCCCCTTTTTTAGGGATCTTGATCTTATCCCTTCGGGATATGATCTTATTCCTTCTAAGGTGGGATCTTGGTGCGCCTTGACCAGGGGTGTGGGGCCTTGCCCCCACTACCCACGTTCATGTGGGTCCCCCCATGCAGGTGGGCCCCACTTCGGAACCTTCTAGAACCTTCTCCGTACAATACCGAAAAATCCCGAACATTTTCCGGTGGCCAAAATAGGACTTCCCATATATAAATCTTTACCTCCGGACCATTCCGGAACTCCTCATGACGTCCGGGATCTCATCCGGGACTCCGAACAACTTTCGGTTAACCGCATACTAATATCTCTACAACTCTAGCGTCACCGAACCTTAAGTGTGTAGACCCTACGGGTTCGGGAGACATGCAGACATGACCGAGACGACTCTCCGGTCAATAACCAACAGCGGGATCTGGATACCCATGTTGGCTCCCACATGTTCCACGATGATCTCATCGGATGAACCACAATGTCGAGGATTCAATCAATCCCGTATACAATTCCCTTTGACAATCGGTACGTTATGTGCCCGAGATTCGATCGTCGGTATCCCAATACCTTGTTCAATCTCGTTACCGGCAAGTCACTTTACTCGTACCGTAATGCATGATCCCGTGACCAAACACTTGGTCACATTGAGCTCATTATGATGATGCATTACCGAGTGGGCCCAGAGATACCTCTCCGTCATACGGAGTGACAAATCCCAGTCTCGATTCGTGCCAACCCAACAGACACTTTCGGAGATACCCGTAGTGCACCTTTATAGCCACCCAGTTACGTTGTGACGTTTGGCACACCCAAAGCACTCCTATGGTATCCGGGAGTTGCACAATCTCATGGTCTAAGGAAATGATACTTGACATTTGGAAAAGCTCTAGCAAACGAACTATACGATCTTGTGCTATGCTTAGGATTGGGTCTTGTCCATCACATCATTCTCCTAATGATGTGATCCCGTTATCAATGACATCCAATGTCCATAGTCAGGAAACCATGACTATCTATTGATCAACGAGCTAGTCAACTAGAGGCTCACTAGGGACATGTTGTGGTCTATGTATTCACACATGTATTAGGATTTCCGGATAACACAATTATAGCATGAACAATAGACAATTATCATGAACAAGGAAATATAATAATAACCATTTTATTATTGCCTCTAGGGCATATTTCCAACAGTCTCCCACTTGCACTAGAGTCAATAATCTAGTTACATTGTGATGAATCGAACACCCATAGAGTTCTGGTGTTGATCATGTTTTGCTCTAGGGAGAGGTTTAGTCAACGGATCTGCTACATTCAGGTCTGTATGTACTTTACAAATATCTATGTCTCCATTTTGAACATTTTCACGAATGGAGTTGAAGCGACGCTTGATATGCCTGGTCTTCCTGTGAAACCTGGGCTCCTTGGCAAGGGCAATAGCTCCAGTGTTGTCACAGAAGAGAGTCATCGGGCCCGACGCATTGGGAATAACTCCTAGGTCGGTAATGAACTCCTTCATCCAGATTGCTTCTTGTGCTGCCTCTGAGGCCGCCATGTATTCCGCTTCACATGTAGATCCCGCCACAACGCTTTGCTTGCAACTGCACCAGCTTACTGCCCCACCATTCAAAATATACACGTATCCGGTTTGTGACTTAGAGTCATCCAGATCTGTGTCGAAACTAGCATCGACGTAACCCTTTACGACGAGCTCTTCGTCACCTCCATAAACGAGAAACATATCCTTAGTCCTCTTCAGGTACTTCAGGATATTCTTGACCGCTGTCCAGTGTTCCATGCCGGGATTACTTTGGTACCTTCCTACCAAACTTACGGCAAGGTTTACATCAGGTCTGGTACACAGCATGGCATACATAATAGACCCTATGGCCGAGGCATAGGGGACGACACTCATCTTTTCTCTATCTTCTGCCGTGGTCGGGCATTGAGCCGTGCTCAATTGCACACCTTGCAATACAGGCAAGAACCCCTTCTTGGACTGATCCATATTGAACTTCTTCAATATCTTGTCAAGGTACGTACTTTGTGAAAGACCAATGAGGCGTCTTGATCTATCTCTATAGATCTTGATGCCTAATATATAAGCAGCTTCTCCAAGGTCCTTCATTGAAAAACACTTGTTCAACTAGGCCTTTATGCTTCCCAAGAATTCTATATCATTTCCCATCAACAGTGTGTCATCCACATATAATATGAGAAATGATACAGAGCTCCCACTCACTTTCTTGTAAACACAGGCTTCTCCATAAGTCTGTTTAAACCCAAACGCTTTGATCATCTCATCAAATCGAATGTTCCAACTCCGAGATGCTTGCACCAGCCCATAGATGGAGCGTTGGAGCTTGCATACCTTGTTAGCATTCTTAGGATCGACAAAACCTTCCGGCTGCATCATATAAAATTCTTCCTTAAGAAAGCCGTTAAGGAATGCCGTTTTGACGTCCATTTGCCATATCTCATAATCATAGAATGCGGCAATTGCTAACATGATTCGGACGGACTTCAGCTTCGCTACGGGTGAGAAAGTCTCATCATAGTCAACCCCTTGAACTTGTCGATAACCCTTAGCGACAAGTCGAGCCTTATAGATGGTCACATTACCATCCGCGTCTGTCTTCTTCTTAAAGATCCATTTATTTTCTATGGCTCGCCGATCATCCGGCAAGTCAGTCAAAGTCCATACTTTGTTTTCATACATGATCCTATCTCGGATTTCATAGCTTCTAGCCATTTGCCGGAATCTGGGCCCGCCATTGCTTCTTCATAGTTCGAAGGTTCACCGTTGTCTAACAACATGATTTCCAAGACAGGGTTGCCGTACCACTCTGGCGCGGAACGTGTCCTTGTGGACCTACGAAGTTTAGTAGGAGCTTGATCCGAAGTACCTTGATCATCATCATCATTAACTTCCTCTCTAGTCGGTGCATGCACCACAGGAACATTTTCCTGAGCTGCGCTACTTTCCGCTTCAAGAGGCAGTACTTCATCAAGCTCTACCTTCCTCCCACTTACTTCTTTCGAGAGAAACTCTTTCTCCAGAAAGGATCCGTTCTTAGCAACAAAGATCTTGCCTTCGGATCTGAGGTAGAAGGTATACCCAATGGTTTCCTTAGGGTATCCTATGAAGACGCATTTCTCCGACTTGGGTTCGAGCTTTTCAGGTTGAAGTTTCTTGACATAAGCATCGCATCCCCAAACTTTTAGAAACGACAGCTTAGGTTTCTTCCCAAACCATAATTCATACGGTGTCGTCTCAATGGATTTCGACGGAGCCCTATTTAAAGTGAATGCGGCAGTCTCTAAAGCATAGCTCCAAAATGAGAGCGGTAGATCGGTAAGAGACATCATATATCGCACCATATCCAATAGAGTGCGATTACGACGTTCGGACACACCATTACGCTGAGGTGTTCCAGGCGGCGTGAGTTGTGAAACAATTCCACATTTTCTTAAGTGTGTGCCAAATTCGTGACTCAAATATTCCCCTCCACGATCTGATCGTAAGAACTTTATTTTCCTGTCACGTTGATTCTCAACCTCACTCTGAAATTCCTTGAACTTTTCAAAGGTCTCAGACTTGTGTTTCATTAAGTAGACATACCCATATCTACTCAAGTCATCAGTGAGGGTGAGAACATCACGATAGCCATCGCGAGCCTCAACGCTCATTGGGCCGCACACATCAGTATGTATGATTTCCAATAAGTTGGTTGCTCACTCCATTGTTCCGGAGAACGGAGTCTTGGTCATTTTGCCCATGAGGCATGGTTCGCATGTGTCAAATGATTCATAATCGAGAGACTCTAAAAGTCCATCAGCATGGAGCTTCTTCATGCGCTTGACACCAATGTGACCAAGGCGGCAGTGCCACAAGTATGAGCCAGGCCCCCTTGTATGGTACCAAACACGATGTTCTTGCACCCACTTGGCTTGTTTGGGGGTGGCGCAAGTAACAAAACATGCCCTTGATGCTCCAATTGACAATAACATTTGCGTGTCCTTAACATTTGGTTTTGAAAGGTACTCTGGTACCAACACCTTTACCATTGTGTAGGCAAAATTAAACATGGCCTTAAGGCATGTGCTCTCCCCCATCTAGATTTCAGCATCAACGGAATTTATTACTTTATCATATGGAAGCATCCTGAGAGCAGGCATGCATTTCTGCAAAGGAGAGAAGAAGAGTTGTCGGCAACAATCATTCCTCAGGGCATGTCCAAAGGAGACCCACAAAGCTCTGGTATATGTCCGGATTGTAGTGTCTGGACCACTTGTGTCATCTCTTGTCATCCAATTGGGACCCCCATCAGTCTGCAAAGTGGTCCGGATGTCTGTTTTCCCGCAAATCAGAACTAAACTGGCGGAGTTATTCGGGAGTCCAGACATGCAATTGACCAACAAAAAGCCCCCACGTGGTCCTCCTCTCTTTTCTCTCTCTTCAGATGCATGCCCCCCTCTCCTCTCTGTCCTCCTAAACGGACACCACAACACAATATCCCACCATATGCATGGCTCCCCTCTATTCTCTTTACTCCCAACCGGATTAATTTGTGAATAGCATTGGATGGCTACCCCCATGCATCATGTCCGCGGACTATGTCTGAACATAAAAATGGGCATTTGCATTGTCCGTTTACTGGTCAGTGTTGGAGATGCCCTCGGCTTAAATTAAGGATCATATTCCTCCACGACATTCACGATGCACAAGAACAAATGTTTGCTCATTCGAAAGCGACATCGAAGAAAAGCATTGTGGTATGTTGGGTCCTGTTTGAAGTAGTCATTGTAGAGAATCCATACGCCAACAATCATATCCCAGAGAACAACTCTCATGCCTTTATCGACCCCTTGAAGCTGGGAACAAGGTCCACTTGCTCCTTCTTTTGGATGTTCATCATCATCATCATCATTTCAGCATCTTCGTCGTCCAAATTGATGAACTCTTTGTATATAAATTTTTCAATCCTTGTTCTCATAGTCATCATTCAATAAATCCATCCTTTGCTTAGTAACAAGAAGAAGAAACAGCTCAGACACATAACGGGCAAGATGTATGTTCGGAGGAATAGGATGTACTGGTGGCGGTAAGGACACCAATGTTGTAGTTTGGGGCCAACGATGGAGGCACTGTGGGTTTGTGACAGTGGCGGAGACAAGGGGGGGTGAGCAGGGGCCTGCCCCCCTAACGATCGACAAATATTCGGGAACCTATGAGTAATTAGCAACCAGATTGGATAGATATACATACTTGGCCCCCCTAACTCCAACAGAGAGTATAAAATCTGAAAAGAAAAAGGCCCATACGAGAGCCCACGCATGATCATGGCTTGCTAGCCCCTCTGCCGTTTCCTTAAAAAAGGGGGAGCTCCTAATCAGCGCTTCGAGCGCCGGTTGATTCTACTAGCGCTCGCAACGTTGCGTAGCGGGCCGGCCCATTACATGCAGAAAAATGGAAACGTACAGAAATACAGTGGGAGAGCTGGGACTCGATCACAGTACCGTACAGAAATACAGTGGGAGAGCTGGGATTCGATCTCAGTACCTCAAGTACTACAGACTAACGTGACAACCACCTCACCAAACACATTTTGTTGTCTCTTAGTAGAAACAGCTCTACTTAATCTTGGTTTTAGTAAAACAATAACTTAAAGTTGTAAATTACTTAAAATTTTCATATATTTTGAAAACAAATTCGTAGACTATGAAAAACTTCATCAATTTTTCAGAAAAGTTCACCAAAATTTGAAACAATATCATCAATTTTGAAAAAAAGTTCATCAAATCTGAAAACGGTTCATTGAATTTAAAGAGTTCATCGATTTTGAAAACAAATTCATCGACTTTGAAAAAAAAATCAGCAATTTTTAAGAAAAGTTGACAAAAAATGAAAAAGTTCATCAATTTTTTAAAAAAGTTCATCGATTTTGAAAGAAGTTCATCATATTTGAAAAAAAGTTCATCAAATCTGAAAAAGTTCATTGAATTTTAAAGAGTTCATCGAATCTGAAAAAAAATTCATCAATTTGAAAAAAGTTCATTGAATTTGTAAAAATTTCATCAAATTTGAAAAGTAGTTCATGTATTTATTTCTTATAAGAAAGTTCATTGATTTTGAAAAAAATATTCACGAATTTGAGTAAAAGTTCATGGATTTGGGAAAAAAAAGGTTCATAAGTTTTGAAAAAAGTTTTATGAATTTGAAAGTAATCTATGCATTTAAGAAAGAATAAAAAGGAGAAAGAAAGAAAAAAGAAAAACCGAATAAAAACTGGAGAAAACCCACGAAGTGAGGAAACAAAAAAAGCAATAAAAAAAAGCATGCTTTGCACGATGGGTGGGATAGCCTAGTGGGCGCCAAATAGAAAATGCCTAAAACAAGGCCCCGACATGATTAACGTGTGACCTGAGGCCATTAACGCTGCCGGCGGCCGCCTCCTCTTGCCCTTCGTCCTCGTGAAGTCGATTAAATCAGGGGACACCAGCTGCGCGGCAGGCAAATCATCGTACAAATACACTCTGTCAATTCTCCAGCCGTTCAGCTCCAAGGTTAGCACTATCGAGTGTCTACTAATCCCTCTGAATCTCACTTTATATGTGTTGAAATTGCACACTCAATTTTAATTATTTTGATAGTGTGATCTGCAATGCTAATTCAATTTTATTTTCCTTTGATTGTCTGGTCTACGATGTGGTAATGAAGACAAAAACACGGCCACACACTATAAAAATTAAATCAATTTTTAAGTATGTTATTTTGAGACCTCGACCTATCGAAATTGTTAATAAGGCTAACGTGGAAGTTACCAATCCAAGTGTAGTAGGAGATATTTGTTTCAAAATTACATGATAATATTCATAGATAGAGAATTACATAGCAACTAGGTTATTTTTGGATGAAATTATTTATATTTTGATCTTATTGGCAATTGTAGAGGCAAATTTAAAACAATATAAATTTAGCTATACAGGGGAATTTTTTTTGCATTGCACGATTTTTTTTACCAACTTGGCTTGGCCCCCTCTATACCTAAATCCTGGCTCCGCCCCTTGTCCGGGACGTCGGCGGAGCTAGGGAAGGGGTGGCGCAGATGAGGCAGAAGATAGGAGAGGAAGAGGACTAGTTGGGCTAGATAGAGGACAATTTGGAGATATTTGGGATGGGCCCGGCCTGTCGATCCGATGTGATGGATGCGTCCGAACATCCCTATATCTGCCCCCGTATGGACTAGATTTGAGGGGTGCTGAATGGCCCAGTCATTTGTGCTAGCTTTGTAGAGTCTGATTGAATGATCATTTTTGGTTCAGACTGCTCGTCCTGACATTTAGGAAGGATTTGAGGCCAACTCCATCACACGACCCCATCCTGTCCGGGTGCGTCCATTTGGGGTAGAACGGACGAATAGCGCGACCCACCGCGCGGCCCCAAACGGAAAAATGTCCTGATTCCGTCCGTTTTCGATCAATCCCCGGCCCAAACTTGCGTCGAGTTTGGGGTGAAACGGACATCGCGCGGACGGGCTCGCCGCACGCCCTTGTCCCCCCGTGGCCCGCCTGTTGGGGACACTAGCAGTCCCTTCGCTTCCAACGCCCACCCCCTCTCCCCGCCCCACCCCACCGCCGGCGCCGCCACTATTCTCCGGCCGCCTTCGGGCTTCGCACCCCCCGGCCGTCCATACCAAACCACGTCTCGACATGGCCGCCACCACGCCCACGCTTTCGCCGTTGTTTTGGCCGTCGATTGGAGGAGATTTGGACGTCGTCGTTGTAGCCGGTGGCAGAGGGGATACGACCGGCGACATACCACGGCTGCCACGACAGCTTCCGACGGGTGCTCCAGAGCGGCAAGTAGCCGGCCGCCAACCACCCCTGCTGCATCGAGGTGATCATCGCGGCCTCTTTGCCACCACGACCGCAAGGTGTTCGACACTTTGCCCACAAAGGTATGGACAGTGGAGATGAATTTTTCTTCCACCACTTCATTTATTCATTGGACGATTCGTTGTCGGATGATGACGATCTTGTGGTGGCTGCACTGGTCGTTCACGACCACATTGAGCGGCAGCTTCCTTGGTACAGGGGGTCACTCCCTGGCCGTGCTCCCAACCTGAACCGCAACAGGGAGAGAGGCCACGCCCTGCTCTATGCCGATTACTTTGCGAACACCCCGCTCTTCAAGCCGGATAAATTCCGTCGCCATTTTTGTATGGCAAGGCATCTGTTCAATCGTATCCAAGAGGGAGTGGTTGCTCATGACCCATACTTCGAGTGCAAGATGGGTGCCCTTGGCAAGCTTGGATTCTCCTCTTACCAGAAATGCACCGCGGCCATCCGCATGCTTTCATATGGAATTCCAGGCGATCTGAGGCCGTGGTGGCAGTGTTTGGCCCTGAGTACTTGAGGCAGCCAACTGCCGCTGATACAGAGAGATTGTTGGCGACCAACGCAGCTAGAGGCTTTCCAGGCATGCTTGGCAGCATAGATTGTATGCACTAGGAGTGGAAGAACTGTCCATTTGTTTGGCAGGGCCAGTACAAGGGGCATGTCAAAGCGTGCACTGTCATATTAGAAGCGGTGGCTTCGCAGGATCTTTGAATATGGCATTCTTTCTTCGGCATGGCAGGTTCTCACAATGATATCAATGTGCTGCAGCGTTTTCCAGTCTTCGCAAGGCTTGCAGAAGGCCACTCCCCACCTGTCAACTTTGAGATCAACGGCCACCAGTACAACAAGGGATACTATCTAGCTGATGGTATATATCCTAAGTGGTCAACTTTTGTGAAGACAATCTCGGACCCCCAAGGTGAGCAGAGAAAGAGATTTGCCCAAATGCAAGAGAGTGCTAGAAAGGGTGTGGAACGTGCTTTTGGTGTGCTTCAATCCCGATGGGGTATCGTTCGAAACCCTGCACTGTCATCGGATGAAGGGAAGCTTTGGGAGGTGATGACTGCTTGTGTGATCATGCACAACATGATCGTCGAGGACGAGCGTGATGACAGTATCTTCGACCAAGGATTTGATTATCAAGGTGAAAATGTTGAGCCCCTGCATCAAGAACCGGCCACGTTTGAACAATTTGTCCAATTCCATCGTGAGCTGCGTGATTGGCACACTCATTTTGATTTTCAAAATGACTTGGTTGAGCACGTGTGGGATCATATTTTGGCAACCAATAGATGTATTGGTTCATTCTATGTTCATTCAAGACAATTTCGATTTGGTTGTAAAACTATTTTATTAGAGACAATTTTGATTGGATTGTAAAACTATTTTTATTTTCAGAAAGTTAATATTTGAACGTGCAAACTTGTTTTGATATGAAAATATGAGCATTTTTTGCCCTGGCGGATAGGATGGGGCAAACGGATGCGGCTGCGCGCTGGACGCACGGCCACCGTATCCCAGGACAGGCCCGGACATGACACCATTGCCCTACCCAAACGGATCGAATCCGGGTAGAGAGGACGTCCGTTTGGGGTCGCGCGGTGGAGTTGGTCTGAGAGGTCCGCGTTGGAGATGCCCTGAAGAGTGCTAAAAAAAGTTGGTACTGACAAAAAAGCATGCCGTTACACTGGCTGGCTGAATGGGTAGCCTGGCTTGGGTTGAGCGAGGAGGAACCCGGCATAGCATACGGCGATGTGCATGCAGGAATGATGGGGGTCGGCCATGCCCAACGGCTTCTTCCAGCGCAAGATTCTGTCTGGAGTAGGAGGAGGAAGTAGGGAAACACACGCAAGAAGTGGACAAGGTGACGATGATGATGAGATGTTGGCGGAGTGGCGAACCGCACGGAAACCCAGGATCCGGCCTGAGCCTGAGGTGAGGTCAAGAAAGGCGTCGTCGTCAAACAAAAGAACTAAAGTGCACCGCATCGCATATGCATGCAGCAGCAGCAGCAGCGATGGATCCAACAAAAGCTCGCCCACATATATATTCCTGTCTCCCTGTCCCTGTCCGTCCCTAAAAGCGTTCCGTCTCACACAAAATACTCTCTCCTCCTAGTATATAAAACTGTTGGAACTTGTACATAAGTTGGAAATTACAAGGTGGAACCGGAATATTGTGCGTCGCAGCTACTACAAAAGCTAGACGCCTCTGTCCGTCAAGGATGATGGAAGACATGTCACGTGACCGACGGGTTGAATCGTCAAACCAGTGTCAGAGAATCTTTGGGTAGCAGCCGTTGGTCAAAGTACGTACAACCCCATGGGTTTTTCTTATATACATGGAGTAGTATATTTCTGCGTTCTTGAATAAAATTCCTACAATGTACTACCCGGCTACAAGTCGTGTGATGCTCGTTAGATCGGCTGGCCCTGGCCGCCATGGATTATGCATAACCGTGCAAGGGAAGGATGTCGATCGGGCATGTCACGTAGGCCACTGTGTACGTGGTACGTCCCGTCCAATTGTCGGTCAGCTTTGCTTGCGTCGAGGCAGCAGGCAGGCTTTGGAGTTGCTCCAAAAATAATATTTCTTGTCCTAGAAGAACAAGGCAGGGCAGCATTCCGATGGATGTTGTATCTTGCTCACTCACCTGTCGACAAGTTGCGGTGAATCCCGGCCAAGCCACGGAAGGGTTCAGTTGCCGGCTGCCGTGACATGCACAGGCCGCCCATCGCAGCGCACTACGCCCTGGATCGGACCAAAGTACATGCAGAGGATGATGCATGGTTCATTCATCCACCGTTGGATCGCACCGTGCATGCAGATGCAGCAGGTGCCGTTGAACGTTGATGGAACAAACGTTGAACGTTGATGGAACAAACATGCGGTACAACCATCCATTGCATCGCATGCATCCCTGTGGCTGTGTGTACTGTATAACATAACTCGGCTCAAGAGAGGGTACGCGGTGGTGGATGGGTGTAATTCAAGGCCTTGCAGGTGCAGGCGTGGCTTTAATTCACACTGGACTGGTGGATGGATGGATGGATGGATGGGACCAGCCCGCGTTTATGGTCCAGCTCCGTGCCCACTGTAGACTGTAGCATGGGGTTCACACCAAGTGAAGTGAAGATGCATGCTTGTGCAGGATATTATAGGGGACAGCCACTCCTGCATGTCTTGCTCATCAGTAATGCAAGTGCAGGGTGCGGAAAAAGGGAAACTCATTGCCAAAACTGCACCGGCAGCAGCAGCAACAGCAACCTCTTGATTCCACCCCCACGCCCCCTCCTTCATTGCATTGCTCCCACTCGTCTTACCAATTAGTCGTACCATCGATCTCTCTCTTAAGAGTAAATCTGACGAAATTGCACAAACCGTCAATATTTACAGAGATGACCTACTTTTAGATTTGTTGCATAAAACACCACCTATTGGTGTAACCTACTCCCTCTTTTAGAGTGTTATAATTAGTCCGAGCCAACTATCATTGCGTGCTTTTACGGAACGTTTGCACTTACAAGCAGAACTCTTCTATTAGGAATCATATCAACATAATCGAACGAGAGATTAGAGCTATCTGCAACGGGTTACATCAATATATGATGTTTTGTGCAAGAAATAGTAGGCGCTCTCTGTAAATTCATCTTCAATAGTTGGTGGCTTAATTTGTGTAATTTCCTACCACGCTCCCGTGCGGCTCCCACGGGGTCGCACTGGGGCGCCCAAGTCCGGCTACCCAGGGCCTCCCCAGCCTCCTCGTCTCCCCTCATCGCCGCCGGAGGACGTCAACAGGCAAAGCCCGGGCGGCGGCGGCGGTGGGGTTGTGCCCGTGCGTGGATGGGCGTGGGACAGGCCAGGAGCTTCGTGCGTGGGCGAGGGCAGGCGAAGGCGACAGTGTGCAGACCTGGGCAGGCTCGTGTGGCGTGCTTGCAGCCGGACATGGGCGGTCTAGGCTGGAAGACGGCGCAAATCCGTTCATCCGGATCCTCCTACGGGTGGGACTGGATCTGTAGGATTTGGGCAGGACCTTCCTCCTTGTGGCGCAGGAACCAGATTGGGGCCATGGCCAGAAAGGTTCGGCTCCATCGTGGTCAGCTCGGTTCAGTGCCGATCTGGGTTGGATGCGGTCCTGGCTCTAGTGCTGGCTGCGCGGCTGCAAGTCGGTGATGATGATCTGTGTTTCCTGCTTCAGTTCCGGTCATGTTGACCCTTGGTCCGACGGGCATGAGCAGGACTCTCTCCAATGAGGTTGTAGTCGGCGATGGCGTGCTTCCGTCTCTGGTGATGGCCGTGATGGTGACTGCCCCGGCCTGCGATGGCGGCCTTGCTATGGATTACGTTGCCCTCGAAAGATCTTCGCGAGGGTTCCTCCCTCCAGATCCGGTGGTTGACTTCAGCGGTGAGATGCAAATTATAGACGATAACTTGACGCAGAGGAATGTTTGTGCAGCGGTGACGATCGCATCACATATAGCTGTTGGGATTGCAGAAAAGTGGTGGCGACAACACTTGAGTGACTTCGATGGTGGTGCTACTCGGTCACCCGGTCACGAGCTCCGGGGTGAAAGCCTAGGTTTGACCCGAACTGGTTATACTTGGCAATGGCGATGTTTTTACATCGCTACCTTGTTGAAGGCATTGCTCTGATATGCTCAGATTGATTCTTCAGGGTTAAACCCTAGATTCTAGCCATGTGGTTGGATCCGGTGACGACGATGCTTGAGTGTCGCTCCCTTCTTGAAGGCGTTGCTGTTGAAGAACCCAGTCATCTGTGTGGTGTCATGAGATGATTGGTGTGGATATAGTCATTGTTGTAATTTCCTGAACATGGATCTGATAACTTTGGAATTTCATTTTTCCCACCTGCGCATAGCTTTGGTCATATATGACTTTGCTATTTGTTGGCGTGCTTTTGCGTGCGTGTGTTGGTGTTGGCTGTGTGCATCCTAACTATGTAGAGGCCGGGTGTGTGCTCTTCGGGTTTGTATCCTCTTGATGCTCCTTTTGAGTCAATAAAATTATTCACCCTTTGTGGAAAAAAGAGAAACTTTTACCAGCAGCAACTTTGACAAAAGTGACATTTTGAGATTTCGTGACACACTCACCATATTTACGCATCCATGGTCCCCACAAAAAATACACTAAGGACGTGTTTGGTAGCCCACTTAGAGGCCAACCAGGCCCGTGCGGGACGAAACTGGACTGTTTGGCTGCCCGCATACACTTTGGCCCGTATCACATGAAGATTAAAGCACCTCTCAACCAGACCCGCTAGGAATGGCCGAATCGGCAATTTCTGCCGAGCCAGGCTCAGCCAAAGCAGGGGAGGGGAACGCAGTGCTGAGCTCATGCGACCACGGAGATGGCGCGAGCTCGCGCGCGTGTCCGAAAAATCGGCGGGAGGATTTCGGCTCACCTCCCGCCGATTCGGTCGCCCTATATAGCCCCCTTCGCCGCATCGCCGAAACTCCAGCCACCCCTCTCCCCCTTTCAAGATCTTCCGCCGACGCACATCGGCACCGACGAGCAGGTAAGCAACGCTCCTTCCGCATCCGATGGTCCATGGCGACGGCGACTCGTGACCTCTTCTTCTCTAACCGTTGGCGTCTCTCTTGAGTTGCAGCGATGGCCTCTGTAAGTTCAATCACCCCCTCTCTATACTCGATGTAGGTAGATCTGAGACCATGTGGTAGGGTTTGATGTTCGAGCTTGTGGTAGGGTTTGATCCATGAGCATCTTGTAGCTTGCTAAGGTTGTATTTGGGTGCTGATCTGTGAGATTGTGATCTTGTAGCTTGCTAGGGTAGTGTTGAACACACTGGATTGGTAGCTAGTTGTGATGTATGCTGCTCATATCGTGCTATGTTGAGCTAGAGTGTCCGGCAATATGTGCTATATATGCTCATTGTCAATGTGTGTTGCGATTGTAGGACATGACCACGCAAACGCAAGATCTTATCCAGGCCCTTGTCCTATCCGGGAGCCAGTTTCCTTCGTCCTATGTCGAGGACTCCCAGCCACGCCCCCCAAAGACGCTGAGTTCCTCAACACACCCATCCAGAACTACAACTAGATGTAACAAATCTTCTCCTTTGGGCTGGCAACAGGCAAGCATGCCACAGGCTCCTGTGAGCCTCTTGGTTCGCCCATGCCTGAGTTCCCAGAGGCCTGGACACAAAGGCAGTCTTTGATGGCCCTGACAAGCCCTTTTGAGCACGTCCCTATGCTTGATAGGAAGAGGAAGAGGGGCGACTTGATGGAGGAGGATATCAGTGTCTTCACCAGCATGACTGAGGCCATGAAGGAGGTGGCAACTGCCATCAGGGAGAGCAAGTCCCTCGACGTCCACCATGAGATGTACACCACCGTCATGGACAAAGGTGGCTTTAGCCAGGAGGCTCGGCCGGCTACTCTGAGCCACCTTCTTGACAACAAGAACCAGGGTGTTGGGGTTTGTTGCCATGGTAGACGCTCACATGGTGCTCTAGCTCAAGAGCTGGCTGGGTAAGCACTACTAGACGTAGTGTTGCCTCTGATTACCGCGTGCATGATCCTCGAAGGTGATGGCGATGGTGAGGATGATGAAGATGACGACGTACATTTTTTGTAGCTAGGGCTTGAAAACTGTTTGTTGGTCTATATATCTTACTGAGGTGGTATATACTATGTTGGGAATCGTTGCATGGAAAACAAAAAATTTACTACGCACACGCAATGATCATCCATGGAGATGCATAGCAATGAGAGGGGGAGAGTGTGTCATTTACCCTCGTAGACCGTAAGTGGAAGCGTTTATTCAACGTGGTTGATGTAGTCGTACACCTTCGCGATCCGCCCGATCAAGTACCGAACGCACGACACCTCCGCATTTTGCACACGTTCAGCTCGGTGTCGTCCTCGCCATATTGATCCAGCAAGTAGGACGAGGTAGTAGATGAGTTCCGTCAGCATAAAGGCGTGGTGACGGTGGTCGTGAAGCAATCCCGCAGGGCTTCGCCTAAGCACTGCGACGATCTAGAGCGGAGGAGTAAACTAGAGGCGCAGGGGTGCCGACACACGGCGTGGAATAAGCTATGTAGTGTGTGGCACCCCTCCCCACATATATATGGGTGTGGGAGGGGAGGAGGCAGCCCTAGGGCACCTCTAATAGGGCCGGCGGCCACCCTATGGCTTTCCTAGTGGTGCGCCCCCCTTCCATATAATGCACAAGGGAGAAGGAAAGGGGGGAGGCGCCCCTTCTCTTTCCTTTCTCCCTTATGGAGATATGGTAGGAGGAGGTGGCGCCTCCCCTTTCCATCTAATTGGGCGTGGCTACCTTAGGGGGGCGCACCTGCCCATGTGGGATGGTGTGTTCCCTCTACATGGCCCAATAAGGCCCAATACACTCCCGGTGCCTCCGGAACCCCTTCTGGTATTCCGATAACTTTTCAGTGCATTCCGAAACCATTCCGGAGACCAAATAGCATCGTCCTATATATCAATCTTTACCTCCAGACCATTCCGGAGCTCCTATTCATGTCCGTGATCTCATCCGGGACTCGGAACAACATTCGGTCACCAAACCACATAACTCATATAATACCAAATCGACATTGAATGTTAAGCGTGCGGACCCTATGGGTTCGAGAACTATGTAGACATGACCGAGACACTTCTCTGGTCAATAAACAATAGCGGAACCTGGATGCCCATATTAGCTCCTACATATTCTACGAAGATCTTTATCGGTCGAACCTTTATGACAACATACATAATTCTCTTTGTCCATCGGTATGTTACTTTCCCGAGGTTCGATCGTCGATATCTTCATACCTAGTTCAATCTTGTGACCGACAAGTCTCTTTACTCGTTCCGTAATACATCACCTTGTGACTAACTCCTTAGTCATTTGCTTAAAATCTTATGATGTGTATTACCGAGAGGGCCCAGAGATACCTCTCCGATACTCAGAGTGACAAATCCTAATCTCGATCTGTGCCAACTCAACAAACACCTTCGGAGATACCTGTAGAGCATCTTTATGATCACCCAGTTGTGTTCTGACATTTGATAGCACACAAGGTATTCCTCCTGTATCCGGGAGTTGCATAATCTCATAGTCAAAGGAATAAGTATTTGACATGAAGAAAGCAATAGCAAAAACTGAACGATCATTATGCTAAGCTAACGGATGGGTCTTGTCCATCACATCATTCTCCTAATGATGTGATCCCGTTATCAAATGACAACATGTGTATATGGCTAGGAAACCTTAACCATCTTTGATCAACGAGCTAGTCTAGTAGAGGCTTACTAGGTACACGGTGTTTGTTTATGTATTCACACATGTATTTAAGTTTCCGATCAATATAATTCTAGCATGAATAATAAACCTTTATCATGAATAAGGAAATATAATATAAAATAACAACTTTATTATTGCCTCTAGGGCATATTTCCTTCTGTCCCCCACTTGCAGTAGAGTCAATAATCTAGTTCACATCACCATGTGATTTAACACCCATAGTTCACATCGCCATGTGACCAACACCCAAAGAGTTTACTAGAGTCAATAATATAGTTCACATCACCATGTGATTTACACGCAAAGAGAACTAAGGTGTGATCATGTTTTGCTTGTGAGAGAAGTTTAGTCAACGGGTCTGACACATTCAGATCCGTATGTATTTTGCAAATTTCTATGTCTACAACGCTCTACATGGAGCTACTCTTAGCTAATTGCTCCCACTTTCAATATGTATCCAGATTGATACTAATAGTCATCTGAATCGGTATCAAAGCTTGCATCGACGTAACTCTTTATCACGAACTCTTTATCACCTCCATAACCGAGAACATATTTCCTTAGTTCTCTAAGGATAATTTTGACCGCTGCCCAGTGATCTACTCCTGGATCACTATTGTACCCCCTTGCCAAACTCATGGCAAGAACATAATAGGTCTAGTACACAGCATGACATACTTTATAGAACCTATGACCGAGGCATAGGGAATGACTTTCATTCTCTCCCTATCTTCTGTCGTGGTCGGGCTTTGAGTCTTACTCAACTTAACACCTTGCAACACAAGCAACAACCCTTTCTTTGACTGATCCATTTTGAACTTCTTCAAAATCTTGTCAAGGTATGTTCTTTGTGAAAGTCCTATTAAGCGTCTCGATCTATCCCTATAGATCTTGATGCCCAATATATAAGTAGCTTCACCGAGGTCTTTCATTGAGAAATTCTTATTCAAATATCCTTTTATGCTATCTAGAAATTCTATATCATTTCCAATCGATAATATGTCATCCACATATAATATCAAAAATGCTATAGCGCCCCCACTCACATTCTTGTAAATATAGGCTTCATCATAAGTCTGTATAAAACCATATGCTTTGATCACCTCATCAAAGCGTATATTCCAACTCCAAGATGTTTGCACCAATCCATGGATCGATCGCTGGAGCTTGCACACTTTGTTAGCACATTTAGGATCGACAAAACCTTCTGGTTGCATCATATACAACTCCTTTTTAAGAAATAGATTAAGGAATGCAGTTTTTATGTTCATTTGCCAAATTTCATAATTATAAAATGCGGTAATTGCAAACATGATTCGGACTGACTTAAGCATCGCTACGGATGAGAAGGTCTCATCGTAGTCAACCCCTTGAACTTGTCGAAAACCTTTCGCGATAAGTCAAGCTTTGTAGATGGTGACATTACCATCAACGTATGTCTTCTTCTTGAAGATCCATTTATTCTCAATGGCTTGCCGATCATCGGGAAAGTCCACCAAAGTCTACACTTTGTTCTCATACATGGATCCTATCTCAGAGTTCACGACCTCAAGCCATCTATCGGAATCTGGGCTCATCATAGCTTCTTCATAGTTCGTAGGTTCACCATGGTCTAGTAACATGACTTTCGTGACAGGATTACCGTACCACTCTGGTGCGGAACATGCTCTGTTCGACCTACGAGGTCCAGTAGTAACTTGATCTGAAGTTCCATTATCATCATCGTTAGCTTCCTCTCTAGTTGGTGCTACTTTCCAAATTGAGAGAAGGTACAATTACCTCATCAAGTTCTACTTTCCTCCCACTCACTTCTTTCGAGAGAAACTCCTTCTCTAGAAATGTTCCTGAAAGGATCGAGAAGAGGTGTCTAGAGGGGGGTGATTAGACCCTCAACAAAGAAAAGTAGCAGTTTTTAAATTCTTCAAGTTAAGGTGGAGTTTTAGCACAAGTTCAAACATTCACAATACATTTCAAGCAAGCATGGCAAGAGTATATGAGCAGCAGAAAGTAAAGCGCAACTTGCAAGAATGTAAAGGGATGGGATTGGAGTGTGCAAACGCAATTGGAGACACGGAGATTTTTTCCGTGGTTCCGATAGGTGGTGCTATCCTACATCCACGTTGATGGAGACTTCAACCCACGAAGGGTAACGGCTGTGCGAGTCCACGGAGGGCTCCACTGATACGTCCATTTTGCATCATGTTTTCTTACTATTATTTATGATGTTTTTATCCATAATAATGCTTTTTGGAGTAATTCTAATGCCTTTTCTCTCATAATTTGCAAGGTACACACCAAGAGGGAGAATTCCAGCAGCTGGAAATCTGGACCTGGAAAAGCTACGCCAGGATACCTATTCTGCACAACTCCAAACAAGCTGAAACTTCACGGAGATATTTTATGGAATATTTAAGAATTATTGGAGCAAATAACTACCAGCGGGGGCCCACCAGGTGGGCACAACCCACCTGGGCGCTCCAGGGAGCCCAAGCGCGCCCTGGTGGGTTGTACTCACCCAGGCCCACCTCCGGTGCCCATCTTCTGGTATATAGGTCATTTTGACCTAGAAAAAAATAAGGGGAGGACTTTCGGCACGGAGCGCCGCCGTCTCGAGGCGGAACTTGGGTAGGAGCACTTTTGCCCTCCGGTGGAGCGATTCCGCCGGGGGAACTTCCCTCCCGGAGGGGGAAATCATCGTCATCATCATCACCAACAACTCTGCCATCTTGGGGAGGGCAATCTCCATCAACATATTCAACAACACCATCTCATCTCAAACCCTAGTTCATCTCTTGTGTTCAATCTTGTTACCGGAACTATAGATTGGTGGTGCTTGTGGGTGACTAGTAGTGTTGATTACATCTTGTAGTTGATTACTATATGGTTTATTTGGTGGAAGATTATATGTTCAGATACATTATGTTATTTAATACTCCTCTGATCATGAGCATGATTATTATTTGTGAGTAGTTACTTTTGTTCTTGAGGTCACGGGATAAATCATGTTGCAAGTAATCATGTGAACTTGATATGTGTTCGATATTTTGATAGTATGTATGTTGTGATTCCCTTAGTGGTGTCATGTGAACGTCGACTACATGACACTTCACCATATTTGGGCCTAAGGGAAGAGTAGCAATTAGATGATGGGTTGTGAGAGTGACAGAAGCTTAAACCCCAGTTTATGCGCTATTTCGTAAGGGACCGATTGGATCCAAAAGTTTAATGCTATGGTTAGAATTTATTCTTAATACTTTTCTCATAGTTGCGGATGCTTGCGGGAGGGTTAATCATAAGTAGGAGGTTTGTTCAAGTAAGAACATCACCTAAGCACCGGTCCACCCACATATCAAATTATCAAAGTAGCGAACACGAACTAAACCAACACGATCAAAGTGACTAGATGAAATTCCCGTATACCATCAAGAACGCTTTGCTTATCATAAGAGACTGTTTTGGCTTGTCCTTTGACTCAAAAGGAATGGGCTACCTTGCTGAACTTTTATTACTACTATCGTTACTCGCTCGTTACAAATTATCTTGCTATCAAACTACTCCGCTACTTACAACTTCAGCACTTGCAGACATTACCTTACTGAAAACTACTTGTCATTTCCTTCTGCTCCTCATTGGGTTCGACACTCTTACTTACCGAAAAGAGCTACAATTGATCCCCTATACTTGTGGGTCATCAAGGCTATTTTCTGGCGCCATTGCCGGGGAGTGAAGCGCCTTTGGTAAGGAAACATTTACATAGTGTGCTGAAATTTGTTGTCATTAGTTACTATGGAAAACAATCCTTTGAGGGGTTTGTTTGGGGTATATTCACCTCGTCCGGAACCACCATTAGCTACCCCTCAACCTCCTGCACCTACTAAAAATATTGAATATGAAATTCCTTCGGGTATGATAGAACAACTGCTGGCTAATCCTTATGCAGGAGATGGTACCGAACATCCTGATATGCACTTGATATATGTAGAACAAATTTGTGGATTGTTCAAGCTTGCAGGTTTACTCAGGGATGAAGTTATGAAAAATGTTTTCCCTTTATCTTTGAAGGGAAAAGCATTGGCATGGTATAGGCTATGCGATGATATTGGATCTTGGAATTGGAATCGTTTGAAATTGGAGTTCCACCAAAAAATTTATCCTATGCATCTAGTTCATTGTGATCGGAATTATATATATATAATTTTTGGCCTCGTGAGGAGAAAGTATCGCTCTAGCTTGGGGGAGGCTTAAGTCAATGTTATATTCATGCCCCAATCATGAGCTCTTAAGAGAAATTATTATCCAGAATTTTTATGCTCGGCTTTCTCGTAATGATCAAACCATGCTTGTTACTTCTTGTGCCGGTTCTTTTATGAAGAAGACTATTGAATCCGGTGGGATCTTTTGGAAAGAATTAAACGCAACTCTGAAGATTGGGAACTCGACGAGGGTAAACAGTCGGGTATTAAACTTAAGTATGATTGTGTTAAATCTTTTATGGATACCGTTGCTTTTCAAAAGTTTAGCACTAAATACAGACTTGACTCTGAGATAGTAGCCTCCTTTTGTGAATCATTTGCTACTCCTGTTGAACTCCCTAAAGAGAAGTGGTTTAAATATCACCCACCTATTAAAGAAGAAATCAAAGAACCGGTACCAATTAAAGAAGAAACTATACTTTATAATGTTGATCCAGTTGTTCCTTCTGCTTATATTGAGAAACCACCTTTCCTTGTTAGGATAAAGGAACATGCTAAAGTTTCAACCGTGGTTAACAAAATCTATATTAGAACACCTAAACCTGATGAACAAATCAAAGTAGAACCTAGCATTGCTATGGTTAAAGATCTCTTAGAAGAAGATATAGATGGGCATGTTATTTACTTCTGTGAAGAAGCTGCTAGAATTGCCAAACCTGATAAAAAGGATAAACATAGACGTGTGGTTGGCATGCCTGTCATCTCAGTTAAAATAGGAGATCACTGTTATCATGGTTTATGTGACATAGGTGCTAGTGTGAGTGCTATTCCTTACACCTTATATCAAGAATTATGAAAGACATAGCACCTGCGGAGATAGAAGACATAGATGTTACTATTAAACTTGCTAATAGAGACACCATATCACCAATTGGGATTGTTAGAGATGTTGAAGTCTTGTGTGGGAAAATAAAATACCCTACGATTTCCTTGTTCTTGGTTCCCCACAAGATGACTTCTGCCCCATTATTTTTGGTAGACCTTTGTTGAACACAGTTAACGCTAAGATAGATTGTGAGAAACAAACTGTCGGTGTTAGCTTTGGTAATGAGTCTCATGAGTTTAATTTTTCCAAGTTCAGTAGAAATCTTCATGAAAAAGAATTGCCTAGTAAGGATGAATTAATTGGTCTTGCTTCTATTGCTGTACCACCTACTGATCCTTTAGAACAATATTTGCTAGACCATGAAAATGATTTACATGTGCATGAAAGAAATGAAATAGATAAAATTTTCTTTGAACAACGTCCTCTACTTAAACACAATTTTCCTATTGAAACTCTAGGAGGTCCACCTCCACTTAAAGGTGATCCTATGTTTGAATTAAAACAATTGTCAGACACTTTGAAATATGCTTATCTTGATGAAAAGAAGATATATCCTATTATTATCAGTGCTAACCTTTCAGAACATGAAGAAGAAAGATTATTGAAAGTTCTAAGGAAGCACCGAGCTGCTATTGGATATACTCTTGAAGATTTAAAGGGCATTAGTCCCACTCTATGTCAGCACAGAATTAATATGGAACCTGATGCTAAACCCGTTGTTGATCACCAACGTCGGTTAAATCTGAAGATGAAAGAAGTGGTAAGAACGGAAATATTAAAACTTCTCGAAGCAGGTATAATCTATCCCATAGCTGATAGTAGATGGGTAAGTCCTGTTCATTGTGTCCCTGAGAAAGGGGGTATAACTGTTGTTTCTAATGATAAGAATGAGCTTATTCCACAAAGAATTATTACAGGCTATAGAATGGTAATTGATTTTAGAAAATTAAACAAAGCAACTTGAAAAGATCATTACCATTTGCCTTTTATTGATCAAGTGCTTGAAAGATTATCTAAGCACACACACTTTTGCTTCCTTGATGGATATTCTGGCTTTTCACAAATACCTATTTCTCAACCTGATCAAGAAAAGACCACTTTTACTTGTCCTTTTGGAACCTATGCTTATAGGCGTATGCCTTTTGGTTTATGTAATGCACCTGCTACCTTTCAAAGATGTCTGACTGCTATATTTTCTGATTTTTTTAAAGATTGTTGAGGTTTTCATGGATGACTTTTCTGTTTATGGGAAGTCTTTTGATGATTGTTTAAGCAATCTTGAGCGAGTTTTGTAGAGATGTGAACAAACAAATCTTGTCTTGAATTGGAAGAAGTGCCACTTTATGGTTAATGAAGGCATTGTCTTGGGTCATAAAATTTCTGAAAGAGGTATTGAAGTGGACCAAGCTAAGGTTGATGCGATTGAGAAAATGCTGTGTCCTAAAGATATAAAAGGTATTCGTAGTTTCCTAGGTCATGATGGTTTCTATAGGAAATTTATCAAAGACTTTTTTAAAATTTCTAGGCCTCTCACGAGTCTCTTGCAAAAGGATATTCCTTTTGTTTTTTATGATGATTGTGTAGAAGCCTTTGAAACACTCAAGAAAGCCTTAATTTTGGCACCTATTGTTCAACCACCTAATTGGAACTTGCCTTTTGAAATTATGTGTGATGCTAGTCATTATGCTGTTGGTGCTGTTCTAGGACAAAGAGTTGATAAGAAACTGAATGTTATTCATTATGCTAGTAAAACTCTAGACAGTGCTCAAAGAAATTATGCTACTACTGAAAAAGAATTCTTAGCAGTGGTGTTTGCTTGTGATAAATTTAGACCTTATATTGTCGATTCCAAAGTAACTGTTCACACAGACCATGCTGCTATTAACTACCTTCTGGAAAAGAAAGATGCTAAACCTAGACTTATTCGATGGGTTCTCTTGTTACAAGAATTTGATTTACATATCATTGATAGTAAAGGAGTTGAGAACCCAGTAGCTGATAATTTATCTAGGCTTGAAAATGTGCTTGATGACCCACTACCTATTGATGATAGTTTTCCTGATGAGCAGTTAGCTACAATAAATGTTTCTCATAGTACTCATTGGTATGCTGACTATGCTAATTACATTGTTGCTAAATATTTACCACCTAGCTTTACATACCAACAAAAGAAAAAATTCTTCTATGATGTAAGACATTACTTTTGGGATGACCCACATGTTTATAAAGAAGGAGTAGATGGTATTATTAGACGTTGTGTACCTGAGCATGAACAGGGACAAATCCTACGGAAATGTCACTCCGAAGCTTATGGAGGGCATCATGCTGGAGATAGAACTGCGCATAAGGTATTGCAGTCTGGATTTTATTGGCCTACTCTCTTCAAGGATGCCCGTAAGTTTGTCTTATCTTGTGATGAATGTCAAAGAATAGGTAATATCGGTAAGCGTCAAGACATTACTATGAATTATTCACTTGTTGTTAAACCATTTGAGGTTTGGGGATTTGATTACATGGGACCTTTTCCTTCCTCTAATGGGTATACACATATTTTGGTTGTTGTTAATTATGTTACTAAATGGGTAGAAGCTATTCCAACTAGTAGTGTTGATCACAACACCTCTATTAAAATGCTTAAGGAAGTTATTTTCCCAAGGTTTGGAGTCCCTAGATATTTAATGACTGATGGTGGTTCACATTTTATTCATGGTGCTTTCCGTAAAATGCTTGCCAAGTATGATGTTAACCACAGAATTGCATCACCTTATCATCCTCAGTCTAGTGGTCAAGTTGAACTTAGAAATAGAGAAATAAAATTAATTTTGCAAAAGACTGTTAATAGGTCCAGCAAGAATTGGTCTAAGAAATTAGATGATGCACTTTGGGCTTATAGAACAGCATATAAAAATCCTATGGGTATGTCTCCTTATAAAACTGTTTATGGAAAAGCTTGTCATTTGCCTCTTGAGTTAGAACATAAAGCATTTTGGGCAATCAAAGAACTCAATTATGATTTCAAACTTGCCGGTGAAAAGAGGCTATTTGATATTAGCTCACTAGATGAATGGAGAACCCAAGCTTATGAAAATGCAAAATTATTCAAAGAAAAATTTAAAAGATGGCATGACAAAAGAATCCAAAAGCGTGAGTTTAAAGTCGGAGAATATGTTATTTTGTACAACTCTCACTTCATATTCTTTGCAGGAAAACTCCACTCAAAATGGGAAGGCCCATATATTATCGAGGAGGTTTATCGGTCTAGAGCCATCAAAATAAATAATCCCAAAGGTACTAACCCGAAGGATGTCAATGGGCAACGAATAAAGCATTATATCCCAGGTACGCCCATTAATGTTGAAAGTAATATTATCCAAACTTTGACACCGGAAGAACACATAAAAGAGTCCTTCCGGAACACTCCAGAATCATGAAAATAAGGAGGTATGTGATACGGTAAGTAAACGAACTCCAAAAAATCTGCAAAAATATTTTTTTTATCAGTTTTGGAATATTTAAGAATTTAGGAAATAAAGAAACTTCCAGGAAGCGTCCCCTGGTGGGCACAAGACACCAGGGCGCGCCAGGCTTGCCTGGGGTTGTGCCCACCTGGGACACCTTCCGGACTTCGTTTTTCTTCCGTATGCTTGTTCCTCAAGATAAAATATATATATATACTTCCCAAACCTGTTGACCACCGTATCGCGAAGAAATCCTCTGTTCTCTTTTCTTGCCGTTTCCGGTCAGATTTATCAAGCCAGGCATCATGTCTTCCTGCTCCTCCAACAACATGGAAGAAGATGCTTGGTTGATGAAGATCGAGACGAAGACGGAGGAGCCTATGGACGCCGTCAAGGGAGACAAGGGCAAGGAAGCTACCGTAGATCCATCCCTGGTGGCAGCACAAGCATTGATGGACGAGGAGGAGGAAGAAGATATCCTTAAGCCTGTAAGTGCATCTAGTGCCACCCCTAGTTGGTTTTGGAGTATTGACGATAAATCTGGTTGAGGGACTAATGTGTTTGTGAGAATTGCAGGATAACACAGGTAGTAGTCCCTCATCGATTCGGTTTACCTACCGGAGATGACCCCTAAAAATGTGTGAAGACATTGAAGACAATGGTGGTATGAGAATATATTCACAACGAAGATTATGACTTGAGAAGACATTCACGTGAAGATTATGGAGTGCGAAGACATAGCTATTTCGCAGTTTCCTTTTCTTCTTTGTTGAGTCATAGGAACCACCGTACTGCTAAGTGGGGTCCAAGTGAATAAAGTCAGAGTGACTGAAGTGATACTCAACCAAATCCTATGTCTTCGAGCGAAGACAATGAGAGCAAATCTTATCCAAAGCTGGATGAGTCAACTTTACTTGTAGCCCAAGTCAAGCTGCCGCGTGTGTTTGAAATCTGACCGTTGGACACGTGTCAGTTCCTTAGTGACCCAGGGTCATTTCGGACAAATCAGGTCGGGTTGCCTACTGGCTATAAATAGCCCACCCCCTACACCATAAATTGGTGGCCGCTCAGAGATAGTGCACGGCTTTTGTCGTTTGAGAGCAACCCACCTCGAAACCTTTGGGAGAAAGATCCTTGCAAGGACAAAACCCAAAACACCCAGAGCCAAAGAGTGTTAGGAATCACTGAAGTCTTTCTGTCCGCGTGACCTGAAGACTTGTTACACTTGAGGACTATGAATCCTCAGCCGCTTAGGCGTCGTGTTCTGAGCATCCAAGAGTCATTGTGGATTGCCGGTGAACGAAGTCTGTGAAGGTTTGGAAGTCTACCTTGAAGACTTACCCGAGTGATTGGGCGAGGACTAACACTACTGGAATTAGCTTATGTGCCGTCTGCTGGCTGACGGCAAAGAAGATCTTTGCCGTCCGCTTCAGGAAAACGGACGGCAACGAACTGGCTGATGTCAAAGAAGGTCTTTGCCATCAGCCAATTCTTTGCCATCCGCTAGCGGACGACAAAGAATCTTTGCCGTCAGCTGGCAGACGGCAAAGAGAGAGGTGGCCCCCGCTAACGAGCTGATCATAAAAAACTTAACGGGCCCCCTTCTTTGCCGTCTGCCAGCAGACGGCAAAGAGAAAAAAAGCGGACGGCAAAGGTGGGGCGAACGACAAAGAGCTAACCTAACTAACGGCCGAGCCCCACCCCGCCCCTCCATCTCTCTGTTTCTGTCTCCTCCCCGACAACCACCGCCACCCGCCGCCGCCCCCGCTGCCGCTCCAAGCAGCCGCCGCCGCCCCCTTGCCCCGCCACCCCCCGCCGCCGCCCCCAGCACCCGCCGCCGCCCCCTTGCCCCGCCACCCGCCCACCCGCCGCCCCGTCGCCGCCCCCAGCACCCGCCGCCGCCCCCTTGCCCCGCCACCCGCCCACCCATCGCCACTCGCTCCGTCGCCCCGACCACCTGCCGCCCCCCTTGCCCCACCACCCGCTGCTGCCCCCTTGCCCCGTCGCCCCGCCGCCCGAACGGCCCACAGCCGCGGCGCCCCGCCGCCCCCACCACCTGCCCAGCGCCCTGGCGCCACCGTCGCCCCCGGCGCCACCGCCCCGAAGCCCTGCGGCCCCCGTCGCCACCGCCCCGAAGCCCTGCGGCCCCCGTCGCCACCGCCACCCTACTGCTGCGAAGCCCCGACCAACGCCATCTCCGGTGAGTTTTTTTTCTTCTGTTTTTTCTTTTTTGCTGTTTAATTGTTAGATTAGACTAGATATGTGTTAGTGTTAGATTTAGTGCTAGATTATATTAGATTAGACTAGTGCATGGGTTTTAGTTAATTAGTTATATAATTATAAGAAGTAGAAAAAAGATGAAAAAAGAAGAAGAAGAAGAAAAGAAGAATATGTAGAAGGGGGAAGAAGAAGCAAAAGAAGAAGAAGAAGAAGAAGAAGGGGAGGAGGAGGAGAAGAAGAAGAAGAAAAAGAGGAGAAGATGAGAAGAAGAGGAAAAAGGAAAATAAGGAAGAAATAAAAGAAGAAGAAGAGAAGGAAAAAAGAAAAAGAAGAAAGGAAAGAAGAAGAAGAGAAGGAAAGAAGAAGAAGAAGGAGAGAAGGAAACACCCCGACCCCGTGACCCCGACACCACACCCCGACCCCCTGACCCCGACACCCTGACCCCGACACCACACCCCGACACCCCGACCCCTTGACCCCGACACCCGACCCCGCACCACACCCCGACACCGACGCGACACCCCGACCCCGACACGGCACCCCGACCCCGACACGGCACCCCGACACCGACACGACACCCGACCCCCGACACCTCCCAAAAAGGTGCTCTTTGGCCTTCCAGAGGGCGACGGGGTCATATATTTGTGAATTATGAGTTAGGTCATATATTTTTCGATTTTGTTATGAAAAACATCATATATAATTGTGTTGATCGGGTAGATTTAAATGTGCAGTTGTTTCATCGCTGCGAGGTTTGGTGTTCCACGACCTCCCCGTGCGTTTGACGAGCTCTGCCCCTTCGTTCGTGGGTGAGCACAAATGACATGTCCTCCTCCCCCCTTAATTATTTGCTCTGTTCCGGTGTTCGTGCCGATGAAACTTGATAGCTAGCTATATATCTGCCTTGAATCATCAGTATGCGTAACCCCGACCCCCGACACCCAGACCCCGAAACAGCACCCCGACCCCGACACGGCACCCCGACCCCGACATGCCACCCCGACACCCCGGCACGACACCCCGACCCCGACCCCTGACACCCTGACATCATATATTTTTTGATTTTGTTATGAGAAACATCATATATAATTGTGTTGATCGGGTAGATTTAAACATCATATATATATATTGATTTTGTTATGAATAACATCATATATTATTATTCATGTCGGTATTTTTTTATGTTGTACTAATTTCGTTTACTCTTTGTCATGGCAGGTGTTGAAAGATGGTGGGCGCTGGTCGGGAGCGCTCAGAGGCCCCTTCTTCGTCGGCGCGTGGTGGGAGGTCTTCCATTCCACACGCACCTCTCCGCCGAGCGTTGCTGCATAGTATGGAGACACCGCCGGGCCCTTCTTCGTCGACAGCGGTGCCCGACAGGGGACGAGGTAAGGGAGGGAAGAAGAGAGGAGCACGTGGTCGCGGGAGAGGAGGTAGGGTGACTGCTAGGGCGCCTTCCTCACCACCACCCCCAGCTGTTTCACGCGAGCACGTGACTGCTAGGGTGGACTCGTCCGAGGAGGAGGCTACACGGACTCCGGTCCACGAGCCTTCGGCCCACGAGCCTCGGGTCGACGGGCCTTCGGCCCACGAGACCCCGGAGGAGCACACGTCTGGATGGGGTACCTGGCCGGATGAGCCTGAGGGGCCGAGTGGCCATGCTGATGATGGCGGGGAGCCGACTGATATTGAGGAGGAGGGGGGCACCGTCTACCAGCGTGGTTGTACATGGCTCCTGTCCGTGCCGGCGACCAGCGAGCAGAGGTGGTTGATTTACCCTGATGGGGAGAGGTAACTGCATTTAATCTTTTTGTACCTTCTGCATTCACGTTTCTTCAAATATCTAATGCGTTGGCCTTGTCATGCTGTAGGGGTTGGGACCACCATCATAGTGTCCGCCGGCCCAACTCCATCCTTGGAGTGCTTTGCCGACAAAACTTCCCGGGGTTTGTCACGTTGCCTGGTGAGGGTCGGCTTCCAGAGCTTGGATTGAGCTGGGAGCACTACTTGGCTGCCCCGGCCCCGCCGGGTGAGATTATCGACGGTGTCTTGTGCGACACGAGAGCAGGCGTGGTGATCAGAAAGTTCTGGGTAATTTCTCCTTTACACATTTAAAAATCTTCAACTAGCTAGTTATTAATTGTACTAATCAATATTGTCTCATTTGATTGCAGACATTCCACAGGTGTGAGGAGGGATATGAGGAGGAGGCTGCAAATGTTATCAAGAACGTCTGCAAGCGCCTACTACAGAACTTACGACATGAGGCTCGGGTGCAGGCTGTTCGAGACTACTACGCCTTGCGTGGTATCAAGAAGCCCAAGCCGGCGTGCCGCGATAAGTTCCTAAGTAAGGAGCAGTACATGAAGGTAATTCTTAAGGCCTTGTACTTACTTCCTTCATTTAGTAATTCATAGCCGTAGCGCTCAAGTTTCTATTTGCTAACTTAGGCGCCTCCGAGATGGTGTGCGGATCGGATGGATTGTTGGGAGGTGTTGGTCAATGAGTGGTGCTCAAAAGAATGGCTAGCCGTCCACAACGCGGCCAAGAACAGACGTGCCCAAATGGAAGGTGTGCCACACCATCAAGGCAGCTCCAACTTATATAAGTTCGGGCGGAACTGGGTATGTGGTTTGCTTCATGATTCATGCAATTCATTCATCATGCTAGCTTGAGCCCTTTAATTACTAATTTACTTTGTTTCTCTCTTTCAGGCACGCTACAATAAGGCGGATAAGGTGCCAGAGGTGTACGACCTGTATGCCATGGCCCACACTGCCTCTTTCAAGAAAGTCAAGGCATTCTCTCCGTCTGACCTCGATGATGCAAACAACTTCACCAACATCTCCTCCCACGACAAGCTCGTGAAATATAGAGATGAGGGGAAGGCGAGGAAAGGGGAGGGCTTTAACCCGAGCCAGGGTCCCATTGATCCAGAGCTGGTGATCATATCTGGTGGCGGGAGGTCCCATGGCTCCATAGCCATTGGAGATGGACTTATCCGTTGTCCTAGCACTCTCCCGGAGATCAAGGCGCGCCAGTCGAGCTCCGCTCCTGAGATAAGGCCTCGTGAACGGCCAGTCCAACTCGCCATCAAGGTTAGTTATACGTACTCAGCTATCTTTCTCCATTACATTGTGTGTGCTTCCATCAATGATTACAAATGGTAACGAGGAGTGGTGTTGCAGGCTGCTATACAGAGTGAGAGAGATAGAACGGAGAATCTTCTGGCGGAGGCGGCGGAGAGGCAGCGGGAGTTGGAGGAGAGGACGACAAAGATGTTGGAGGAGGAGAGGGCACGGAATGACATGCAGGCAAGGGCCATGTACGATCTCCTTGTGGTATGTTTCTTCTGCAGATTAGCGAAAACATTCATGTAGTGTTTGTCTCATTACTAACTAGTATGACTGAGTCGTCAAAACCAAATGTGCAGTCTGTGTGCGAGAAGACCGGTCAGACCGCTCCGCCGATGCCAGTGATTGCTCCTGGGACCACGGTGAGTTTAATTTGAATGGACATTACTTGCTAGTCTTAACATTTGAGTGTCATCATGCTAACGAGACATTGGAAATGATCTTTGGTGCAGCGTAACTCCAGACAAGCATCGCACGATCCTTCTCCAGCTACCGGCATGAGCCAATCTGCTCCTACACCTCCATGATCATGGTAAGTTTCTCTAGTGTTTTGCTTAACAAATGCATAAAGACCTAGACTTAGCCTTATTTCCTCCAATATGCTTACCACAATGACCTAGACTTAGCATAATTAGCTTAGTTAGCTCATAAACAATCCATTTTACCCAAGTTAGCTCTAAAATGACCCATTTTACCTTAGTTAGCTCATAAATGATCAATTTTACCCAAGTTAGCTCTAAAATGACCCATTTTACCAAGACTAGCTCCAAAATGATCCATTTTACCTATGTTAGCTCTAAAATGACCCATTTTACCTAGGTTAGCTCCAAAATGACCCATCTTACCTAGGATAGCTCCAAAATGATGCATTTTACCCAAGTTAGCTCTAAAATGACCCATTTTACCTAGATTAGCTCATAAACAATCCATTTCACCTAGGTTAGCTCACAAACGATCAATTTCACCTAAATTAGCTCATAAATGTCATATATTCTTCTTCTTCTTCTTCATTTTCTTCTTCTTCTTCTCCAAAATGACATAAGTTAGCTATAAGTTAGCTCTAATATGCTTAGTTCACTCAAAGATGGCATAATTAGCTAGGTTGGCTCCATTTTACCTAAGTTGGCTCTAATATGCTAAGTTATCTCTACTATGCTTAGTTTCCTATAGGTTAGCTCCAAAATTACTTATGTTAGCACAAAATGACCAAGTTTACATAATAAGCTTAATTATAGTCTTCTTCTTCTTCTTCTCCAAAATGACATAAGTTAGCTATAAGTTAGCTCTAATATGCTTAGTTCACTCAAAGATGGCATAATTAGCTAGGTTGGCTCCATTTTACCTAAGTTGGCTCTAATATGCTAAGTTATCTCTACTATGCTTAGTTTCCTATAGGTTAGCTCCAAAATTACTTATGTTAGCACAAAATGACCAAGTTTACATAATAAGCTTAATTATAGTCTTCTTCTTCTTCTTCTTCTTCTCCAAAATGACATAAGTTAGCTATAAGTTAGCTCTAATATGCTTAGTTCACTCAAAGATGGCATAATTAGCTAGGTTGGCTCCATTTTACCTAAGTTGGCTCTAATATGCTAAGTTATCTCTAATATGCTTACTTTCCTATAGGTTAACTCCAAAATTACTTATGTTAGCACAAAATGACCAAGTTTACATAATAAGCTTAATTATAGTCTTCTTCTTCTTCTTCTAGTATTCTTCTAGTCTTCTTCTTCTTCTTCTTCTTCTTCATTTTCTTCTAGGTTAGCTCCATTTTACTTAAGTATGCTTACTTCTTATAGTCTTCTTCTTCTTCTTCTTCTTCTTCTTCATTTTCTTCTTCTTTTTCTAACATCTTGTTTATCATTTTGCAGATTTGATTTAATTCACAGAAGCTTGCATGGATGGAGTGCTTCTTTTCCATTTGTGCTTTTATAGATGGAGTGCTTGTTTGGATGAACTATGTTTCTTTTGTATCGATGAACTATGCATGTATGGTAGGATGACACTATTGTAATATGTATGGTTGGATGCACGTATGTGGAACTTGCTATGTATGGTTGATGGAACTATGCATGTATGATGAAATTATATGTGTTGGATATCTCATATGTTTGCTGTGAACTTGCCATGTGAAAAATATATATGTATCATCTATTTGTTGTGAAAATGGTTGGGTATAAGAAAAAACAGAAAAAAAGAGGCAATGCAGGCTCTTTGCCGTCTGCTACCGACGGCAACGGGCTCTTTGCCGTCCGCCGCGGACGGCAAAGAAGCCACGTGGCAACCACCTGTGCTTCCTGGCAGCTGACCCATTTGGTCAGTTTGCCTACAGTGGCAGATGGCAAAGGCTTGATGCTCTTTGCCGTCAGCGGCGGACGGCAAAGGCTGCCGTTAGACGCCTAACGGACTAACAGCGAATTTATTGCCGTCGGCTTTCTTTGCCGTCCGCCGCTGATGGCAAAGGCCCCTTTGCCGTCCGCTTCAGAAAGCAGACGACAAAGAAGCTCTTTACCGTAGCCTACTTTGCCGTCCGCCATCCTTGCCTTTGCCGTCTGCCGTGGCAGACGGCAAAGTAGCTGGTTCCTGTAGTGTAAGTGTCCTTAGCTCAAGGGGAATAAGGTGAAGACACGGTCTTCTGAGTTGAATCTCAGCCTCCCTAACCAGACGTACAGTTGTCACAGCAACTGGAACTGGTCCAACAAATCCTAGTCCTCACCAAGCAACTGGTTCTATCTCCTCCCTCACTTATTTACAGTTTGTCTTCGTGAAGTTATTTGCATGCTTGCCTGATCTGTTTGAGTTCACTGTGTGACGACTATTGTTGTTTGGCTTCATACCTTCTTCCATTCTGATGTACTGCCTAGCTGCCAATAGTCTTCGTGCTTTCGCTTCATTGCTTACTTGACTATGGCTTGTCTAGTGTAGTCTCCCTTCCGCTGCATATCAGTAGGTTCAATTGTTGTGTTTGTCTTCAAAGCCCCGTGTTTTGAAGACTTTCATATAAATCGCCTATTCACCACCCTCTGGTCGATAACTAGCACTTTCAATTGGTATCAGAGCAAGGTGCTCCCTTGTTCTCTGTGATTCGGTTTAACCACCTGGATTTTTAGCTATGTCGACTGCAGGGATAATTAAAGTCTCCGCTCCGTGCCCTGTCTTTGATGGCACTGATTAGCCCTATTGGAAGAATAAGATGCGTATGCATCTTGAAGCCATTGATGTCGAGCTCTGGTATGTCGTCAAGAACGGCGTTCCCAAAGCCGGTGAAGGTGTCACCTCTGCTGATGTCAAGAAGTTCATTCAACTGGATTCTACTGCCAAGAACACCATCTGTGGTCATCTGACCAAAGGACAGTATGGCCGTGTGAGTACTCTGGAAACTTCGAAGCTAGTCTGGGACTGGCTCTCCAAGGTCAACGAAGGCGTCTCAACCCAGAGAGACTCAAGGATGAGTGTTCTTCGCAACCTCTTCATCCGCTTCAAGAGAAACGACAATGAGAATGTCCAGCTCACATTTGATCGCCTCACTGATAAAACAAATGAGCTTCATGCCCTTGGCGCCACTGAGATCACCAAGCATGAAATCGTCAAGACACTCCTGAGATCACTTGAAAGCTCGTTTAACACCCTAGCCTTGATGATTCAAGAATGCCCTGACTACAAGACTCTCGATCCGTCTGACATACTTGAGAGGCTCAACACACATGAGTTCCAGTTATCTGAGAAAAGAGATATCTATGATCCTAGCTATGGACGTACTCGCGCTTTGAAGGCAAAGGTTGTTTCCTCATCTGAAGAAGAATCCGACTGCAGTTCTGGGGATCCTGAAGACATTGGAAAGGAGCTTGCTATGCTTGTGAAGAAGTTCTAGAAATTCACCAATAAGAAAGGCTTCAGAAAGTCTTCAAGATCCAGCTCGAGAAATGATGAAGCTTCTACTCATGGCCACAAGAAGAGAACATGCCACAAGTGCAAGAAACCTGGTCACTACATCTCTGAGTGTCCTCTGTGGGACAATGAGAACAAGAAGAAGAAAAAGAGCAAGGAATATGATTCTGACGACAACAAGAAGAAGAAGTGCTCAAAGTCTTCTTCCAGGTCTTCATCACACAAGAAGAGCTCATCTGGCAAAGCTCATGCTTTTGTTGGCAAGGAAATGGATTCAGAGGAGGAGTCTGCTTCTGAGGAGGCAGAGGTGGAGTCTGGCTCTAGCTACAACCTATGTCGCCAAGTCCATCTTCAACACTGAAGACAATGGCTCCATCACCAACGCTGATGCTAATGACAAGGACGACTCTGCTCCCACCTACTGCTTCATGGCACGTGGTGCCAAGGTAAACTCACACGATGCTTAATTTCAAACATCAAGTGAAGATGACTCTGACTGTGAATCTAAACCCAGCTACAAAACACTTGCTAAAATTGCAACCGAACAACAGAAAGCTATGGAACATATTCAAAAATTGTTAGACAAAAGCGATGACCTGTTGGACGCGGAAATGACCCGATCTCAGTCCTTAATTGAAGACATAAAAAATCTTCATGTTAAGTACGAGGAACTTGAAGGTCGTCATGAAACGCTCTCAACAACTCATGAAAAGCTTTCCTACGATTATCTTCAAAGGAAGCAAGAACTTGAGAAATTGAGAGCGGCTCATGAAGATCTTCAAACAGAGAATGAGTCACTTCGCGCTCAACAGATCAGTCCCGCTCAGGAAGGATTTGAACCACCATGTCTAAAATGCCTTGAGCATGATAACGCTACTTCTGTTGCTGAATGTTCCACTACTGCTACTGTTGCAATATCTTCAACTGCTAATGTGGTAACTAATCCCTCTACTGAGGATATCACTACTATTGCTGATAAAAATGCCAGGCTGAAGACACTGCTTGAGACTGGGATGTACAAAAGTCTCAAAGGGCATCAGACACTATGTGATGTCCTCAAAAAGCAGATTCTGAACCGAAACCCTAGAAAAGAGGGTGTTGGGTTCGAGAGGAAAATGAATGTTGATGGTTCTTACCGGAAGCCTGAGCAGTACCCCAAAACCACATGGGTTGCTGCAAAGGGACCTTCAGTGGACCCATCCACCTTATATGGCTTCACTTGTGCTAACCCGATTATCATTGATGAATCCTTTGATGCAAACTATAAACTGTTTAAGAATCAGAATGATGAAGTGTTTGTTAGGTATATTGGTACTAATTGCAGGAATGGACCACCCATGAAGAAGATCTGGGTGCCCAAAAGGTGTCTTGAGAATCTTCCTGTGAATGCCATCATGACACCACCAGGGAAGAAGACAAACCCCAGACCAAAGGCTTCATACAGACAAAGGACTCACCAGAGTCACCCTAATGCTAATGTTTTGCAGGGAAATCATACTCAGACTTATGAATATGAGCGTTTTTCTTCAAACCGCTATGTTCATAAAACCAAAAACTTTTCTGATTATTCATATGAGTACCATTCACCTCCTGCAAGGCTATTGGCTAGGGCTCCAAAGCCGAAGTTCTCAGATGCTGCACTTAGACTCATTGCTTCTAAGCCACCCCTGAAGATGTGGGTGGTTAAGAAAAAATAACTTTCTTTTGCAGGGAAAGGTCTCTAGCCGGAAATCAAAGGCATCCGATGCTTATGCTGGGGACCTAAAACATCTTGTAGGGCGCAAGATAAAATGCCCAAATGGTCTTACTATGTATTTTGTTCCTGAATCACTTGCCAATCATCCTATCTGCCCTAACCTGGATCTAAGCTTTGATAATCCGCTTGTTCATCAAATGTTTATGCTTCACAATACCCTTGGTGAAGCCTATCCTCCTAACTGTACTGTAGGGTATGACACCACATGCTTCAGAATGGATTATGGATAGTGGATGCACTAATCATATGACTTGTGATCGAAGTCTTCTCATGGACTCAACCTTACGTCCATCCGACAAGAGTCACATCACATTTGCTGACACTAGTAAAAGCAAGGTATTGGGTCTAGGTAGAGTTGCAATCGCAAAGGATCGGCACATGGATAAAGTGATGCTTGTTGAATCCCTTGGTTTCAACTTAATGTCTGTTTTGATGCTTTGTGACTTGAACATGATTGTGATATTTGGAAAATACCGTTGCCTTGTTCTAATGGAATCTGACAAGTCTCTAGTCTTTGAAGGGTATCGGAAAGATGATCTGTATATGGTAGAGTTCTCAGCAGGACCACAGTTGGCCATATGTCTTCTAGCAAAAGCTTCAGAGTGCTGGCTCTGGCATCAGAGGCTAGGGCATGCTGGCATGAGGAACTTGTACACTCTCGCGAAGAAGAAACATGTCGTAGGCATCGAGGGCGTCAAGTTCAAGAAGGATCATCTGTGTGGTGCCTGCGAAGCTGGAAAGATGATGAGGGCCAAGCATCCCTTGAAGACAATCATGACGACATCTCAACCCTTTGAGCTGCTACACATGTACTTATTTGGCCCTACTCACTACTCTACTCTTACTACCACTGCTTGCCTCCATGGCTTCATTATTGTTGATGATTATTCAAGATATAAATGGGTGCATATAATCCTCTACAAGAACAAAGTGCAGGATGTCTTCAGACGCTGCACCAATCGTGCCATGAGAACTATGGCATCAAGATTAAGCACATTAGAAGTGACAATGGCACAGAGTTCAAGAACACAGGCCTCAACACTTATCTTGATACACCTCAGCAGAATGGCATCGTGGAGCGCAAGAACATGACACTCATTGAGATGGCTCGGACGATGCTTGATGAATACAAGACTCCAAGGAAGTTCTGGCCCGAAGCCATTGATACTGCATGCCATGTCATCAATCATGTTTATCTTCACAAGCTTCTGAAGAATACATCCTATGAGCTCCTAACTGGTAAGAAGCCAAATGTAAGCTACTTCAGAGTATTTGGTGCTAGGTGCCGGATCAAGGATCCACATCACACTTCAAAATTTGCACCGAAAGCACATGAAGGTTTTATGCTTGGTTACAGAAAGGATTTGCAGTCCTACAGAGTCTTCAACCTCTTTCACTATAAAGTGGTTGAAACTGTGGATGTGCAGTTCGATGAGACTAACGGCTCGCAAAGAGGGCGCCTGCCAAATGTGCTAGATGAAGTCCCTCCCAGTGAATCAATCAAGCTTATGGGTACTGGAGAGATCAGAGGCACAGGCTGAAGAGGAACTTATCATTTCTGCGCCTAATCAACCTGAAGACAATGCTCAGCCTGAAGCCAATGCCCAAAATGAAGACAATGATTAGCAAGAGCAAAATCTTCATCTAGCTCTTCCTCGTGTTGCAAATGAAGTACATATTGAGAAGATAATCGATAGCATCAATGCACCTGGTCCACTCACTCGTTTAAGAGCAACGCAGCTAGCAAATTTCTGTGGGCACTTTGCATTTGTTTCAATATCTGAACCCAAGAAAGTTGCTGAAGCCTTCATGGAACCTGAATTGATTCAAGCTATGCAAGAAGACCTTCAACAGTTCGAGCTGAACACCGTGTGGGAATTAGTCAAGCGTCCTGACCCTCGCAAGCACAATATAATTGGCACCAAATGGATCTATCGCAACAAACAAGATGAGCATGGTCAAGTGGTCAGAAACAAGGCCCGTCTCATTGCTCAAGGATACACTCAAGTTGAAGGGATTGACTTCGATGAAACGTTTGCTCCCGTGGCTAGGCTTGAAGCTATTCGCATATTGCTAGCCTATGCCAACCATCACGACATCCTCCTATACCAAATGGATGTGAAGAGTGCTTTTCTCAATGGCAAGATTGACGAAGAAGTATATGTTGCACAACCACCTGGCTTTGAAGATCCAAAAGATCCTGACATGGTATACAAGCTCAAAAGGCATTGTATGGCCTCAAACAAGCCCCTCGTGCTTGGTATGACACATTGAAAGACTTCCTGAAGAGCAAAGGCTTCAAAACTGGTTCCCTGGATCCCACTCTCTTCACGAAGACATATGATGGAGAACTGTTTGTGTGCCAGATCTATGTGGATGGCATTATCTTCGGCTGCACTAACCAGAAATACAGCGATGAGTTTGGACACATGATGCAAGAGCAATATCAGATGTCCATGATGGGTGAGCTGAAGTTCTTCCTAGGTCTTTCAAATTCGTCAGCAAAGCAACGACATCTTCATATCTCAAGAGAAATACCTCAAAGACTGCCTAAAGAAGTTTGGAATGCAATATTGCAAAGGTTACACGACGCGAATGCCAACCAAAAGTCATCTGGGTCCTGACGCCAATGGTAAAGAGTTCGATCAAAAGGTATACCGCTCCATGATTGGTTCTTTATTTTATTTATGTGCATCTACGCCAGATATCATGCTTAGTGTTTGCATGTGTGCCCGATTCCAAGCGGCACCAAAGTAATCACATCACTTAGCTGTGAAGCGAATTCTTCGATATTTGGCTTACACCCCAACACTAGGATTATGGTATCCAAAGGGCTCAGAGTTTGATCTAGTTGGATTCTCGGATGCTGATTATGCTGGTGACAAGGTTGATCGCAAGTCCACTTCAGGCACATGTCACTTTCTGGGACGATCACTTGTCTGTTGGTCTTCAAAGAAGCAGAACTGTGTGTCTCTCTCCACTGTTGAATCTGAATACATTGCTGCTGGATCATGCTGCGCTCAGCTTCTATGGATGAAGCAAACTCTCAAGGACTATGGCGTCCATCTGAAGCAAGTGCCACTCTACTGCGACAATGAAAGCGCCATCAAGATTGCCAACAACCCAGTTCAGCACTCGAAGACAAAGCACATTGAAATTTGTCATCACTTTCTCAGAGATCATGTCATGAAGGAAGATATTGATATCATTCATGTCAACACTGAAGAGCAATAGGCAGATATCTTCACAAAGCCCTTGGATGAGAAAAGGTTTTGCAACTTGCGGTGTGAGCTAAATATCTTAGAATCCTCAAATGTCCTGTAATTGGACACACATCCTAACACTTATGCATATTAATGACTTAGATGTGCAACACACAAAGTAAAGTATGTCTTCAATCAATGAAGACATACACTCTAAGTGTGAATACATTAATGCGGAATTTGACTTCGGAGTGCCACAATAATTGTGCGCCGTGTCTGGGTCTAATACTTCCTATACGGTGGGTAACACCACCACCAAATCTTTGTTTGAAGTGTTTCATTGGGCGTCTCATTTGCAAAGTCTTCGCATTTGATTTGTCTTCAACATTGATTTGACTTCATATTTATCTTCACAATGTTGATTTGGTCCTATTCAAATTTATACATATATTTGTGTTCTGTCCTCTACATCATTCACTTATAGCTATGTCTTCTTGCTTGAATCTTTTGTTCTAAGTGAATGTGATCGGACCCTAACCTATTCTATGCTTCTACCTCAAATTCTATCTATCCAAATCATATGCATTCTATTGAAACTGTCGAATATCATCTCTGCATCCTTGTCAGCAGAAGATATAGAGACAAAGGTTGAATCTGTTTTAAATGCTATATCCTTATTGCGTGAAACTCGGAGAAGCCGGAATGACCACCCGACAGTCCAGGCATGCGTGGGAACATGGAACAACTTCCAATGTGTTGCATGTTTGCCACGTGTCCCTCAGATGTGAACCGCCAGGGGCACCTGCGTAATTGCGCTGTGCTGTCCCTTTCCTTATAAATACACATCACATCACGGTCAAAATCCTTCTCCCACCTCTCCACCTCGCACAAACCCTAGCGCCACCGCTAGCTCTCGACGACGTCGGCGACGAAGCGCTTAGCTGCCGCGACCTCACCGACGCCGTCCTCACGCCGGCCGCGGACCTCGTCTCCTCCGCCGCCGCCGTAGGTGTTTTCCGTCGCCAAGTTAGGGCACGGGAGATTGAACAGCTCGGCCTCCCACTCCACTCCGTCTAGCAGTTCTTCGTGTGGTAATTAAAACTTACCTTTTACTCCCTTTTTGATTTGATAGATCCATCCTTCTCCACCAAAAGTGGTTTCTAAACCGACAATTTTGGATCTATCCAGTTCTGCATCTCATATCATGCCTAGTATATTCACTTATGCTTCACAACTAGTTAGATTCCTCACTTGTACCTATTCTTGGATTCGTACAAATCTGGAACCAACTCTCAACAAATAAGTGAATGCCTTCGCGCTATGAGGTCAATGTCTTCAAACTGATTTATCTTCAAAATCTTCTGAGAATGCATATGACCTCTTCCCCTTCCCTCGCATATCTAATGCTATCACAGGTACATGTCCGTGGGAGAATCCCTTGGTTCTCATAGTCTGCATTCATTTGCAGAGTTCTTACAGCGTCACATTAATTCTCCTGAAGCCAGTTCCTGTCTGACTAGCAGACGGTAGCCTTTGCAAGTTCTGAAGCCATTCAGTTTGAACTTCATGGCCATAGAAAAGTCAGCAAGAAAGGGCGGCAGACAGCGCCGTGGGAATACATCCAAAGATTTGCCACCAGATCTCTATGAGTTATACAAGACAGACACTGAAGAAACCTATGGCGAATGCAAGACTCGAATCCAATGGATTCGCAGACACTGGGCTGAACAATGGTTTCTGTACAGATATGTGACTACAGAGTATGCGGAGAATAATGCCATCAAGCGACCATGGGGAGACATTCTCTTCAAAAATCTTCCACCCAGGTCCAGAACTGAAGCCATTGCTCAAGGTTTCTATCCTCGCATGGTTCGCGGACCACAGCCAGAGAATGCTGACCCATCTTCTCTGCTATGGTGTCGTGACAACAATCTGTTCAAGCGCAACTACAAGTTTGCCAAGGATTCTGCTATGAAGAACAAGAAAGCATTTGGACTCGACTTCAACCCCGATCCATCTGCTCCTCGGGCTGATAGCACTCGTGATGCTGAACCCAATGTCATCGGCCCCTTCTACAACCTCGAAGGTCTCATCACTCACATTGCTATTCAGGGGGCAGCCGTGGAGCACTCTGACGATGCTGATACTGATGAAGCGCCTGCTCCACCTAAGCCACAGAAGCAGAAGAGAACAAAGGCTTCAAATCCCTCTACAACACCTAAAGCTTCGCGTGCGAAGCCACTGGCCACTGCACCTCCTGAAGCAAGTGTGCAGTCTGAAGATCTTTCTCGCATCTCCAAGAAGACCGAGAAGTCTTCAAAGTAGAAGAACGCCATCCAGCGCTCTGGACAAGAACTGACCCTAGTTGACATTTTGCAGAATGAAGAAGCCACCATTGATTTGTCCAGCGACGCCGATCTTGGTGATGATGCTCTTGAGATGCTCATAAAGAGCAAGGAGGAGGCGGAGATCTTCAACGATCTGCCTCTCTTCGATGTGGATATTTTGAATAACTTCACTGATGAATGGTTTGAAAACCCAAGCATCATGAAAGGATCGAGAAGAGGTGTCTAGAGGGGGGGGGGGTGAATAGACTCTAAGTAAGAAAAGTTGCAGTTTTTAATTTCTTTAAGTTGAAGTGGAGTTTTGGCACAAGTTTAAACATTCACAATACATATCAAGCAAGCATGACAAGAGTATATGAGCAACGGAAAGTAAAGCATGCAAGTTGCAAGAATGTAAAGGGATGAGATTGGAGTGTGCAAACGCAATTTGGAGACACGGAGATTTTTTATCCGTGGTTCCGATAGGTGGTGCCATCGTACATCCACATTGATGGAGACTTCAACCCACGAAGGGTAACGGTTGCGCGAGTCCACGGAGGACTCCACCCACGAAGGGTCCACGAAGAAGCAACCTTGTCTATCCCACCATGGCCGTCGCCCACAAAGGACTTGCCTCACTCGGGTAGATCTTCATGAAGTAGGCGATCTCCTTGCCCTTACAAACTCCTTGGTTCAACTCCACAATCTTGACGGAGGCTCCCAAGTGACACCTAAGCAATCTAGGAGACACCACTCTCCAAGAGGTAATAGATGGTGTGTTGATGATGAACTCCTTGCTCTTGTGCTTCAAATGATAGTCTCCCCAACACTCAACTCTCTCTCATAGGATTGGATTTGGTGGAAAGATTATTTGAGTGGAAAGCAACTTGGGAAAGGCTAGAGATCAAGATTTATGTGGTTGGAATGTATTATCTTGACCTCAACACAAGTGTAGGTGGTACTCTCTCAGAAAATATATGTTGGAAGTGTAGGCATGTTCTGATGGCTCTCTCCACGAATGAAGAGTGGGTGGAGGGGTATATATAGCCTCCACACAAAATCTAACCATTACACACAATTTACCAAACTCGGTGGGACCAAATCATGAAACTCAGTTAGACCGATTTGGTTCATAATGTGACCGTTAGGGTTTTCGGTGGGACCGATATGATCAACTCGGTAGGACCGATGTGCTAGGGTTAGGGTGAAGCCTCAACTCGATTTGACCGATTACACAAACTTGGTGGGACCGATTTGGGTAATAAGCGAAACAGAGAGTTGGCCAAGCAAACTCGGTGGGACCGATTGCATACCTCGGTGGGACCGAAATTATTGCAATAGGCAACAGAGAGTTTGCAAGCCCATCTCGGTGAGACCGAGATCCCATCGGTGAGACCGAATTGATTAGGGTTTCTGGCAGTGGCTATGTCAAGAGAACTCGGTGACGCCGGATAGAAAGTTTCGGTGGGGCCGAGTTTGACTTTTGGTTTGGGACATATGTGGATGTGAGAAAGTGGTTGAGGGCTTTGGAGCATATCACTAAGCACTTTGAGAAAGCAAGCATTAAGCAACACCTCATCCCCTCTTAATAGTATTGGCTTTCCTATGGACTCAATGTGATCTTGGATCACTAGAATAGAAAATGTAGAGTCCTGAGCTTTGAGCTTGAGCCAATCCTTTGTCCTCAGCATCTTGAAGGGGTTCCACATACTCTAGTCCATGCCATTCCATTGTTGAACTTATCTGAAACATACTAGGTAGAAGCATTAGTCCAACAAGAGATATGTGACATTAATTACCAAAATCACCCAGGGAGCACTTGTGCTTTGAATCTCCCCCTTTCTGGTAATTGATGACAACATACATAGGAGCATGTATGCAATCATGTAAATATGGAATATAGGAGCATGTGAATGCATAAGCATGACAGAGTAAGCAATGTGTTACATCTTTCTTGGCTATATGCATCAGAGCAAATGATGTGAATATAGGAAATGTACCTTCATGCTCATGAGTCCTTCTTGCAAACAGTATGTACATCAGCAAGAAATCCTCATACACATGACTGTGATGCATATACTTACCTTGTGGTCTTGAGTTGGCTTAGGAAGGAATGAACCTGAGTAAACAAGGTTAGATAACACAGATACACCTACTAGCCAGGGCAAACAGAAGAAACCACAAGAGTACCAAGACTGGGATGACATGTAGAGAGTGAGTACTGAGTACCCCAATGGATATAGACATGTCCCCAAAGGTAAAGATGTGCAATGAATTCAAGGATTTCCTTCCCTTAGATGTCTTTCTCCCCCTGAATCTAGCATGGAATACTGGGAGAAGATAGGGAACAGACAATCAAAGCAAAGGAAAGAAACAGAGCTAATGCAAACAATCAAATATGAACATGTCTTTCCCCTCTTAAAGACATGTGACTTCTCTCCTCTTGAACACCAAGAATCTGGGGTTTCTTTCTCCTTGTTGAAGAACATTCTCCCCTTGAGTATTCTCTCCCCCTATAGAAATGATTAAGCTTTGATGTGATCTCTCTCTCCCCCTTTGACATCAATTTCCAAGAAGGGTTCTTCTGGATTTTTGTTACAAATGGGTTTGGTCCTTGAGTCACAGAACAAAGTAGCAAGTCGAATGTGATGCTGGTAGAGGACAAGAATCATTGAGTGGAGTTGGAGCAAAAAGAATACAGGAACAAGTGGCAAGCTATCTTTCCTGCAGTGAAATCGGTGGCACAGAGTTGTGTGCTTCGGTGGCACCGAAAGAATTTGGTTGGACCAAAGGAAACAAACCGGTGTGACCGAGTTCATCACAGATAAAACACTTGTCACCTCAGCTCACTAGGCAAATAAAATCTCACAAGGATTTGCAAGGAATTAGGTGAAAGATTTGCAATGAATTGGATGCAGGGAATGCAGAACAGAATTTACCAGAAAAGAAATCTAGATGAAGTTTTTTTTGAAAGGGGAAACAAATATGCATGAGACAAATGCAAGAGCACAGAAAAACACAAGAGAACTTCATCTAGAATTGGTCGGCGACAAAGTCACTGATGTTAGAGTATATTGACTTAGGAGTCAAGTGAGACCACTTGATCATAGGTCATACTCATAGTTTTAAGCTCAAAATGGGGTTACCATTTTTCGTTTAAGCATCTTGATGTATTCACATCTTGTTGAGTTTCTTTGACCCGTGACTTGGAGTAAAGCTTCTCTAAGACGGAATAACATACCTTGGGTGGTGGTGTTGATCTTGATCATGTAGTTGGACTTGTGTGGGTTGCTCAAGGTTGATGTATCTCATCAAGAGTTGGGAGCACCACTTGGAATTTGAGTTCATCTACCTACATGGGTTATTCTTGCAAGAAAGAGCACTTGTGTATCCAAAATGACAGTCATAAAACTTAATATAGAATTTGTCAAAGGATATGTTTGAAGGGTTTCGTGCTCCCTTGTCTTCAACCACCATTGTGTAGAGACTTGGTGATGTAGAAATTGCTCAAGATGTGAGTGGGTTGCAATCTCATAGATTTAGATTCATCCAAGTACCTACAAGGGTTAGATAGCATGCAAGGGTGCAAATATATCCAAGACATATAAGTAGCAACATGAAAGAAATATCAAGGATTAGTCAAAGGCTCATGCCTTGCATGTATCCAAATGGAGTTCCTACTCCAAGTTTGAAGCATCAATGATGTTCAATTCACCTCTCAAACGGCAAAAGACTTTCTCATCAAGCGGTTTGGTGAATATATCCGCCAATTGCTTATCGGTGCGAACATGCTTAAGATCAATGTCCCCTTTGGCAACGTGATCTCGAATGAAATGATGACAAACTTCAATATATTTAGTTCGAGAATGTTGCACGGGATTGTGAGCAATCTTGATAGCACTTTCATTGTCACAAATTAATGGAACATGTTTCACATATATCCCATAATCCTTGAGAGTTTGGGTCATCCAAAGTAATTGAGCACAACATGAACCAGCGGCAATGTATTCCGCTTCGGCGGTGGATAAGGATACCGAGTTTTGTTTCTTGGAGGACCAAGACACAAGAGATCTACCAAGAAATTGACATGTACCCGAAGTGGACTTTCTATCAACCTTGTCTCCGGCATAGTCCGAATCGGAGTAACCAACAAGATCGAAAGAAGACCTCTTAGGATACCAAATGCCAAAATTTGGTGTGTGTATTAAGTATCTCACTATCCTTTTCACAGCCTTAAGATGACATTCTTTAGGGGCCGCTTGATATCGTGCACACATGCACACACTTAGCATAATATCGGGACGAGAGGCACATAGATATAACAATGAACCAATCATGGAGCGGTAAACCTTTTGATCAACCGGTTCACCATCTTCGGTCAAATCAAGATGTCCACTAGTAGGCATGGGTGTAGTCATACCTTTGCATTCTTGCATATTGAACTTCTTAAATAAGTCCTTGGTGTACTTTGTTTAAGAGACAAAGGTACCTTCCTTAGTTTGCTTGATTTGCAAACCGAGAAAGAATTTGAGTTCACTCATCATAGACATCTCAAACTTCTCCAATATTAGCTTTCCAAACTTCTCACTAAAGTGAGGGTTAGTCGAACCAAATATAATATCATCAACATAGATTTGGCACACAAATAGTTCTCCATTAACCCTTTTCGTCAAAAGAGTAGAATCTATTTTTCCAATTTCAAAGCCTTTTTCAAAAAGGAACTTGGTCAAGCATTTATACCATGCTCTAGGAGCTTGTTTAAGACCATAAAGAGCTTTGTGAAGTTTGTAAACATGATTAGGTTTCTTAGGATTGACAAAGCCGGGAGGTTGCTTAACATAAACTTCCTCCTCTATTTCACCATTTAGAAAAGCACTTTTAATGTCCATTTGGAACAAGGTGATATCATGGTGATTAGCATAAGCAAGTAAGATGCGAATGGACTCAAGTCTAGCAACGGGGGCATATGTCTCACCATAGTCCATACCTTCGACTTGAGTGTAGCCTTGGGCGACGAGACGTGCTTTGTTGCGAACTACTTGTCCATCTTCATCTTGCTTGTTGAGAAACACCCATTTGGTACCAATGATGTTGTGGTTGTTGTCGGACTTCTCGACCAATGTCCACACTTGATTTCTCTCAAAGTTGTGTAGCTCTTCATGCATGGCGTTTATCCAATCCGGATCTTCCAATTCTTCTTCAACCTTCATAGGTTCAATGCTAGAGATGAATGAATAATGTTCACAAAAGTTAGCCAAACGAGTTTTAGAGCGAGTGATTCTCCCGGTTTGGATATCATTGTAGATTTGCTCGACGGGATGGTCTTTGGCGACTCTTCCTCGAACTCGTGGGAGCTTTTGCTTGGCTCGGGGTGGAACATCCTCTTCATCTTGTTCTTCTTCTTGGCCTTTTTCATTGTTGACGTTGTCGTTCTCTTGTCGTGGTGGAGATGAAGGTTGTTGATGTTCATCTTGGTGTACTTCCTTGTTTTCTTCGTCTTGGTGTGTCCCACTTGTGGATGCTTCCGTATCAACTCTTGGTTCACCTTGTCGTGAGGTGGAAGCTTCCACTTGGACGGACGAGGGACTCTCCTTCACCTCCGTTGGATGAATCTTGCCAATAGACAAGTCTTGGATTGCTTCCGAAGGGTCTGTGTCTCCTACATCAATTGGCAATAGCTCTACTTGCGAGCCGTTAGATTCATCAAACTTCACATCTACCGTCTCTTCAACCTTTCGGGTGAAATTGTTGTAGACACGGTAAGTGTGAGAGTTTGAGCCATAACCAAGTAGGAAACCTTCATGAGATTTAGGAGCAAATTTAGAACGACGATGCTTATCAAGAATGTAGCACTTTGAGCCGAATACTCGAAAGTATCCAACTTGGGATTTGTTACCGGTGAGGAGCTCGTATGCCGTCTTGCCGAGTAGCTTGTGAAGATACAAGCGATTTGTTGCATGACAAGCTGTCTCAACCGCTTCCGCCCAAAAGTGTTTTGGAGTCTTGTACTCATCAAGCATCGTTCTTGCCATCTCAATAAGAGTTCGGTTCTTCCTCTCAACAACTCCATTTGTTGAGGTGTGTACGTGGCCGAGAACTCGTGTGAAATCCCCTCTTCGTCAAGAAAGGTATCCACATTTGCGTTCTTGAACCCCGTTCCGTTGTCGCTCCAAACCTTCTTGATCTTCACTTCAAATTGATTTTGGGCCTTCCTAGCAAAGTTTTTGAAGATCTTTTGGACCTGCGATTTATCATCTAGAAAGAACACCCACGTAAATCTTGAAAAATCATCGACTATGACTGGACCAAATGAGTTACCACCGAGACTCTTGTAGGCATTGGGACCAAAGAGATCCATGTGATGTAGCTCGAGCGGTCTTCTCGTGGTCATGATGTTCTTCACGGGGTGACTCCCTCCAACTTGTTTTCCTGCTTGACAAGCACTACAAAGTCTATCCTTGTCAAATATAACATCTTTTACTCCAAGGATATGATCACCTTTAATAAGCTTATCAAGATTTCACATGCCCACATGACCTAGCCTTCTATGCCACAACCAGCCTTTAGAAGATTTAGCAATTAAGCAAGTTCTAGGTTGAGCCTTTTTAGTGAAATCAACAATGTAAAGATCACCTCTACGTATACCGGTAAAGACCATTTTATGATTGTCTCTTCGAAACACTTGGCAATCTACTTCAGTAAATAGGACATTGAAACCGAAATCAGCAAGTCTAGATACTGAAAGTAAATTGTACCCAAGAGATTCAACAAGCATGATGTTTTGTATGGAGCTATCATGTGAGATGGCCACCTTACCCTTTGAGTTATCACCAAAAGTGACATACTTTCGAGGGCCATCGTTTTCAGCAAGCTCACGAAACATATCCTTGTCTCCGGTAATATGATCAGTACATCCACTATCAAGGACCCATTCCTTTCCTCCAGCCATGTAGCCGTGAAGATTATCCATAAGATCAAAGTGTCTCATCGCATCCTCAAGATCATAGTCACTATCCTCATCCTCATCATAGTATCCATGTTCAACATCGTCTTGTATTTGATCAATTCCTAGAGAGGGTAATTCATTAGATAAATGATCATCACAATAGTCATCTTTATGAATTCTAATAGCTTCGGATATGATATTGCTAATGATTCCAACATCTCCTTTGGCTCGCATGAGATTGGTAAGCTCAAATAGACAATCACCAAACTTAGGATCACTAGAATTCATCTTACTCAAGGCAATAGACTTATGAAGAATTTCATCTAAGTTTTGCAAGGAATAGTTTGGAAATCTTTCCTCAAGAAATCTCCATATAGTGTAGGCCCAATCAAGAGTAGGCAAACATCCAATCAAGTTTCTAGGCAAACCTCTAGTGATAAGATTAACAGTTCTAAGGTTGCGGATCATGTCAATAGACTCATCAAGGGTAGGATGCAAAGGATCAACATGAGGTGCACAACGACTAGTAATTTACTTGTTAAAATGATATTCATTAAAAATCTCAAGCATCTCATTTTTCCACTCATGAAAGAACTCTCCATCAAGAATAGGCACTCTACGTCTAAGACTCCCCAACATACACTCATCCATCTTCCTCCAATGGTGATTAAACCAAAGCAATGGAGACCAAGCTCTGATACCAATTGAAAGGATTGAGAAGAGGTGTCTAGAGGGGGGGGGGGGGTGAATAGACTCTAAGTAAGAAAAGTTGCAGTTTTTAGTTTCTTTAAGTTGAAGTGGAGTTTTGGCGCAAGTTTAAACATTCACAATACATATCAAGCAAGCATGACAAGTGTATATGAGCAGCGGAAAGTAAAGCATGCAAGTTGCAAGAATGTAAAGAGATGAGATTGGAGTGTGCAAACGCAATTTGGAGACACGGAGATTTTCTATCCGTGGTTTCGATAGGTGGTGCTATCGTACATCCACATTGATGGAGACTTCAACCCACGAAGGGTAACGGTTGCGCGAGTCCACGGAGGGCTCCACCCACGAAGGGTCCACGAAGAAGCAACCTTGTCTATCCCACCATGGCCGTCGCCCACAAAGGACTTGCCTCACTCGGGTAGATCTTCACGAAGTAGGCGATCTCCTTGCCCTTACAAACTCCTTGGTTCAACTCCACAATCTTGACGGAGGCTCCCAAGTGACACCCAACCAATCTAGGAGACAACACTCTCCAAGAGGTAACAGATGGTGTGTTGATGATGAACTCCTTGCTCTTGTGCTTCAAATGATAGTCTCCCCAACACTCAACTCTCTCTCATAGGATTGGATTTGGTGGAATGATGATTTGAGTGGAAAGCAACTTGGGAAAGGCTAGAGATCAAGATTTATGTGGTTGGAATGGAATATCTTGACCTCAACACAAGTGTAGGTGGTTCTCTCTCAGAAAATATATGTTGGAAGTGTAGGCATGTTCTGATGGCTCTCTCCACGAATGAAGAGTGGGTGGAGGGGTATATATAGCCTCCACACAAAATCTAACCGTTACACACAATTTACCAAACTCGGTGGGACCGATTCATGAAACTCGGTCGGACCGATTTTGTTCATAATGTGACCGTTAGGGTTTTCGGTGGGACCGATATGATCAACTCGGTAGGACCGATGTGCTAGGGTTAGGGTGAAGCCTCAACTTGATTTGACCGATTACACAAACCAAGAAAGCGCAAGAAAGCGCAAGAAAGGGCAGCTGAGGCCGAAGCCAGAAAGCGCAAGAACAAGAATGCCACTGATGATGCACCACAGACCAAGAAGCGGAATACAAAGTCTTCGAAGAAAGATCGGGTTGCTCCCTCAGAGCCCCATGTTGTCGAGCCCATCTCAGTTGCTCGTCCTGCATCCACCAACCAAGAGCGTTAGCTAGTACTTCATGAGCCTGCTTTCACAGAGGCTCCTGAAGCTGAAGACATTCCAGCTGTTGACCCCATCATAGCTGAAGACATTGGTCATCAAGACAATCTATATGATGATGAAGTCCTTCCTCAGATTGAGCACCAACCGGTATCATCGCCCGTTCTCACGAATAGCGAACTCATCAGCATTGGTCGTCCCTTGACGCCAATCGCTCAGGATGCATTGTGGGCTGATCACCCCCAACAAGACACACCAAGTCAGGAATCACCAAGTACTCCCCCACCTCAAGTCACCACTCTGGTGCTTGACGATGACGACTATGTGGTCCAGCCAACTCCCTCTCCAAAAGCGTCGCATGCATTCCGCAGGCTTCGCAAAGGACCAAGGCCACAAGTTTCTCTGCCGAGCGTTCCAGAAGGAGAAGTGCAAAACAACTCACTGGCATGACAAGTGTTTCCTGACGCCACTCCAACTGCGAACGTCTCTGAGTCTGAAGCAAAAGATGCTGAAGACATTCCGGCTGCATCAGCCGATGACCAACAAGAACCCCGTCAAGAAGAAGAGAGAGTTGCCACACCCCTACCAACCAAGAAGTTGTTCTCGAGGAGAACGAGTTAGTGCCCGACCCTCCAGCTACTCAAGTGGAGGTTGAAAACATAGAGGCAGCCACCCACAACACTACTGAAGCCAATGACATTGTCATGGCTGACGCTAATGTGGCGCTTGAAGTGAATATGATGCCTGAAGCTAATGTTGCACCTGAAGCCCTTGTGCAGCTTGAAGCCCATGTCAATGCCAATGCTCCTGTACTGCCTCCAAGGCCTCACACCATTGAGCTGGCATTTGACCGCGGCCAACCTGTCATGGTCCGATGGCCTATTCTGGTTCCTCCTCCTGCTCCCGGACCACAATTTGACTATCATGTGGAGCACAGGCCTTAGGTCCAGAAGCCAAAGCCCAGGCTGCCAAGGTTTCCAAGTACTATGTCTTCGCCAGGATCATTGAATGTGAATGGATTCAAAGCACACAACACCTTCTTTGATATTGCCAAGAACCCATATTCGAAGCCAAGAATTTCATCTGATCGGTTCTGGAGCTATCAGCAGCGCAGTTATTATTCTTGTGTCTTATACAATCAAGGGCGCATTTTCCCCCATATGCGTCTAGACTGCAAAGCCATTGCTGGCCAGCCCTGCTTGGAAGAAGCCCTAGACTGCTTCAGAGATGTTGGTCTTCTGCAGTCTGTGACCGACAAAGAAAATTGGAATGAGGAGATTTTGCTACAATTCTATGCCACTCTTCACATTCGCGGCTACAACAGGGATCCGAAGACTTGGGTCCTTGAGTGGATGACAGGCAATGTACACCATGAAGCCAAAGCCCAAGATATTATTGAGCTTACTGCCCTGCCCACTCCAGGTGAACTCTATGAACCTGGTTGTCAGCTTCACCGCAATGGTTTGGAGAGCATATTCCAGAAGCCTGAGCCGAATATGAGCCAAATGCTGAGCATGATGAAGCCACTGCCACAAGATGCTGAATATCCAAAGGAATTCTTTGTTGAAGACCTGGAGTATCTGCCCCGCACCATTTATCATATCATACGACGAACTCTATGGCTTGTCAAAGGACATTCTCCCGCAGCGAAGCTTGAAGGAGCAATGAAGACATTGGTTTTCTATATCCTCAATGGCATTAGCTTCAATGCTCAGGATTTCTTCATCAGGCAACTTGCTACATCTGGCTCTGATCTATTTGGTCTGAAGTTTTATGCTCCATGGGTAATGCGCCTCATCAAGCTTCACTCTTCTATCAACTATCAGCCCTCTGCGTGCAACCACCTTATCTTCTTGCTAGAGGTTGATATGTCTGTCGAAGCTATCTACCCTAAACCTACCAAGGAGCCTGTATATCTTCACAATGCAGATCACCAAAGCTTCACCCAACCTATTGAAGGAGTTCTTGCTGCTACTCGAGTTTATCCTCTGGCTGCTACTACTCGTGCACCTCATCTTGCAACAATTGAAGCCACTGAAAGCACTATTGCTCAAAGGCCTCGGAAGTGATCAGGCCTCGGAAGTGATCTCGCGTTCTAAATGACCGAGAGCTTCTCGTGGCATTACATCAAAAACAGGATAAGCATCATGACTGGCTCAAGTGTCAGATGCAGAGCCTCTTGGTGGATGTTAATCGCATTTGAAATCTTGCCACCAAGAATGCATTTGTCACTCATGGAACCTGTCGCCGGTCGTGGAAGAGTCTGACATTGCTAAGCTTTGAAGATGATCTTCAACAAGATGGCTTCACAGAGCGATTCAAATTTGATTCCACCCCTCCCAGGAATGCTGTCTTGCGTCGGACTCCCTCTCTCGAAGACTCTGAGTACTCCTCCTCAACGGCAACTGTCAATGCCAGAGTCATCGATGACGAAGATGATGCTACTTCACCAACTACAACTTCGCCGCGTATCGACACTGCACCAATCTCTTCTGCACCACCGGACTACAACATCGACCCTGCACCTTCACCTACTCCTCATGAGAACGAGTAGAAGCTCTATGTCTTCAAACCTTTTTGGTCCTTACTGACAAAAGGGGGAGAAGCATATGAGTTGATAGTCTTCAAGCGGGTCCTTATGGGTGGTTGCTATACTTTTTGCCAAGTGTTTACAACTCTCGCTTTTGATACATTTGGTTCTTTGAGTTGTAACACTTAAACTTGATGGTCGCCTGCTACCTTTTCTGTCAACTATGAGATGCGACGATAAATTCCGCATGTGCAATGATAAATTCCGCACGAAGTCATTACGCAGACGTCCATTTTTCATTATGCATGTCATTATCTTCGTTATATCCTATCATGCATGATGAATTGTCTTCATAAGTTGAAGAGGATCTCCACAAGTAAAACCTGCCATGTGCATTTGCATTCAAACGGAAACTATTTATATGCACATCTTCAGGGGGAGCCTTTTGCTACTTATGAAGACAATACCTTAACCCTTACAATTTCACATACTTTTATTCCCGTTGAAAACTTCAACCAGTTTGTCATCAATCACCAAAAAGGGGGAGATTGTAAGTGCATCTAGTGCCACCCCTAGTTGGTTTTGGAGTATTGACGACAAACCTGGTTGAGGGACTAATGTGTTTGTGAGAATTGCAGGATAACACAGGTAGTAGTCCCTCATCGATTTGGTTTACCTACCGGAGATGACCCCTAAAAATGTGTGAAGACATTGAAGACAATGGTGGTATGAGAAGATATTCACAATGAAGATTATGACTCGAGAAGACATTCACGTGAAGACTATGGAGTGCAAAGACATAGCTGTTTCGTAGTTTCCTTTTCTTCTTTGTTGAGTCATAAGAACCATTGTACTGTTAAGTGGGGTCCAAGTGAACAAAGTCAGAGTGACTGAAGTGATGCTCAACCAAATCCTATGTCTTCGAGCGAAGACAATGAGAGCAAATCTTATCCAGAGCTGGATGAGTCAGCTTTACTTGTAGCCCAAGTCAAGCTGCCGCGTGTGTTTGAAATCTGACCGTTGGACACGTGTCAGTTCCTTAGTGACCCAGGGTCATTTCGGACAAATCAGGTCGGGTTGCCTAGTGGCTATAAATAGCCCACCCCCTACACCATAAATTGGTGGCTGCTCAGAGTTAAAGCACGGCTTTTGTCGTTTGAGAGCAACCCACCTCGAAGCCTTTGAGAGAAAGATCCTTGCGAGGACAAAGTCCAAAACACCCAGAGCCAAAGAGTGTTAGGAATCACTGAAGTCTTTCTGTCCGCATGACCTGAAGACTTGTTATACTTGAGGACTGTGAATCCTCCAGCCGGTTAGGCGTCGTGTTCTGAGCATCCACGAGTCATTGTGGATTGCCGGTGAACGAAGTCTGTGAAGGTTTGGAAGTCTACCTTGAAGACTTACCAGAGTGATTGGGCGAGGACTAAGTGTCCTTAGCTCAAGGGGAATAAGGTGAAGACACGGTCTTCTGAGTTGAATCTCAGCCTCCCTAACCAGAAGTACATTTGTCACAGCAACTAGAACTGGTCCAATAAATCCTTGTCCTCACCAAGCAATTGGTTCTATCTCCTCCCTCACTTATTTACAGTTTGTCTTCATGAAGTCATTTGCATGCTTGCCTAATCTGTTTGACTTCACTGTGTGACGACTATTGTTGTTTGGCTTCATACCTTCTTCCATTCTGATCTATACTGCCTAGCTGTCAATAGTCTTCGTGCTTTCGCTTCATTGCTTACTTGACTATGGCTTGTCTAGTGTAGTCTCCCTTCCGCCGCGTATCAATAGGTTCAATTGTTGTGTTTGTCTTCAAAACCCATGTGTTTTGAAGACTTCCATAAAAATCGCCTATTTACCCCCCCTCTAGTCGATAACTAGCACTTTCAAAGCCCTACCTTACTCACCTTAATCCTGCTGAGATTGAGGCTTTTCGCGTCATTGAAATAGTTCGCATACAAAATAAGTATCTCACTCGTGAAAATATTCTGCGTCAAGAGCACATCTTCCATCTCCGTAGCGTCATCCGTCGATTGGATCCTTAAGGACAGGATCGCTTCATCACCACCATCATCTTCTTCACCACCAAAGGAGAATTGAGTATCGGGTATGGGCACTCCCCTTGGCTTCCTCCAAGCTTGGGGAGGTGCCCCGGTATCTTATCACCCCACTATCTTATAACTTTTACTTATTTTAGTTCGATCTTTTGCTTTAGATGAATAAAAGTTAGTTCGATCCTTTATTCCTTGAGAGTTTGCTTAGTGATCTATCCTTTTAATCGTGTGCAAGTTATATAATAAAGTTTAGTGTGAGTTTTGCTTTGTTTACTCTCATGTTGCAAATAAAGAAAAGAGAAAGGAAATTAAATAAAAGAAAGGAAATAAATCAATAAGATCATATACTAATCCTATGGTAGGTGATGGCACCACATAAGAAAAAGTATAAGTAGAAAATTGTTGACGTTGGACAAGGAAGACAACTTAATGGTTTATGTTTGTTTATATTCACATAGAAGTCATATTGTCATAGATCCTTCAACATGTGTGCTTGCCCTATCTTTGCTAGCCAAAAATTCCGCACTAATTAGAGATACTACTTGTGCATCCAAAAACCCTTGAACCCAAATCTTATTTCCAAGTGTCCACCATACCTACCTAGCGATTGAGAAAGATCCCTCAAGTAAGTTGTGATCGGTGAAAAAAGGCAATAAAAATTTCTTCTAAAAGTGTGAGATCATTTAGTGTAAGAGAAAATTGAGCGTTGTACGAATTTGGATGGCAAAGAATAAAAGTGACATACTGAAATAATAAAGGTTGTTATCTTAAGGGGCAATACAACGTGACATTCTTTTAAACTAAGGGATTGAGCATACAAACAAATAAGCGCATGGCAACCTCTGCTTCCCTCTGCGAGGGCCTATCTTTTACTTTTATGTATTTACTTTTATGCAAAGAGTCAAAGTTTTCCTTCTATTCCTTTTTATTTTTCTCCTTCGGCAAGCATCATGAGGTGAGGAAAGATCTAGGCACATATGTCCAGTTGAATATAGATAGCATGAGTTATTATTGTTGACATCACCCTTGTGGTGAGTACGTTGGGAGGCGAAACTATAAGCCCCTATCTTTCTATGTGTCCAGTTGAAACGTTTTGCTTATGTGTACGCGGTGAGTGTTAGCAATCATAGAAGACTATATGATGGTTGAGTATGTGGACTTGCCTAAAGGCTCCGATACGCGACCCTTCCTGAAAAGATGATGAATTGTAGTTGGAAAGTTGACTCAGAACATAGTTTGTTGGTTTTTAATAGAGTTTTTGCTTTATACTTCGATTGTGTGATGAACTGTTACTTATTCATGAGAAGTATATGATAAAAGTTCTATGATAAAATTCCTATGTTTAATTTTGTTGCTATTACAATAATCAACATGATGCTTCTATGTCCGTATTTTGTTTTTATCGACACCTCTCTCTGAAAGCATGTGTACATGTTTTTCGATTTCGGTTTTCGCTTGAGGACAAGCGAGGTCTAAGCTTGGGGGAGTTGATACGTACATTTTGCAATATGTTTTCTTACTATTATTTATGATGTTTTTATCCATAATAATGCTTTTTGGAGTAATTCTAATGCCTTTTCTCTCATAATTTGCAAGGTACACACCAAGAGGGAGAATTCCGGCAGCTGGAAATTTGGACCTGGAAAAGCTACGTCAGGCTACCTATTCTGCACAACTCCAAACAAGCTGAAACTTCACGGAGATTTTTTATGGAATATTTAAGAATTATTGGAGCAAATAACTACCAGAGGGGGCCCACTAGGTGGGCACAGCCCACCTGGGCGCGCTAGGGAGCCCAGGCGCGCCCCGGTGGGTTGTGCTCACCCAGGCCCACCTCTGGTGCCCAGATTCTGGTATATAGGTCATTTTGACCTAGAAAAAATAAGGGGAGGACTTTCGGGACAGAGCGCTGCCGTCTTGTGGTGGAACTTGGGCAGGAGCACTTTTGCCCTCCGGTGGAGCGATTCTGCCAGGGGAACTTCCCTCTCGGAGGGGGAAATCATCGTCGTCATCATCACCAACAAATCTCCCATCTTGGGGAGGGCTGTAACGCCCACGATGCGGCTATATGTGCCACGTGTCGAGGCATGACTTAGAGGCATAACCGCATTGTGGTATTGTCGCAAGAAGGGTTATCTTCACACAATCCCATGTAATGAACAAGAATGGGATAACGAGAGTTGGCTTACAATCGCCACTTCACACAATACATAAATTAATTCATACATCAACCAAAATCCACACATATACCGACTACGGTCAAATCCAAAAGAAAATAAGATAACCCCAAATGCTAGATCCCCGATCGTCCCAACTGGGCTCCACTACTGATCATCAGGAAAAGAAACATAGTAACGACCACGTTCCTCGTCGAACTCCCACTTGAGCTCGGTTGCGTCACCTGCACTGGTGTCGTCGGAACCTGCAACTGTTTTGGTAGAATCTGTGAGTCACGAGGACTCAGCTATCTCACACCCGCGAGATCAAGACTATTTAAGCTTATAGGAAAGGATGGGGTAATGAGGTGGAGCTGCAGCAAGCACTAAGCATATATGGTGGCTAACATACGCAAATGAGAGCGAGAAGAGAAGCAACGCAACGGTCGCGAAGCTAGAAATGATCAAGAAGTGATCCTGAAACTACTTACGTTCATGCATAACTCAAACCGTGTTCACTTCCCGGACTCCGCGGAGAAGAGAGCATCACGGCTACACACACGGTTGATGTATTTTAATTAAGTCAAGTGACAAGTTCTCTACAACCGGACATTAACAAATTCCCATCTGCCTCATAACCGCGGGCACGGCTTTCGAAAGATAATACCCTGCAGGGGTGTCCCAACTTAGCCCATCATAAGCTCTCACGGTCAACGAAGGATAAACCTTCTCCCGGGAAGACCCGATCAGTCTCGGAATCCCGGTTTACAAGACATTTTGACAATGGTAAAACAAGACCAGCAAAGCCGCCCGATGTGCCGACAAATCCCGATAGGAGCTGCACATATCTCGTTCTCAGGGCACAACGGATGAGACATCCTACGAGTAAAACCAGGGCTCAAGTTTCCCCGAGGTGGCCCCGCAGTCTACTCGGTTCGGACCAACACTCGAAGGAGCACTGGCCCGGGGGGGGGGTTAAAATAAAGATGACCCTTGGGCTCGCGAAAACCCAAGGGAAAAAGGCTTAGGTAGGCAAATGTAAAACCAAGGTTGGGCCTTGCTGGAGGAGTTTTATTCAAGGCGAACTGTCAAGGGGTCCCATAAATCACCCAACCGCGTAAGGAACGCAAACTCAAGGAACATAATACCGGTATGACGGAAACTAGGGCGGCAAGAGTGGAACAAAACACCAGGCATAAGGCCGAGCCTTCCACCCTTTACCAAATATATAGATGCATTAATTAAGTAGAGATATTGTGATATGCCAAAATATCCATGTTCCAACATGGAACCCACTTCAACTTCACCTGCAACTAGCAACGCTATAAGAAGGGCTGAGCAAAAGCGGTAACTTAGCCAAACAACGGTTTGCTAGGAAAGGATGGTTAGAGGCTTGACATGGCAATATGGGAGGCATGATATAGCAAGTGGTAGGTAGCGCAGCATGGCAATAGAACGAACAACTAGCAAAGCAAAGATAGAAGTGATTTCGAGGGTATGGTCATCTTGCCTGCAAGGTTCTCAGAGTTGTCGAAAGCTTGATCCTCGTAAGCGTACTCAACAGGTTCCTCGTTCACGAACTCGTCTCCCGGCTCTAACCACAGCAAGAACACAAGCAATGGAACCACAATCAATCACGGGAAATGCACAAGCAACATGATGCAACACATGCATGGTATGCGAGATATGATATGCGATGCATATGCGTGCTCCGGAAGAAAAAGGATGAACAAGTCAGTAACTTGGCAAACCAAGTATGCCACTGGAAAGATGAGATGATTTCGGTCGAAATCGATATAAAGATCACCGGAAACGGATGCACGGTTTGCAAATGGCAAGAAAAACAAGAATGACACGATTCTGCGATTAACAGCATGATAGCACTTAGAATACATCAAGTAACTATGCTACAGCACCCCAAATAGCAACAAAGCATATGGCAGTAATCTACAGGAGATGCTTGACAAAAGATGAACATTGAGCTACGGCTAGATCACCCCATAACAGGTTCAAACAAGCATGGCAAAAGTGCAAAAGATAACATGTTCACAGACTTGGTAAAAATACTGGACATGGCAGAAACATCATCAAGTAGCAATGTTCAGAGCAAGCCAAACACATGCTAGAGGAACTTAACATAGCAAAACAAGGCATGGCATAAATCTACTAAATGCATAGAACAAAAGTACCTTAGTGACCATGAGCCAAAAAGGATCAGAAGATATGATGGCACCCATGTAAACATAGCAAGTTTCGTTAACAGGTTTCAGACTTAGCAGAAAACAGAGCACGACATTAACAGACTTATGAAGGCATCTTGGTGAGCTTGATTCACTCATCACAAAACAATGCATGACAAAACAAGCATACCTACAGCAAGAAGGCATGTTCAAGAAGCTAACCATGGCAAGATCAAGTTAATAGCATGTATGGATCAACTACAACAACCTTGGCAAAACTGAATATCATGTTAACATTCTGCCAGAATTATTTTATAGCAAAAGTAGAGCCACATTAAGACATGCTAGGGCACTCCATAATTTCAAACAGGGGAATGGATGGATAGAGCACAACTATATCTACAAAACATCCTTAATGAACATACTCAAAATAAGCATGGATCTCACTCTAGACACATGGATACATGGCAACAAAATAACAGCAGAAACAGACAGCAAAAATCTGTCCCTGAAAACAGAAATATTGGGGAGGCTACTTTGCATGCTTGTGCTGGTCACCACATATATCACAAAAATCCATGGCATACACCTCTGTAAAGATGGCATGACATAGATCAAAACACCTGTAGAGCTCATGCCCATAAGATGCACACATCAAATGCACCAAAAATAACAAAACATCAAGTTCTGATAAATAACAGCAGTAAACAACATATAGCACTCTTGCATCGGAGATTTGGGCATCAAGATGGACCCAAACGAGCATGGCACAATGGAACAAAATGAAGAGCATCTCGTGATGAACATTTCGATACATCATGCACGCAAAACGGAGCAGTATGCAATGAGATATGATGCGATGAACATGAGCACATAATGTGAAAATACTTCGAGACTGAAATCAACCTCTCCAGATCAGATCTGGCGCGGGGATCGAGGGTCGCCGGAGGCTGCTCGCCGGAGATGGAGTGGAGGAGGCCGGAGGCGGCGAACGGCGGAGGGAGGCGAGCGGAGACGAGCGAGGACGGCGGCGGCGCCGGCGGGCGTGGGCGGCCGCGGGTGCGGGCGGCGCCGCCGGCGGGAACGGCGGCGTGGGGCGCGGCGCCCAGGCGGCGCACGGGCGGAGTGGAGGCGGCGTGGGGCGCGGCGCCCAGGCGGCGCACGGGCGGAGTGGAGGCGGCGTGGGGCGACGGGGAGCGCGCGGGGCGGACGGCGGCGAACGGGCCCGCGGGCTCGCGATGGGCTTCGCGGGCCGGCGGCGGCGGGGCGGCCGGGAGGCCACGTGGCGCTCTCTGGTTGGACGGGTGCGGCGGCGGATGCGTCCGGCCGGGCGGACATGTCTGGCGAGCGGAGGAAGGGGAAGACTAGGGTTTGCCCGAAAAATTTGGAGGGGGAGGTGTTTATATAGGCATTGGGAGCTAGGAGACTCCAAATGGAGTGCGATTTTCTCCCACACGATCGTGATCGAACGACCGAGAGCATGGAGGGGGCTTAGATGGATTATTGGGCTGTTTGGAGGGGTGTTTTGCTGCAACACACAAAAGGCCTTTGCGGTTACCCGGTTAACCGTTGGAGCATCAAACGACCTCCAAATGGAACGAAACTTGACAGGTGGTCTACCGGTGGTATACCAAGGCCACTTGACAAACCTTGGTCCATTCCGAGAATGTTTAACACCCGCTCACGAAAAGAAACAAGAGGGGTGCACCGGTGCATGTGGGAGTGCCGGATTGCAAAACGGACAACGGGGAAAATGCTCGGACGCATGAGACGAACACGTATGCAAATGAGATGCTCATGAAGACATGATATGAGATGCATGACATGAACAAAATGCAAAACGAAAAAAAACCCGACCACGAAGGGAATATCATAACACATAGCCGAAAATGGCAAGAGTTGGAGTTACAAATATGGAAAGTTACATCCGGGGTATTACAAGGGCAATCTACATCAACATCTTCAACAGCACCATCTCATCTCAAACCATTGTTCATCTCTTGTGTTCAATCTTGTTACCAGAACTATAGATTGGTTCTTGTGGGTGACTAGTAGTGTTGATTACATCTTGTAGTTGATTACTACATGGTTTATTTGGTGGAACATTATATGTTCAGATCCATTATGATATTTAATACTCCTCTAATCATGAGCATGATTATTATTTGTGAGTAGTTACTTTTGTGCTTGAGGTCACGGGAGAGATCATGTTGCAAGTAATCATGTGAACTTGATATGTGTTCGATATTTTGATAGTATGTATGTTGTGATTCCCTTAGTGGTGTCATGTGAACGTCGACTACATGACACACTTCACCATATTTGGGCCTAAGGGAATCCATTGTGGAGTAGCAATTAGATGATGGATTGCGAGAGTGACAGAAGCTTAAACCCCAGTTTATGCGCTATTCCGTAAGGGCCCGATTGGATCCAAAAGTTTAATGCTATATTTAGAATTTATTCTTAATACTTTTCTCGTAGTTGCGGATGCTTGCGGGAGGGTTAATCATAAGTAGGAGGTTTGTTCAAGTAAGAACAACACCTAAGCATTGGTCCACCCACATATCAAATTATCAAAGTAGTGAACACGAATTAAACCAACACAATGAAAGTGACTAGATGAATTTCCCGTGTACCCTCAAGAACGCTTTGCTTATCATAAGAGACTATTTTGGCCTGTCCTTTACCTCAAAAGAATTGGGCTACCTTACTGCACTTTTGTTACTACTATTGTTACTTGCTCGTTACAAATTATCTTGCTATCAAACTACTCTGCTACTTACAATTTCAGCACTTGCAGACATTACCTTACTGAAAACTACTTGTCATTTCCTTTTGCTCCTCGTTGGGTTCGACACTCTTACTTATCGAAAAGAGCTACAATTGATCCCCTATACTTGTGGGTCTTCATCCACCCACGAAGGGTCCACGAAGAAGCAACCTTGCCTATCCCACCATGGCCATCGCCCATGAAGGACTTGCCTCACTAGGGTAGATCTTCACGAAGTAGGCGATCTCCTTGCCTATACAAACTCCTTGGTTCAACTCCACAATCTTGACGGAGGCTCCCAAGTAACACCTAACCAATCTAAGAGACACCACTCTCCAAAAGGTAATAGATGGTGTGTTGATGATGAACTCCTTGCTCTTGTGCTTCAAATGATAGTCTCCCCAACACTCAACTCCCTCTCACAGATTTGGATTTAGTGGAAAGATGATTTGAGTGGAAAGCAACTTGGGGAAGGCTAGAGATCGAGATTCTTGTGGTTGGATTGGAATGTATTGGTCTCAACACATGAGTAGGTGGTTCTCTATCAGAAAATGAATGCTGGAAGTGTAGGCACGTTCTGATGGTTCTCTCCACGAATGGAGGAAGAGTGGAGGGGTATATATAGCCTCCACACAAAATCTAGTCGTTACACACAATTCACCAAACTTGGTGGGACTGAATCGAGAAACTCGGTCAGACCGATATGGTTCAAAATGTGAACGTTAGAGTTTTCAGTGGGACCGGCATGATCAACTCGGTGGGACCGATGTGTGATACGTCTCCATTGTATCTACTTTTCCAAACACTTTTGCCCTTGTTTTGGACTCTAACTTGCTTGATTTGAATGGAACTAACCCGGACTGACGCTATTTTCAGCAGAATTGCCATGGTGTTATTTTTGTGCACAAACAAAGGTTCTCGGAATGACCTGAAACTTCACGAAGATTATTTTTGGAAATAATAAAAAATACTGGCATAAGAATCAAGGCCAGGGGGCCCACACCCTGTCCACGAGGGTGGGAGGCGCGCCCCTGCCTCGTGGGCCCCCTGGTGCTGCACCGACCTCAACTCCAACTCCATATATTCACGTTTGGGGAGAGAAAAATCAGAGATAAGGATTCATCACGTTTTACGATACGGAGCCGCCGCCAAGCCCTAAACTCTCTCAGGAGGGCTGATCTGGAGTCCGTTCGGGGCTCCGGAGAGGGGAATCCGTCGCCGTCATCATCATCAACCATCCTCCATCACCAATTTCATGATGCTCACCGCCGTGCGTGAGTAATTTCATCGTAGGCTTGCTGGACGGTGATGGGTTGGATGAGATTATCATGTAATCGAGTTAGTTTTGTTAGGGTGTGATCCCGAGTATCCATTATGTACTGAGATTGATGTTGCTATGACTTTGCTATGCTTAATGCTTGTCACTAGGGCCCGAGTGCCATGATTTCAGATCTGAACCTATTATGTTTTCATGAATATATGTGAGTTCCTGATCCTATCTTGCAAGTCTATAGTCACCTACTATGTGTTATGATCCGGCAACCCCGAAGTGACAATAATCGGGACCACTCCCGGTGATGACCATAGTTTGAGGAGTTCATGTATTCACTATGTGTTAATGGTTTGGTCCGGTACTCTATTAAAAGGAGGCCTTAATATCCCTTAGTTTCCATTAGGACCCCACTGCCACGGGAGGGTAGGACAAAAGATGTCATGCAAGTTCTTTTCCATAAGCATGTATGACTATATTCGGAATACATGCCTACATTACATTGATGAATTGGAGCTAGTTCTGTGTCACCCTATGTTATAACTGTTGCATGAATAATCGCATCCGGCATAATTCTCCATCACCTATCCAATGCCTACGAGCTTTTCACATATTGTTCTTCACTTATTTACTTTTCCGTTGCTACTGTTAAAATCACTACAAAACTATCACTGTTACTTTTGCCACCGTTACCGTTACTATCATACTACTTTGCTACTAAATACTTTGCTGCAGATATTAAGTTATCCAGGTGTGGTTGAATTGACAACTCAACTGCTAATACTTGAGAATATTCTTTGGCTCCCCTTGTGTCGAATCAATAAATTTGGGTTGAATACTCTACCCTCGAAAACTTTTGCGATCCCCTATACTTGTGGGTTATCAAGACTATTTTCTGGCGCCGTTGCCGGGGAGCATAGCTCTATTCTTTGAGTCACTTGGGATTTATATCTTCTGGTCACTATGAAGAACTTGAAAGACGAGAAAACTAAAATTTATCCCTCAACTGCGAGGGGAGGTAAGGAACTGCCATCTAGCTCTGCACTTGACTCATCTTCTGTTTTGAGTAAGCTTGCGACACCTAAACCTGCTTCTGCTATTAATTCTGATATGTCGCATGTTATTGATGATGCCACTTCTGATATGCATGATACTTATGATGAAACTACATCTATGCTTGATAACACTGTGCCACTAGGTGAATTTCTGGATGTACAACTTGCTAGGGCTAGGGAGAATGAAATTATTGAAACTGATAATATTGATGAAAGTGATGATGAAGATTCTCCCCTAGATATCAATTGCTTGTTGTGCCTGAGGGTTATGTTATGGATGAAGAAAGTGCTAGAGACTTTCTTGCTTGCAATGATAGAAGTGATCTTAAGAAATTATTAGCTAAGCTGAAACAAAAATCTCTGAATGCTAGAATGAAATATGATCCTGCTTATGCTACTTCACCTATCTTTGTTACTGATAAGGATTATGAATTCTCTATTGATCCTGATATAATTACTTTGGTTGAATCTGATCCTTTTTATGGCTATGAATCTGAAACTGTTGTGGCACATCTTACTAAATTAAATGATATAGCCACCCTGTTCACTAATGATGAGAAAACTCGCTACTATTATATCCTTAAAATATTCCGTTCTCATTAAAGGGTGATGCTAAAATATGGTTTAATTCTCTTGATCCTGGTTGTGTGCGTAGTCCCCAGGATATGATTTATTACTTCTCTTCTAAATATTTCCCTGCTCATAAGAAACAAGCTGCTTTAAGGGAAATATATAATTTTGTGCAAATTGAAGAAGAGAGTCTCCAACAAGCTTGGGGGAGGCTTCTCCAATTACTTAAGGCTTTGTCTGATCATCCTCTTAAGAAAAATGAAATACTTGATATCTTTTATAATGGACTAACCGATGCTTCCAGAGACCACCTGGATAGTTGTGCTGGTTGTGTTTTCAGGTAAAGAACAATTGATCAACCTGAAATTCTATTGAATAATATGTTGACAAATGAAAATAATTGGACACTTCCTGAACCAACTCCTAAGCCAACTCCAAAGAAAAGGAGTGTTCTATTTCTCAGTCCTGAAGATATGCAAGAGGTAAAGAAATCTATGAAAGAAAAAGGTATAAAAGCTGAAGATGTTAAGAATTTACCTCCTGTTGAAGAAATACATGGTCTTAATTTACCGCCTGTTGAAGAAACACATGGTCTTGATAACCCGACACATGTAGTAAAGGTAAATTCTCTCTATAGATATGATAAAGTTGAAATCCCAACTACTAAGTTTGCTAGCCGATGCTTAGATGAGTTTGATAATTTTATTGTCAAACAAGAAAACTTCAATGCTTATTTTGGTAGAGAATTAAAACATAATGCTTATATGATTGAACACTTGAGTGATTATATGTCTAGAGTTAAAGGTGAATTTAAATCATTAGTAAACATGCTTCTATGGTTACCACTCAAGTAGAACAAGTACTTAAAGCTCAGAATGATTTGCTCAATGAATTGAATAGTAAGAATAACGACTTTGCTGTTAGAGTTGCAACTAGAGGGGGTAAAGTGATTCAGGAACCTTTGTATCCTGATGGCCACCCTAAGAGAATTGAGCTGGATTCTCAGAGAAATAATGTTGATACACCCAGTCCTTCTAAGAGGAAGAAAAAGAAAAATGATAGGACTTTGCATGCTTCTAGTGAACATGTTGCTGACACACCTGAGAATCCCAATGATATTTCTATTTCTGATGTTGAAACACAATCTGTAATGAACATGAACCTAGTGATAATGTTAATGATGATGTTCATGTTGATGCTCAACCTAGCAATGACAATGATGTAGAAATTGAACCTGCTGTTGATCTTGATAACCCACAATCAAAGAATCAACGTTATGATAAGAGAGACTTCGTTGCTAGGAAACATGGTAAAGAAAGAGAACCTTGGGTTCAGAAACCCATGCCTTTCCCTCCCAAACCATCCAAGAAAAAGGATGATGAGGATTTTGAGCGCTTTGCTGAAATGATTAGACCTATCTTTTTGCGTATGCGTTTGACTGATATGCTTAAAATGAATCCTTATGCTAAGTACATGAAAGAAATTGTTACTTATAAAAGAGAGATACTGGAAGCTGAAATTTCCACCATGCTTGCTAATTACACTTTTAAGGGTGGAATACCTAAGAAACTAGGAGATCCAGGAGTACCAACTATACCATGCTCCATTAAAAGAAACTATGTTAAAACTGCTTTATGTGATCTTGGAGCCGGTGTTAGTGTTATGCCTCTCTCTTTATATCGTAGACTTGATTTGAATAAGTTAACACCTACTGAAATATCTTTGCAAATGGCTGATAAATCAACTGCTATACCTGTCGGTATTTGTGAGGACGTGCCTGTTGTGGTTGCAAACGTTACTATTTTAACAGACTTTGTTATTCTTGATATTCCCGAGGACGATAGTATGTCTATTATTCTTGGAAGACCCTTTTTGAATACTGCAGGGGCTGTTATTGATTGCAACAAAGGCAATGTCACTTTTCATGTTAATGGTAATGAGCATACGATACACTTTCCGAGGAAAAAACCTCAAGTTCATAGTATAAAGTCTATTGGAAAAATTCCATCGATTATTTTTGGAGGTTCTGAATTTCCTCTTCCTACTGTCAAGAAGAAATATGATATTCTTATTATTGGGGATGTGCATATCCCTGTTGAGGTAACTTAGTGTTATTCGAAATTTCTCTGGTTTCATGCGATTCGGAATGCGTTTGTTAACAAGACCTGGTCAACCTTGTTAGTGGATTCCTTTTGATGAGCATGAGATGGATGAAGTTAGAGAGCGCAACCTTCTGTACCCTCCTTTTACTTTCTGTTATTTAGGTTAAATAAAGTAAAAATAGTATTTTCTGTCAGTTTTCTGAATTATCCGTGCAATAAAAAATACCCCAAAAATAAAAGTTCTCCAAATGCCTCGAAAATGAAATATGATTTTTTTGGAATATTAGAGAATATCTGGCACTGAGAACACAACAAGGGGAGCTGGCACCTGGCCACGAGGGTCCAAGGCGCGCCCACCCCCTGGGCGCGCCCCTGCCTCATGGGCCCATGTTGGCTCCCCTCCACTTATTCCTGCTCCCACACACTCCTTCTTCCTCCAAAAAATCACCAACCAGCTCAAGCACGAGTTCTTGCTCATTTTGATGTGATTTTTGATCTCCTTGCTCAAAGGACCTCTCACAAAACTGCTTTGGGAGATTGTTCCTTGGTATGTGACTCCTCCAATGGTCCAATTAGTTTTGTTCTAGTGATTTATTTATTGCAAATTTTTGCTGCTTAGGTGACCCTTTTCTTGAGCTTGCATGTCAAATTTATATGGTCCCAAGTAGTTCTAATGCATGATATAGTCTCTAGGCACTTGTGGGAGTAGTTGCTATCAATTCTGTTGAGTTTGGTTCACTCTTTTTTTGAGTTACTAAAATTTTCAGAGGAAGAAATATGTTTAGGAAAATGTACCAAGGTGGTCCTTCAAGGAAGCAAGGGCCCAGGCCTGCAATACACGATGCGGACAATGAACCACCGAGGGAAGCTCAAGTGCGGGCTTGTGAATGGCCTTTAGAGGACTTTATGGATCGAGGAGGAATCAAGGAAGAATTTAACGCATATGTGCGTAACGCTGATCTTGTGAGCTTCGAGGCAGATAAGTGCCGTCAGTACCACTATCTCATTGATTCCTTTGTGAGAAGGTTTGAATTTTCATCTTCACGCAATTCTCAAACTATCTTGTTTGATCTTTATGAAAATTCTTATACTATGGATTTACAGGATTTTAATACTGCTTGCAAACTTCCACAATGGGGTAGCACTAGTGAGCCTCGCAAGTCTGAGTTTAGAGATTTTCTTGCTAGTATAACTGTGGGGTAGTCTAGAGTTATAACACAAGCTACCATAGGGAGCATTCATTTTCCTGCTATACATTATTTTGCTCTCTTCATAGGTAGGTGCATCAGTGGTAAGGATGAAGCATGTCACATGTGTGTCCCTGATCTTAGTGTTCTTAGGAGTGCTGTGTTAGGAGATAAACATTATAATTTGGGAGCCATTGTTGCACGTAGGTTGCATAATAATGGAATTAATGGAGATTTCTTTGGCAGAATTTATGCAACCCGTCTAGCTAATTTTCTTGGTATACCTATTCGTGATTATGATATGGAATTGCCTCCTTCTTATCTAGATTTTAATGCCATGGTTCACCATCAGTTTGTTGAGAGGAATGAACCGCCTCTCCAGTATCGACTAATCTTTGACAGGCGTCACGCCGTCAATATTGTCCTCCCTGCTCCTACTCTCTTTGACTTTCAGGCGAAGGGGAGATATGTCATAACCAGGGAGGAGGCAAATGAGTACGAGAGGAGGACGAGGGCAGCTCGCCTCCAAGCTGCAGCCCACGATGCAATAGCCGCTACATCTCAGTACGACCCCAACTATAACTTTGGATATCCGCCAGGCCAGCCGTGGCAATAGACCAACTTAGGCCAAAAGCCTAAGCTTGGGGGAGTACGTATTTCTCACCGACATTACATTTATGTTCACACACTCATTCTAGTTGTCGGTGCTCATACTCTTTCATTGTACTATCCATGCTAGTTTATTTTCCTTTTTATGCTTTATTTTTGTGTGTTTGATAAACCTTAAGAAAAAACAAAAAAATTAGTAGTAGCTTTTAGCTAGTTTACTTTCTTGCTTGTAGTAGTAATAATTAAAAGAAAACCCAAAAAGATTTATCGTTCTTCTCTTGTTTGTTGGGAGCTTTCCCATATAAATAGTTTTATTTCTTTTCTTTTCTTTGGGGGTCGAAAGGAGAAGATCATAATGAAAATGTTGAAGTGGCTCTTATATACATTATTGTTGATTTAACCGAGAGCCCATCTTGCCTTGTCTTCTCCTTTGTATTGAATGCTTGCAGATTCCAGCTTAGTCCAATGCACGTGCACTATTATTATTATACACACCGTTCAGTCGTGCAAGTGAAAGGCAATAATGACGATTTATGATGGACTGATTGAGATAAGAGAAGCTGGTATAAACTCGACCTCTCTTATTTTTGTAAATATGATTAGTTCATCGTTCTTGATTCAGCCTATTATGGACAAACATGTTTGCAATGACAATTAGAGATTATAGTTGCTTATGACATGCTTAATTAGCTAGGAGTTTATAATGGTTTACCTTGCGTGCCAACATGCTATTAAAATGGTTGTGATGTGGTATGATAGGGTGGTATCCTCCTTTGAACGATCCGAGTGACTTGACTTGGCACACGTTCACACATGTAGTTGAAAAAAAATCAACATAGCCTTCACGATATTTATGATCATGGTGGATTATATCCTACTCATGCTTGCACTCAATGTTCATTAATTTTAATGCATGTTCATGAATATTGTCGCTTCTAGTTGGTCGCTTCCCAGTCTTTTTCTAGCCTTCACTTGTACTAAGCGGGAATACTCCTTGTGCATCCAATCCCTTAAACCCCAAAGTTATTCCATATGAGTCCACTATACCTTCCTGTATGCGGTATCTTCCTGCCGTTCCAAGTAAATTGTATGTGCCAAACTCCAAACCTTCAAATGAAATTTTGTTTTGTATGCTTGAATAGCTCATGTATCAACTGGGGTTGTCTGTATCTTCCATGTTAGGCGGGTTATTCTCAAGAGGAGTGGACTCCGCTCCTCACTCACGAGAAAATGGCTGGTCACCGGGATGCCCAGTCCCATGCTTCATGCAAACCAAATCAAAATAATTGCAAACAAAACTCCCCCAGGATTGTTGTTAGTTGGAGGCACTCATTGTTTCGAGCAAGCCATGGATTGATGCTTGTTGGTGGAAGGGGAGTATAAACTTTACCATTCTGTTTGGGAACCGCCTATAATGTGTGTAGCATGGAAGATATCGCCATCTCTCGGTTGTTATGTTGACAATGAAAGTATACCACTCAAAATATTATTTATCTCTATTTCAAAAATCGAGCTCTGGCAACTCTACAAATCCCTGCTTCCCTCTGCGAAGGGCCTATCCATTTACTTTTACGTTGAGTCATCACCCTCTTATTAAAAAGCACCAGCTGGAGAGCACCGCTGTCATTTGCATCCATTACTGTTAATTTATATTGGGTATGACTGGATCTCTTTTACCATGAATTACAATGTTTAGTCAGTCCTTGATCTTTAAAGGTGCTCTGCAATTATGTTTTGCGGTCTCAAAAAGGGCTAGTGAGATACCATCTTGTTATATCATATTATGATTGTTTTGAGAAAGTGTTGTCATCCGAGTTTTATTATTACTGCTCGCTAGTTGATTATGCCATTGATATGAGTAAACATGAGACCTAAATATTATTGTGAATATGGTTAGTCATAATCTTTGCTGAAAACTTGAATGTTGGCTTTACAAATTTACAACAACAAGAGCAAACAGAGTTTGTAAATTTTTTTCTTTATCACTTTCAGTTTATCAACTGAATTGCTTGAGGACAAGCAAAGGTTTAAGCTTGGGGGAGTTGATACGTCTTCGTCGTATCTACTTTTCCAAACACTTTTGCCCTTGTTTTGGACTCTAACTTGCTTGATTTGAATGGAACTAACCCGGACTGACGCTGTTTTCAGCAGAATTGCCATGGTGTTATTTTTGCAGAAACAAAAGTTCTCGGAATGACCTGAAACTTCACGGAGATTATTTTTGGAAATGATAAAAAATACTAGCGAAAGAATCAAGGCAAGGGGGCCCACACCCTGTCCACGAGGGTGGTAGGCGCGCCTGCCCCCCTGGGCGCGCCCCCTGCCTCGTGGGCCCCCTGGTGCTCCACCGACCTCAACTCCAACTCTATATATTCACGTTCGGGGAGAAAAAAATCAGAGAGAAGGATTCATCGTGTTTTACGATACGGAGCCGCCGCCAAGCCCTAAACTCTCTCGGGAGGGCTGATCTGGAGTCCGTTCGGGGCTCCGGAGAGGGGAATCTGTCACCGTCATCATCACCAACCATCCTCCATCACCAATTTCATGATGCTCACCGACGTGCGTGAGTAATTTCATTGTAGGCTTGCTGGATGGTGATGGGTTGGATGAGATTTATCATGTAATCGAGTTAGTTTTGTTAGGGTTTGATCCCTAGTATCCATTATGTTCTGAGATTGATGTTGCTATGACTTTGCTATGCTTAATGCTTGTCACTAGGGCCCGAGTGCCATGATTTCAGATCTGAACCTATTATGTTTTCATGAATATATGTGAGTTCTTGATCCTATCTTGCAAGTCTATAGTCACCTACTATGTGTTATGATCCGGCAACCCCGAAGTGACAATAATCGGGACCACTCCTGGTGATGACCATAGTTTGAGGAGTTCATGTATTCACTATGTGTTAATGCTTTGGTCCGGTACTCTATTAAAAGGAGGCCTTAATATCCCTTAGTTTCCATTAGGACGCCGCTGCAACGGGAGGGTAGGACAAAAGATGTCATGCAAGTTCTTTTCCATAAGCACGTATGACTATATTCGGAATACATGCCTACATTACATTGATGAATTGGAGCTAGTTCTGTGTCACCCTATGTTATAACTGTTGCATGAATAATCACATCCGGCATAATTCTCCATCACCGATCCAATGCCTACGAGCTTTTCACATATTGTTCTTCGCTTATTTACTTTTCCGTTGCTACTGTTACAATCACTACAAAACTATCACTATTACTTTTGCCACCGTTACCGTTACTATCATACTATTTTGCTACTAAATACTTTGCTGCAGATATTAAGTTATCTAGGTGTGGTTGAATTGACAACTCAACTGCTAATGCTTGAGAATATTCTTTGGCTCCCCTTGTGTCGAATCAATAAATTTGGGTTGAATACTCTACCCTCGAAAACTGTTGCGATCCCCTATACTTGTGGGTTATCAATGTGCTAGGGTTAGGGTAAAACCTCAACTCAGTTTGACTGATTACACAAACTCGGTGAGACCGAATTTGGTAATGAGCAAACAGAGAGTTGGTCAAGAAAACTCGGTGGGACCGACTGCATATCTCGGTGAGACCGAAATAATTGCAACATGCAACAGAGAGTTTGCAAGCCCATCTCGGTGAGATCGAGATCCCATCGATGAGACCAAACTGATTAGGGCTTCTAGCAGTGGCGATATCAAGTGAACTCGGTGGCGCCGAATAGATCAAATCGGTGGTGCCGAGTTTGACTTTTGGTTTAGGACATATTTGGAAATGAGAAAGTGGTTGAGGGCTTTGGAGCATATCACTAAGCACTTTGAGCAAGAAAGCCATTAAGCAACACCTCATCCCCTTTTAATAGTATTGGCTTTTCCTATGGACTCAATGTGATCTTGGATCACTAAAATGAAAATGTAGAGTCTTGAGATTTGAGCTTTTGCCAATCTTCTGTCCTTAGCATCTTGAAGGGGTTCCACATCCTCTTGTCCATGCCACACCTTTGTTGAACTTTCTGAAATATACTAGATAAAAGTATTAGTCCAACAAGAGATATGTTGACATTAATTATCAAAATCACCCAGGGAGCACTTGTGCTTTCAATCTCCCCCTTTTTGGTAATTGATGACAACATTCATCAAAGCTTTAGATAAAGATATAGAGAATAGCAAGTAAAGCTTTGGAAGTACATGTAACATGCATAGGCCCCCCTACATGTATGCAATCATGTGAATATGGAATGTAAGAGCATTTGAATGCATAAGCATGGCAGAGCAAGCAATGAGTTACATGTATCTTGGTTATATGCATCAGAGCAAACGATGTGAATATAGGAAGTGTACCTACATGTTCATGATTCCTTCTTGCAAACAATATGTATAGTAGAAAGATATCATCATGCACATGAGTGTGATGCATATACTTACCTCGTTGTCTTGAGCTGGCTTTGGAGGAGGTGAACTCGAGAAAACAGGGTTAGATAACACAAGAACACCTACTAAACAATGTAAGAACAGGAGACCACAAGAGTACCAAGATTGGGATGACATGTAGAGAGTGAGTACTAGGTACTCTATTTGATATAGACATGTCCCCAAAGAGTGAAAATGTGCAATGAATTCGAATATTTCCTTCCCGTCCTTAGATGTCTTTCTCCCCCTGAATCTTATATTGGATAATGGGAGAAGATAGGGAAAAGAAAATCAGAGCAAAATCAATCATAATCTGACATGAGACATACTAACATGTCTTTCCCCTCTTGAACACATGTGACTTCTCTCCTCTATGGATAATAAGCATCTAGAGAAGCTTAAGGTGTGCATTCTCTCTTATGGGATAAGCTTTGGCGTGCTCTCTCTCCCCCTTTGACATCAATTTCCAAGAAGGGATCTTCTGGAGCATGAGTCAAGTAGGTTTGGACCTTCAGTCACATTACAAAGCAACATGTAATATAAGATGCTGGTAGAGGACAAGAATCATCGAGTGGAGCTGGAACAAATATGCAGGATGCAAATGGCAAAGTGTTTTCTCAGCATTGAATTCGGTTACTCTGAGTTGTTTGCTTTGGTGGCACCGAGTTGTTTCGGTTTGGCCGAGAGAAACAAATCGGCGAGGCCGAATTCACTGAGAGAGAGGAACAATTGTCATCTCAGCTCACTAGGCAAATAAGATCTCACAAGGATTTGCAAGGAATTAACTAAAAGATTTGCAATGAATTGGATGTAGGGAATGAAGAACAAGGAAAAGAAAAGAAATCCAGATGAAGTTTTTTTAATAAAAGGGAAACTCACATGCAAGAACATAGAGAAACACTAGAGAACTTCATCTAGAATTGGTCGGCGACAAAGTCACCTATGTTAGAGTATATTGACTGAGGAGTCAAGTGAGAACACTTGATCGTAGGTCATACTCATCGTTTAAGCTCAAAATGGGGTTGCCATTTTTCGTTTAAGCATTTTCATGTATTCACATCTTGTTGAGCTGGTTTGACCCATGACTTGGGGTAAAGCTTCTCTAAGATGGAATAACATACCTTGGGTGGTGGTGTTGATCTTGATCATGTAGTTGGACTTGTGTGGGATGCTCAAGGTTGATGTAGCTCATCAATGATTGGGAGCACCACTTGTAGTTTGAGTTCATCTACCTACATGGGTTAGTCTTGTGAGGAAGAGCACTTGTGTATCCAAAGTGACAAGCATGAAATTTGATACCAAATGAAATTTGATATATAGAGATTGTCAAATGATATGTTGAAAGGTTTCATGCTTCCTTGTCTTCAACCACCAATTTGTAGAGACTTGGTGATGTAGAGATTGCTCAAGATGTGAGTGAGTTGTAATCTCAGAACTGGGCTTATCCAAGTACCTCCAAGGGTTAGATAGCATGCAAGGGTACAAGTAGATCCAAGACATATGATCATCATCATAAGAGAAATATCAAGGATTAGTCAAAGGCTCATGCCTTGCATGTATCCAAATGGAGTTTCTACTCCAAGTTTGAAGCATCAATGATGTTCAATTCACCTCTCAAACGGCAAAATACTTTCTCATCAAGCGGTTTGGTGAATATATCTGCCAATTGCTTATCAGTATGAACATGCTTAAGATCAATATCTCCTTTAGCAACATGATCTCGAATGAAATGATGACGAATTTCAATGTGCTTAGTTCAAGAATGTTACACGGGATTATGAGCAATCTTAATAGCACTTTCATTGTCACATAGCAATGCAACATGTTTCACATAGATCCCATAATCTTTAAGAGTTTGGGTCATCCAAAGTAACTGAGCACAACATGAACCGGCGGCAATGTATTCCGCTTCGGCGGTGGATAAGGATACCGAGTTTTGTTTCTTGGAGGACCAAGACACAAGAGATCTACCAAGAAATTGACAAGTACCCGAAGTGGACTTTCTATCAACCTTGTCACCGGCATAGTCTGAGTCGGAGTAGCCAACAAGATCAAAAGAAGACCTCTTAGGATACCAAATGCCAAAATTTGGTGTATGAATTAAGTATCTTAGTATCCTTTTCACGGCCTTAAGATGACATTCTATGGGGGCCGCTTGATATCGTGCACACATGCACACCCTTAGCATAATATCAGGACGGGAGGCACATAGCTATAACAATGAACCAATCATAGAGCGGTAAACCTTTTGGTCAACCGATTTGCCATCCTTGGTCAAGTCAAGATGTCCACTAGTAGGCATGGGTGTTTTCATACCTTTGCTTTCTTGCATGTTGAACTTCTTGAATAAGTCCTTGGTATACTTTGTTTGAGAAACAAAGGTTCCCTCCTTAGTTTGCTTAATTTGCAAACCAAGAAAGAATTTGAGTTCACTCATCATAGACATCTCAAACTTCTCCGACATTATCCTTCCAAAATTTTCACTAAAATGAGGGTTAGTCGAACCAAATATGATATCATCAAGATAAACTTGGCACAGAAATAATTCTCCATTAACCCTTTTAGTAAAAAGAGTAGAATCAATCTTTCCAATCTCGAACCCTTTTTCAATAAGGAACTTGGTCAAGCATTTATACCACGCTCTAGGAGCTTGTTTAAGACCATAAAGAGCTTTGTGAAGTTTGTAAACATGGTCGGGTTTCTTAGGATTAACAAAGCCGGCAGGTTGTTTAACATAAACTTCCTCCTCAATTTCACCATTCAGAAAAGCACTTTCAATGTCCATTTGGTACAAGGTAATATCATGGTGATTTGCATAGGCAAGTAAGATGCGGATGGACTCAAGTCTAGCAACGGGGGCATATGTCTCACCATAGTCCATACCTTCAACTTGAGTGTAGCCTTGGGTGGCGAGACATGCTTTGTTGCGAACGACTTGTCCATCTTCGTCTTGCTTGTTGCGAAACAACCATTTGGTACCAATGATGTTGTGGTTGTTGTCGGGATTCTCAACCAATGTCCACACTTGGTTCCTTTCAAAGTTGTGTAGCTCTTCGTGCATGGCATTTATCCAATCCAGATCTTCCAATGCTTCTTCAACCTTCATAGGTTCAATGCTAGAGATGAATGAATAATGTTCACAAAAATTAGCCAAACGAGTTTTAGAGCGAGTAATTCTCCCGGTTTGGATATCATTGAAGATTTGTTCGACGGTATGGTCTCGTGAAACTCTTGCTCTAACTCGTGAGAGCTTTTGTTTGGGTCGGGGTGGAACATCTTCTTCATCATCTTGTTCTTCCTCTTGGCCTTCTTCGTTGTTGATGTTGTCGTTCTCTTGTCAAGATGGAGAAGGAGGTTGATGAGGTTCATCTTGGTGTACGTACTCGTTTTCTTCATCTTGACGTGTCCCACTTGTGGATGCCTTCGGGTCAACTCTTGGTTCACCTTGTCGTGAGGTAGAAGCTTCCACTTGGACGGACGAGGTACTCTCCTTCACCTCTGTTGGACGAATCTTGCCAATAGACAAGTATTGGATTGCTTCTGAAGGGTCTTTCTCTCGTACATCAATTGGCAATTGCTCTACTTGCGAGCCGTTAGATTCATCAAACTTCACATCTACCGTCTCTTCAACCTTTCGGGTGAAATTGTTGTAGACACGGTATGTGTGAGAGTTTGAGCCATAACCGAGTAGGAAACCCTCATGAGATTTAGGAGCAAATTTAGAACAACGATGCTCATCAAGAATATAGCACTTTGACCCGAATACTCCAAAGTATCCAACTTGGGGTTTGTTACCGGTGAGAAGCTCGTATGCCGTCTCGCGAGTAGCTTGTGACGATATAGACGATTTGTTGCATGACAAGTTGTCTCAACTGCTTCCGCCCAAAAGTGTTTTGGCATATTGTATTCATCAAGCATCGTTCTCGCCATCTCAATAAGAGTCCGGTTCTTCCTCTCAATAACTCCATTTTGTTGAGGCATGTACGTAGCCGAGAACTCGTATGAAATCCCTTCTTCGTCAAGAAAGGTGTCCATATTGGCATTCTTGAACTCCGTTCCATTGTCACTTCGAACCTTCTTGATCTTCACTTCAAATTGATTTTGGGCCTTCCTAGCAAAGTTCTCGAAGATCTTTTGGACCTGCGATTTATCATCAAGAAAGAACATCCACGTAAATCTTGAAAAATCATCGACTATGACTAAGCCAAACGAGTTTCCACCGAGACTTTTATAGGCGTTTGGACCAAAGAGATCCATATGAAGTAGCTCGAGCAGTCTTCTCGTGGTCATGATGTTCTTCACGGGGTGGCTTCCTCCAACTAGGTTTCCTGCTTGACAAGCACTGCACAATCTACCCTTGTCAAATATAACATCTTTCACTCCAAGGACATGATCACCTTTAATAAGATTATCAAGATTTCGCATGCCCAGATGACCTAACCTTCTATGCCACAACCAACCTTTAGAAGATTTAGCAATTAAGCAAGTTCTAGGTTGAGCATTTTTAGTGAAATCAACAATGTATAGATCACCTCTACGTATCACGGTAAAGACCATTTTATGATTATCTCTACGAAACACTTGGCAATCTAGTTCAGTAAATAGGACATTGAAGCCAAAGTCAGCTAGTCTAGATACGGAAAGTAAATTATACCCAAGAGATTCAATGAGCATAACATTTTGTATGGAGCTATCATGTGAGATGGCCACCTTACCAAGGCCAACCACCTTACACTTTGAGTTATCACCAAAAGTGACATACTTTCGAGGGCCGTCGTTTTCAGTTAGCTCACGAAACATATCCTTGTCTCCGGTCATGTGATCGGTACATCCTATTGGGGAACGTAGTATTTCAAAAAAATTCCTACGATCACGCAAGATCTATCTAGGAGAAGCATATAAACAAGCGGGGAGAGTGTGTCCACGTACCCTCGTAGTCCGAAAGCGGAAGCGTTTAGTAATGCGGTTGATGTAGTCGAATGTCTTCGCGATCCAACCAATCCAAGCACCGAACGTACGGCACCTCTGTGTTCACCACACGTTTAGCTCAATGACATCCCTCGATCTCTTGATCCAGTTGAGGACGAGGGGGAGTTTCGTCAACACGACGGCGTGGCGACGATGATGATGAAGTTACCGGTGCAGGGCTTCGCCTAAGCACTGCGATGATATGACCGAGGTGTGTAACTGTGGAGGGGGGCACCGCACACGGCTAAGAGAAGGCTTGGTGTGTCTTTGGGGTGCCCCCCTCCCACGTATATAAAGGGGGGAGGAGAGCTGGCCGGCCCAAGGAGGGGCGCGCCATGGGCGGGAGTCCTACTTGGACTCCCGGTCCAAGTAGGATTCGCCCCCCTTTCCTATTCCCACTAGGAGAAGGAGGGAAGGAGGAGGAGGAGAGAAGGAAGGAGGGGGGTGTCGCCCCCAGACCTTGTCCAATTCGGATTGGCAAGGGGGGTGCACACCACCTCCTGGCCGGCCCTTTCTCTTCTCCACAAAGGCCCATGGTGGCCCATTAACCTCCGGGGGGGGGGGGGGGGGGTTCCGGTAACCCCCGGTACTCCGAAACTTATCCGAAACGACCCGAACCATTCCGGTGTCTGAATGTAACCTTCCAATATATGAATCTTTATGTATTGACAATTTCGAGACTCCTCGTCATGTCCGTGATCTCATCCGGGACTCCGAACAAACTTCGGTACATCAAATACATAACTCATAATGCAAATCGTCATCGAACGTTAAGCGTGCGGACCCTACGGGTTCGAGAACTATGTAGACATGACCGAGACACATCTCCGGTCAATAACCAATAGCAGAACCTGGATGCTCATATTGGCTCCTACATATTCTACGAAGATCTTTATTGGTCAAACCACATAACAACATACGTTGTTCCCTTTGTCATCGGTATGTTACTTGCCCGAGATTCGATCGTTGGTATCAACATACCTAGTTCAATCTCGTTACCGGCAAGTCTCTTTACTCGTTCCGTAATGGATCATCCCGCAACTAACTCATTAGTCACATTGCTTGCAAGGCTTATAGTGATGAGCATTACCAAGAGGGCCCAGAGATAACTCTTCGATACACAGAGTGACAAATCCAAATCCCGATCTATGCCAACTCAACAAACACCATCGGAGACACCTGTAGAGCATCTTTATAATCACCCAATTATGTTGTGACATTTGATAGCACACAAGGTGTTCCTTCGGTAATCGGGAGTTGCATAATCTCATAGTCAGAGCAACATGTATAAGTCATGATCAAAGCAATAGCAATAAAACTAAACGATCATTAATGCTAAGCTAACGGATGGGTCTTGTCCATCACATCATTCTCTAATTATGTGATCCCATTCATCAAATGACAACACATGTCTATGGTCAGGAAACTTAAGAATCTTTGATTAACGATCTAGTCTAGTGGAGGCATACTAGGGACACTCTCTTTGTCTATGTATCCACACATGTACTAAGTTTCCGGTTAATACAATTCTAGCATGAATAATAAACATTTATCATGATATAATGAAATATAAATAACAACTTTATTATTGCCTCTAGGGCATATTTCCTTCAGTCTCCCACTTGCACTAGAGTCAATAATCTAGATTACATAGTAATGATTCTAACATCCATGGAGTCTTGGTGTTGATCTTGTTTTGCTCGTGAGAGAGGCTTAGTCAATGGGTCTACAACATTTAGATCCGTATGTATCTTGCAAATTGTCATGTCTCCCTCCTTGACTTGATCGCGGATGGAATTGAAGCGTCTCTTGATGTGCTTGGTTCTCTTGTGAAATCTGGATTTCTTTGCCAAGGCAATTGCACCAGTATTGTCACAAAAGATTTTCATTGGACCCGATGCACTAGGTATTACACCTAGATTGGATATGAACTCCTTCATCCAGACTCCTTCATTTGTTGCTTCTGAAGCAGCTATGTACTCCGCTTCACACGTAGATCCCGCCACGACGCTCTGCTTGGAACTGCACCAACTAATAGCTCCACCATTCAGTATAAATATGTATCCGGTTTGTGACTTAGAGTCATCCGGATCAGTGTCAAATCTTGCACCGACGTAACCATTTACGACGAGCTCTTTGTCACCTCCATAAACGAGAAACATATCCTTAGTCCTTTCCAGGTATTTCAGGATGTTCTTGACTGCTGTCCAATGATCCACTCCTGGATTACTTTGGCACCTTCCTGCTAAACTAATAGCAAGGCACACATCAGGTCTGGTATACAACATTGCATACAAGATAGAACCTATGGCTGAGGCATAGGGAATGACTTTCATTTTCTCTCTATCTTCTGAAGTGGTCGGGCATTGAGTCTGAATCAACTTCACACCTTGTAACACAGGCAAGAACCCTTTCTTTGACTGATCCATTTTGAACTTCTTCAAAACTTTATCAAGGTATGTGCTTTGTGAAAGTCCAATTAAGCGTCTTTATCTATCTCTATAGATCTTGATGCCCAATATATAAGCAGCTTCACCGCGGTCTTTCATTGAATTTTTTTATTCAAGTATCCTTTTATGCTATTCAGAAATTCAGTATCATTTCCGATCAACAATATGTCATCCATATATAATATCAGATATGCTACAGAGCTCCCACTCACTTTCTTGTAAATACAGACTTCTCCAATAGTCTGTATAAAACCATATGCTTTGATCACACTATCAAAGCTTATATTCCAACTCCGAGAGGCTTGCACCAGTCCATAAATGGATCGTTGGAGCTTGCACACTTTGTTAGTACCTTTTGGATCGACAAAACCTTCTGGTTGCCTCATATACAACTCTTCTTTAAGATATCCATTAAGGAATGCAGTTTTGACATCCATTTGCCAAATTTCATAATCATAAAATGCGGCAATTGCTAACATGATTCGGACAGACTTAAGCATCACTACGGGTGAGAAGGTCTCATCGTAGTCAACTCCTTGAACTTGTCGAAAACCTTTCGCAAGAAGTCGAGCTTTGTAGACAATAACATTACCGTCGGCGTTAGTCTTCTTCTTGAAGATCCAATTATTCTCTATGGCTTACCGATCATCAGGCAAGTCAACCAAAGTCCATACTTTGTTCTCATACATGGATCCCATCTCAGATTTCATGGCCTCAAGCCATTTCGCGGAATCTGGGCTCATCATCGCTTCCTCATAGTTCATAGGTTCGTCATGGTAAGTAACATGACCTCCAGAACAAGATTACCGTACCACTCTGATGCAGATCTTACTCTGGTTGACCTACGAGGTTCGGTAGTAACTTGATCAGAAGTTTCATGATCATCATCATTAGCTTCCTCACTAATTGGTGTTGGAATCACTGGAACTGATTTCTGCGATGAACTACTTTCCAATAAGGGAGCAGGTACAATTACCTCATCAAGTTCTACTTTCCTCCAACTCACTTCTTTCGAGAGAAACTCCTTCTCTAGAAAGGATCCATTCTTAGCAACGAATATCTTGCCTTCGGATCTGTGATAGAAGGTGTACCCAACAGTCTCCTGTGGGTATCCTATGAAGACACATTTCTCCGATTTGGGTTCGAGCTTATCAGGTTGAAGCTTTTTCACATAAGCATCGCAACCCCACACTTTAAGAAATGACAACTTGGGTTTCTTGCCAAACCACAGTTCATATGGTGTCGTCTCAACGGATTTAGATGGTGCCCTATTTAACGTGAATGCAGCCGTCTCTAAAGCATAACCTAAAAACGATAGCGGTAAATCAGTAAGAGACATCATAGATCGCACTGTATCTAATAAAGTGCATTTATGACATTCGGACACACCATTACGCTATGGTGTTCTAGGTGGCGTGAGTTGCGAAACTATTCCGCATTGTTTCAAATGAAGACCAAACTCATTACTCAAATATTCACCTCCATGATCAGATCGTAGGAACTTTATTTTCTTGTTACGATGATTTTCCACTTCACTCTGAAATTCTTTGAACTTTTCAAATGTTTCAGACTTATGTTTTGTCAAGTAGATATACCCATATCTGCTAAAATCATCTGTGAAGGTCAAAAAATAACGACACCCGCCGCGAGCCTCAACACTCATTGGACCGCATACATCAGTATGTATTATTTCCAACAAGTCTGTTGCTCGCTCCATTGTTCCGGAGAACGGAGTCTTAGTCATGTTGCCCATGAGGCATGGTTCGCAAGCATCAAGTGATTCATAATCAAGTTATTCCAAAAGCCATCAGCATGGAGTTTCTTCATGTGCTTTACACCAATATGACCTAAACGGAGTGCCACAAATAAGTTGCACTATCATTATTACCCTTGCATCTTTTGGCTTCAATATTATGAATATGTGTATTACCACAATCGAGATTCAACAAAAATAGACCACTCATCAAGGGTGCATGACCATAAAAGATATTACTCGTATAAATAGAACAACCATTATTATCCGATTTAAATGAATAACCGTCTTGCATATAATGTTCATGCTTAATGTTGGCACCAAATAGTAATTATTTAGGTCTAAAACTAATCCCGAAGGTAGATGTAGAGGTAGCATGCCGACGGCGATCACATCGACTTTGGAACCATTTCCCACACGCATCATCACCTCGTCCTTAGCCAATCTTCGCTTAATCCGTAGCCCCTTTTTCGAGTTGCAAATATGAGCAACAGAACCAGTATCAAATACCCAAGCGCTACTACGAGCATTAGTAAGGTACACATCAATAACATGTATATCAAATATACCTTTCACTTTGCCATCCTTCTTATCCGCCAAATACTTGGGGCAGTTCCGCTTCCAGTGACCAGTCCCTTTGCAGTAGAAGCACTCAGTCTCAGGCTTAGGTACAGACTTGGGCTTCTTCACTTGAGCAGCAACCTGCTTGCCGTTCTTCTTGAAGTTCCCGTTCTTCCCTTTACCCTTTCTCTTGAAACTAGTGGTCTTGTTAACCATCAACACTTGATGCTCCTTCTTAATTTCTACCTCCGCAACCTTTAGCATCGCGAAGAGCTCGGGAATTGTCTTATCAATCCCTTGCATCTTATAGTTCATCACAAAGCTTTTGTAGCTTGGTGGCAGTGATTGAAGAACTCTGTCAATGACACTATCAACAGGAAGATTAACTCCCAGTTGAGTCAAGTGGTTGTAGTATCCAGACAATCTGAGTATATGTTCACTGATAGAACTATTATTCTCCATCTTGCAGTAGTAGAACTTATTGGAGACTTCATATCTCTCAATCCGGGCATTTGCTTGAAATATTAACTTCAACTACTGGAACATCTCATATGCTCCATGACATTCAAAACGTCGTTGAAATCCCGGTTCTAAGCCGTAAAGCATGGCACACTGAACTATCGAGTAGTCATCAGCTTTGCTCTGCCAGACGTTCATAACATCCGGAGTTGCTCCTGCAGCGGGTTTGGCACCTAGCGGTGCTTCCAGGACGTAATTCTTCTGTGCAGCAATGAGGATAATCCTCAAGTTACGGACCCAGTCCGTGTAGTTGCTACCATCATCTTTCAACTTAGCTTTTTCTAGGAACGCATTAAAATTCAAAAGAATGGTAGCACGGGCCATTGATCTACAACAACATAGACATGCAAAATACTATAACGTACCAAGTTCATGATAAATTAAAGTTCAATTAATCATATTACTTAAGAACTCCCACTGAGATAGACATCTCTCTAGTCATCTAAATGATCACGTGATCCATATCAACCAAACCATGTCCGATTATCACGTGAGGTGGAGTAGTTTTCAATGGTGAACATCACTATGTTCATCATATCTACTATATGATTCATGTTCGACCTTTCGTCTCAGTGTTCCGATGCCATATCTGCATATGCTAGGCTCGTCAAGTTTAACCCGAGTATTATGCGTGTGCAAAACTGGCTTGCACCCGTTGTATGTGAACGTAGAGCTTATCACACCCGATCATCACGTGGTGTCTCGGCATGACGAACTGTAGCAACGGTGCATACTCGGGGAGAACACTTATACCTTGAAATTTAGTGAGAGATCATCTTATAAAGCTACTATCGTACTTAAGCAAAATAAGATGCATAAAAGATAAACATCACATGCAATCAAAATAAGTGATATGATATGGCCATCATCATCTTGTGCCTTTGATCTCCATCTCCAAAGCACCGTCATGATCACCATCGTCACCGGCTTGACACCTTGATCTCCATCGCAGCATCGTTGTTCTCTCACCAACTATTGCTTCTACGACTATCGCTACTGCTTAGTGATAAAGTAAAGCAATTACATGGCGATTGCATTTCATACAATAAAGCGACAACCATAAGGCTCCTGCAGTTGCCGATAACTTACACAAAACATGATCATCTCATACAACAATTTATATATCATGATGTCTTGACCATATCACATCACAACATGCCCTGCAAAAACAAGTTAGACGTCCTCTACTTTGTTGTTGCAAGTTTTACGTGGCTACTACGGGCTTCTAGCAAGAACCGTTCTTACCTACGCATCAAACCACAACGATTTTTCGTCAAGTGTGCTATTTTAACCTTCAACAAGGACCGGGCGTAGTCAAACTTGATTCAACTAAAGTTGGAGAAACTGACACTCGCTAGCCACCTGTGTGCGAAGCACGTCGGTAGAACCAGTCTCATAAACGCGGTCATGTAATGTCGGTCCGGGCCGCTTCATCCAACAATAGCGCCGAATCAAACTAAGACGTTGCTGGTCACCAGTATGACTATTATCGCCCACAACTCATTGTGTTCTACTTGTGCATATAACATCAACGCATAGACCTGGCTCTGATACCACTGTTGGGGAACGTAGTATTTCAAAAAAATTCCTACAATCACACAAGATCTATCTAGGAGAAGCATAGCAACGAGCGGGGAGAGTGTGTCCATGTACCCTCGTAGAACGAAAGTGGAAGCGTTTAGTAACGCGGTTGATGTAGTCGAACGTCTTCGTGATCCAACCGATCCAAGCACCGTACGTACGGCACCTCCGTGTTCAGCACACGTTCAGCTCGATGATGTCCCTCGATGTCTTAATCCAGTTGAGGACGAGGGAGAGTTTCCTCAGCACGACAGCGTGGCGAAGATGATGACGAAGTTACCGGCGCAGGGCTTCGCCTAAGCACTACAACGATATGACCGAGGTGTGTAACTATGGAGGGGGGCACCGCACACGGCTAAGAGCAGACTTGGTGTGTCTTTGGGGTGCCCCCTCCCACGTTTATAAAGTGGGGGAGGAGAGGTGGCCGGCCCAAGGAGGGGCGTGCCATGGGGGGAGTCCTACTTGGACTCCCGGTCCAAGTAGGATTCGCCCCCCCTTTCCTATTCCCACCAGGAGAAGGAGGGAAGGAGGAGGAGGAGAGAAGGAAGGAGGGGGGCGCCGCCCCCACCCCTTGTCCAATTCAGATTGGAAAGGGGGGGCCACCTCTTGGCCGGCCCTCTCTCTTCTCCACTAAGGCCCATGGTGGCCCATTAACCTCCCGGGGGGTTCCGGTAACCCCCGGTACTTCGAAACTTATTCGAAATGACCCGAACCATTCCGGTGTCCGAATGTAACCTTCCAATATTTGAATCTTTATGTCTCTACCATTTCGAGACTCCTCGTCATGTCCATGATCTCATCCGGGACTCCGAACAAACTTCGGTACATCAAATCACATAACTCATAATACAAATCGTCATCGAACGTTAAGCGTGCGGACCCTACGGGTTCGAGAACTATGTAGACATGATCGAGACACATCTCCGGTCAATAACCCATAGCGGAACCTAGATGCTCATATTGGCTCCTACATATTCTACGAAGATCTTTATCGGTCAAACCGCATAACAACATACGTTGTGCCCTTTGTCATCGGTATGTTACTTGGTCGAGATTCGATCGTAGGTATCAACATACCTAGTTCAATCTCATTACCAGCAAGTCTCTTTACTTGTTCCGTAATGCATCATCCCGCAACTAACTCATTAGTCACATTGCTTACAAGGCTTATAGTGATGAGCATTACCGAGAGGGCCCAGAGATACCTCTCCGATACACGGAGTGAAAAGTCCTAATCTCGATCTATGCCAACTCAACAAACACCATCGGAGACACCTGTAGAGCATCTTTATTATCACCCAAATACGTGTTGACATTTTCTAGGACACATGGTGTTCCTCCGGTATTCGGGAGTTGCATAATCTCATAGTCAGAGGAACATGTATAAGTCATGATGAAAGCAATAGCAATAAAACTAAACGATCATTTATGCTAAGCTAACAGATGGGTCTTGTCCATCACATCATTCTCTAATGATGTGATCCCGTTCATGAAATGACAACACATGTGTATGGTTAGGAAACTTAACCATCTTTGATTAACGAGCTAGTCTAGTAGAGGCATACTAGGGACACTCTATTTGTCTATGTATCCACACACATACTAAGTTTCCAGTTAATACAATTCTAGCATGAAGAATAAACATTTATCATGATATAAGTAAATATAAATAACAACTTTATTATTGCCTCTAGGGCATATTTCCTTCACATCCACTATCAAGAACCCATTCGTTTCCTCCAGCCATGTAGCCGCGAAGATTAGCCATAAGACCAAAGTGTCTCATAGACTCATCGAGATCAAAGTCACTATCATCATCCTCATCATAGTATCCATGTTCAATGTCTTGTGATAGATCATTTTCCTAGAGAGAGTGATTCATTAGATAAATGATCATCACAGTGTTCATCTTTATGAATTCTAATGACTTCGGAGATGATATTACTAATGATTCCAACATCTCCCTTGGCACGCATAAGGTCACGAAGCTCAAACAAACAATCACCAAACTTTGGATCATCGGATTTCATATTACTTAAGGCAATTGACTTATGAAGAATCACATCTAGATTTAGCAATGAATAGTTAGGAAATCGTTCCTCAAGAAATCTCCATATGGTGTAAGCACAATCAAGAGTAGGCAAGCAAACAATCAAGTTTCTAGGTAATCCTCTAGTGATAAGATTGACAGTTCTAAGATTACAGATTATGTCAAGAGACTCATCGGGGGTAGGATGCAAGGGGTCAACAAGGGGGGCACAAGGGCTGGTAATGTACTTGTTCAAGTGATATTCATTCAAAATCTCAAGCATCTCATTTTTCACTCATGTAAGAACTCTCCATCAAGTATCGGCACTCTACGTCTAAGACTCCCCAACGTAGACTCATCCATCTTCCTCCAACGGTGATTAAACCAAAGCAATGACGACCAAAGCTCTGATACCAATTGAAAGGAGCGAGAAGAGGTGTCTAGAGGGGGGTGATTAGACCCTCAATGAAGAAAGTAGCAATTTTTAAGTTTTTCAAGTTAAGGTGGAGTTTTAGCACAAGTTTAAACATTCACAATACATTTAAAGCAAGCATGGCAAGAGTATATGAGCAACGGAAAGTAAAGCATGCAACTTGCGAGAATGTAAATGGATGGGATTGGAGTGTGCAAATAAAGTTGGAGGCACGAAGATTTTTTCCGTGGTTCTGACAGGTCGTGCTATCGTTCATCCATGTTGATGGAGACTTCAACCCACGAAGGGTAACGGTTGCGCGACTCCACGGAGGGCTCCACCCATGAAGGGTCCATGAAGAAGCAACCTTGTCTACCCCACCATGGCCATCGCCCACGAAGGACTTGCCTCACTAGGGTAGATCTTCACGAAGTAGGCGATCTCCTTACCCGTGCAAACTCCTTGGTTCAACTCCACAATCTTGACGGAGGCTCCCAAGTAAGACCTAACCAATCTAGGAGACACCACTCTCCAAAAAGTAATAGATGGTGTGTTGATGATGAACTCCTTGCTCTTGTACTTCAAATGATAGTCTCCCCAACACTCAACTCTCTCACACAGATTTGGATTTGGTGGAAAGATGATTTGAGTGGAAAGCAACATGGGGAAGGCTAGAGATCAACATTCTTGTGGTTGGATTGGAATGTCTTGGTCTCAACACATGAGTAGGTGGTTCTCTCTCATAAAATGAATGCTGGAAGTGTAGGCACATTCTGATGGTTATCTCCATGAATGGAGGAAGAGTGGACGGGTATATATAGCCTCCACACAAAATCTAGTCGTTACACACAATTCACCAAACTCGGTGGGACCGAATCGAGAAACTCGGTCAGACGGATATGGTTCAAAATGTGAACGTTAGAGTTTTCGGTGGGACCGGCATAATCAACTCGGTGGGACCGATGTGCTAGGGTTAGGGTAAAACCTCAACTCAGTTTGACCGATTACACAATCTTGGTGAGATCGATTTTGGTAATGAGCAAACAGAGAGTTGGTCAAGCAAACTCGGTGGGACCGACTGCATATCTCGGTGAGACCAAAATAATTGCAGCAGGCAACAGAGAGTTTGCAAGCCCATCTCGGTGAGACTGAGATCCCATCGGTAAGACCGAACTGATTAGGGTTTCTGGCAATGGCTATGTCAAGTGAACTCGGTGGCGCCGGATAGATCAAATCGGTGGGGCCAAGTTTGACTTTTGGTTTAGGACATATGTGGAAATGAGAAAGTGGTTGAGGGCTTTGGAGCATATCACTAAGTACTTTGAGCAAGCAAGCCATTAAGCAACACCTCATCCCCTTTTAATAGTATTAGCTTTCCCAATGGACTCAATGTGATCTTGGATCACTAAAATGAAAATGTAGAGTCTTGAGATTTGAGCTTTTGCCAATCTTCTGTCCTTAGCATCTTGAAGGGGTTCCACATCCTCTTGTCCATGCCACGCCTTTGTTGAACTTTCTGAAATATACTAGATAAAAGTATTAGTCCAACAAGAGATTGAAGGAAAAATGCCCTAGGGGCAATAATAAAGTTGTTATTTATATTTCCTTATATCATGATAAACGTTTATTATTCATGCTAGAATTGTATTGTAGCGACCAGACCTCAAACAGTCTAGTCTCTGTGCATCAGTGTCATCCCTGGATCGGTAATGCTGACACGCACAGTACTTGAAGGATTTATAACAGAGTAGCAATCACACACTTATTACATCGAATAGTCTCAAAAGAGAACTTCTTACAATAAATATGGCTTAAGGCCATCTAAATACGATAACAGCGGAAGGCTTGGAAGATAAAGTGAGTCCATCAACTCCATCGGCATCACTTAGTATAAGACCACGACCTATGGCACCTTACTCGTCGTCTGAAAAGTCTGCAACATGAACGTTGCAGCCCGAAAACGGGTCAGCACATGGAATATGCTGGCAAAGTAACACATAGAGAGTAATGAACAGAATAATGCTATCACTACATGAACATATGGCTGGTGGAAAGCTCTATGGTTACAGTTTTGCGAAAAGCCAATTTTTTCCTACAACAAAGGAATAAATTTTATTTAACTATCATGGTGGTTGTTAAACATTGAGAAGGTACCTCCAACTCAATCCCAATTAAGAACGTGATTAACCCAATCAAATTAAATTAAGTAACATGATGATGAGATTCACATGATAATCAAAGAACTAGATACTCAAGATGTCCATAACCGGGGACACGGCTAACCATGATTAGATTGTACACTCTGCAGAGGTTTGTGCACTTTTCCCCACAAGACTCGATCTCCTCCATTGGATTTCTCGCACTTCATGATGTTTGAGAAACGGATGACCGAGAGACAGTCTTTCAGAAGCGTTAGCACCTTACGATGGGTAGACAGTTACTCCTACTTTCCCCTACATCTGCTAGTCTACCACTGTAAGAGTTCACACGACTTAATCAACTATGCTACAGCCCATAATAGCTTGTGGCTGCACACGGAAGTTTCTAGCATGAATAATCTTATGATCCCTTTGAGCCTGGGTGGCGGTCCATAGGATAATCTCACGGGACTCCGGGATATCCAAAAATACAGGCAACACTGGGTTCCCCAGGTGCCTCAATCCACCCAGATGTGAATTAAAGTAACCACCTTAAGTTGAACCATTAATTAACATCCTCACATCTGTCATGGAAATTCACTCAAACCCAATCCACGTCTACGAGCATAGCATAGCAATATAAGCAAACGTAGAAGTAACTCCCAGCGGTTTGATAATAAACAGGGCAATAGGTACTACCTCATCTAGTTCCCAAAACCCACATATTAAATAGTTCCTAACCATGCAATAGTTTGAGGGCTGATCTAATGCAATAAAACTGGGTGATCAAGAGGTATTATCAAAGTGTTACTTGCCTTGCTGATGATCCATGAAACCTAGAGACTCGTAGTAGCACGCTTCGCACTCCGGGTACTCTATCGCAAACAAACAATACATACATAAGCAATCAAGCAAGGGTGCACAGGTAAAACTCAAAATAAGAGATATAACCAGAAAGTTCAACTTAAGAACTCCGGTTTGCAAAAAGAATCAAATCGAACGAAGCAACGAAACTCAAACGGCGAAAGAAACAAGCTTCATTTACTAATCGGGACCTAAGTAAAATTTTACAGTAGCAAAAACTTGTTTAAGTTGGTTAAACGGAAAGAGGGTTTCGAGATGAAACTCTAGGCGCTTGAATCGCCTGATTCCGATAAACGAGCGAAAAGTTAAACTAAAACGAAATACAGATCGGAAATCACGATCGAAAATAATCGCGAAAAATCCGAGAAAAAGAAAAACTGACGAACAGACTAACGAACGAACGTTCGCTGTCTGCGGCTAAACGACGAAAACCGTTCGTTAAAACGAACGTACGGACGAACGTCCGCAAAATAAATAAACTGAAAAAAACTAAACCGATCTAAATATAAAAAAACAACCACGGGTTTTATAAAAAACCGATCGGTTTTCCGGGAAAGACCGGTGGCGGCGGCTACCTCGGGTCCGGCGGAATTCCGACGAGGCGCGGGACGGCGGCGGCTCCGGCGGCGGGCTCCGGCGGGGTCGGCGTCGGGGCGGCGGTGAGGGCGGGCGGCGGCGGAACGGCGACGGCGGCGGCGTTTGGCGGCGGCGGCTTGGCTCGGGGTGGGGAGAGGTGGCGGCGGGGAGGGGTACTTAAAGGGGTCGGGGGCGTCCGACTTGGGGGAGGGGGCACCCCCGGGCGGCGGCGGCGGCGCTGACCCGGACTCCGGCGGGAGTCCGGCTCGGCCACGCTCGGGCGAGGCGGCGCGGGCAGGTGGGCCGGCTGGGCCTTCGGCCCAGTTCGGTTCGCGGGCAAAACTTATTTAAAAAAAAAATTCCACTGGAACTTAAATAAATCCTAGAAAAATAAATAAAAATCTAAAAATGCCAAAACAAGTTTTCTCCATCTAAATAAAATATTTAGAACAAGATGAACATTTTCTTGGCCCTAAAATGCAAATTTTGAAAACGTGCAATTTTTTCTAATTCAAATAAAATTGCAATAAACTCCAAATAAAATACAAAAAAATTTATTTTAATATTTTCCGTCTAATATTTCATTTATTTTGGAGAAGTCATTTTATCCCCTCTCATATATTTTAATATGAAATATTTTCGGAGAGAAAATAATTAAAACAAATGATCCTTGTTTCGATATTTGATAAAATTCAAATACGAAATCGTGAAATCCCCAACTCTCTCCGTGCGTCCTTGAGTTGCGTGGAATTTCTAGGATCTAGCCAAGATGCAAATAAAAAAATGATATGCAATGATGATCTATTGTATAACATTCCAAATTGAAAATTTGGGATGTTACATGTATTAACCGGAAACTTAGTACATGTGTGAATACATAGACAAACTGAGTGTCTACTAGACTAGCTCATTAATCAAAGATAGTTAAGTTTCCTGACCATAGACATGTGTTGTCATTTGATGAACGGGATCACATCATTAGAGAATGATGTGATGGACAAGACCCATCTGTTAGCTTAGCATAAATGATTGTTTAGTTTTATTGCTATTGCTTTCATGCTGACTTATACATGTTCCTCTGACTATGAGATTATGCAACTACCGAATACTGAAGGAACACCTTGTGTTGGGGATATTACTACTGGGCGTAAACCGACCAGGAGAGGCCGGGTTAACCCCATAAGTAGTTCATTATATCTGAAGCCCATGAAGACAGACAATGACGCTTTATGAAGGCCCAGGGCCCAAAGCCGGTTTAAGGCCTGTAGACATAAACCGGTATTGATATGTAAACTTGTGTTGTAAGATAGAAAGAGCAGAGACCGAGCCGGACACCTTTATGAGCCGGCCTCGGGATTCTGTAAACCGACGGGCGTCAACCCATGTATATAAGGGGACGACCCGGCGGCGGTTCAAAGAGGACAGACAACAACTCGAGACCCAGGAAAAGCGTATTCGCTCCCTGGTCATCGAAACCCAAGCAATCCCACAACAATTGGATCGTAGGCTTTTACCTTCACCGCAAGGGGCCGAACCAGTATAAACTCTCTTGCGTCCCTTGTCCTCTTTAACCCCTTTAAGTTAACCCGTAGCGATGGCTCCACAACTAAGTCCTTTCTCTAGGACATTTGCCGTGACAAAACCACGACAGTTAGCACCCACCGTGGGGCTATCGCACGATGGTTTCGAATTCTTAGAGGGAAGCTTTGAAGGACTCAAGGGCTACGCTGTGGGCCGGATGACCAAAAGTCGTCGCAGCAAGCTCTACATCGACGATGCAGGCTGGAGCCCCGAGGCCGGCTCGATCGAGTACGGGTACCGGGTCCCCTTTGGTGGCATACACGTTTTCATTGGCAAGATCGGCGAGTCGGGCCCTGAGCCGGACATCTGCACCGACCTCGTCGAAACGGCTCAGCATGCGAGATCTGCCCGGGTCGAACCTGTCATGAAGCGTGCCTTCGTGGGAGTCATCCACGGAGGGGAATCTGAGGATAGATCGGAATCTGGTGGTGAAACCGTCGTTTATTCTGGAGACGAGTCATCAACCGGAGAGACCGAGTCGCTGTATCAGTTGCAAGATGGCCGGATTGAGGGCTGTTCCGATGGAGACAGTATTCCGGACCCCTTGGATCTGCCAAACCGGGTTGCAATCTTCATGGCCAGTACACAACCAGCGCTCCACTCTTCGACCGTAGCGGCGATGATTTCCGGATCAACAGCAGCGACAGCGGCCGGGGCAGAAGGCCCTGTGCAACCGCCGGCTCAGGTTCTATCTGATTTGTTTGACGCTTTGGCAACGCTGATGGCGGAGGTTAATTCGGCGGATCAGGATGCACACAATGCGGAAATTGCAAAAGTGAAAGATCAGATCACCCAGGCCAAAGCCGACTTGGCAGCTGAGGATTCCAGGATGGCTGCAGAGCGGGCCGCATTGGATGCACAGGCTTACCGGCTTATGCTGGATCAGAGTGCATTGAATGATGTCCTGAAGAGGAGGTACCGATCTCGCTTGCCGCCGGTTTACGAAGCTAGGAACCTCTTTAATACCCCAGGAGCAGGGACCAGTAATCCGCCGGTGGTAAACCAGGCGGAGGCACCTGGAGCGGGGGCGCCGGTTCAGCCGCGTTCGGCGGATCCGCCTCGCCAGAACAACATGGTAACACAGCATGTCCCGATACGACCAGGTCATTATTCTAACCCGATGGACAACATTGTCACTGCCGCTTCACGGCTGGCGGCTATCCCGATCGAAGGCGAGTCTCCAGCGGCGGTTGAGACGCGTCGGGTTAGGGAGCTTCTTCAGACAGCCTTGGTTCAGCAGGAGGCTTATTCATATAGTCACGATCGGATCCATTCCACTCCCCGCCCAAGCCAGAGTTACAGCAGGCGTATGGATGAGCCGGCAGTGTCAAGCAACACGCGGAACCGTGATCCGCCCCGTGGCAATAACCCGGCGGGTGGTGCTGGTGATGCTCAGGAGGTGGTGGACCGGGCTCGGGCACGTAGAGAGGCCGAGTTAGCGGCGCAGCATGATGCCCGTCAGCTTACTCTGATTCGTCCAACCACGTCGGTGGAACCAGGGGTTACTTCTAGCTCTTTGGGGGTACCGTGTCTCGTCCCAGCGCTGCGCAACATGCGTCTGCCCAAGGATTTCAAGGGCCCGTGCAAAGTGCCGAATTACACCGCCGATTTATCCCCCGAGACATGGGTCGAAAGCTATGAGATGGCCATGGAGATGCTGGATGTGGACAATGCGGCGTGTGCGAAATACTTCACCATGATGCTAGAGGGGACGCCCGCACTTGGCTGAAGAGCTTACCGGCTAATTCTATCAGGTCATGGGCCGAGTTGAGAGCCCGGTTTATCTAGAATTTCAAGGATACATGCAAGCAGCCCATATCAATTGTGGACTTAGCTGCCCGTGTCCAGGAGAAAGGAGAGTCAACAACCCGTTGGGTGCGCCGGGTTTCAGAGATTTTGCATTCATCAGACCGCATCAACGCTGATACCGCAGTTTTAACATTGGAAGGCAATTGCCGGTTTGAACCCCTGAAGTTGAAGTTGGGACGGCTCAAACGTCATTGTAATGACATGGGAACCCTCATGGCCGCTTTGGTGAAGTATGCCGACTCTGATAGTACCAAGGATCCCGAGTCTGACGATGATAAGACAGGGAAGGGAAAAAGGAGCGGCAACGCCAAGGGGCAGCACCACAACCCGACGGGTCATGGAAACGGCGGCAAGCGTAAGACGGACTACAGCTTAGACTTAGTGGCTAATACCAACACACATGACAAGGGCCAGCGGCGTAAGGGTAAACCGCCCCAGCGCGGTGGAGGGCCAAGTCCTAACCCGGACCGCCTGTCTTATCTGTTGAACCAGCCTTGCCCGAAGCATGGGACGAAGGAGAACCCGTCCACGCACCTCTGGAAAGATTGTTACATCATGCAAGAGTTCAAAAATTCTGATTCTTTTCGGTATGATCATGGAACAGGTGGCGGTTCGGGCCCCGGGTCTCATGGGCCGGGTTATGGTGGAGGCAGTTCCGGTTCAGGTTTTCACAGTATCAGAGCGGACATGGCAATCAAGGCAATGAGGGCAACCAAGGTGGTTATAACAATCAGGGGAATCAGCAACAGCAGTAGCGGCAGTCGGGTTACCAGAGCAACCAGAAGTAGTTGAATAGCGGACAGTATCATGTCTTCACCACTAGCCTGGACAAGCGCGATCAGAATCTTCATAAAAGGACAATGAATTCCGTTGAACCGGCGGTGCCCCGTTATTTGCGCTGGCCCGAGCAGCCGATCGTGTGGAGTAGAGAAGATCATCCGCCCCGGGTTGACAATCCGGGTCATCTGGCATTGGTGGTGGCGCCTCAGGTGGGAGGTCATAAGTTCACTAAGGTGCTCATGGATGGAGGGAGTAGTATCAATATCCTCTATTATGAAACTTTCCGTCGCATGGGGTTAACAGATAAAAATCTTAAACCGTCCAATACGGTGTTCCATGGTGTGGTGCATGGTAAATCGGCATATCCTGTTGGTAAGATGGCTCTGGAGGTGGCTTTTGGAGATGAGCATGACTCGAGATCAGAAACTTTGACCTTTGAAGTGGTGAAAATCAAAAGCCCGTATTATGCCCTGTTTGGACAGCCAGCTTATGCTAAGTTTGTGGCACGGCCTTGTTATGTCTATCTGCAGCTCAAGATGTCGGGTCACAAGGGAACTATAACAGTGCATGGGAGCCGCAAGATCGCTCTGGAGTGTGAAGAAGGTGATGCGGCTTATGCTGAGTCGGTTTGCGCAACAGAAGAGTTGAAGTTTTACAAAGACAATGTTGATCCGACAGATATGACTTCACTGAAGAAACCAACTACAGAGCATGATCCGGCCTTGAAGTTTAAATCGGCTGATGAGACTAAGCTTGTTGACTTCGTGCCCGGCGATTCGTCCAAGCAGTTTAGCATCAGCGCTAACTTGGATCCGAAATAGGAAAGCGCGCTCATCGAGTTCATCCGTGAGAATCGGGACATGTTTGCATGGAAGCCTTCTGACATGCCAGGTGTACCGAGAGAACTCGCTGAGCACACTCTCAATGTTGATCCCAAGTACAAACCGGTCAAGCAATTTCTCCACCGGTTCAATGAAGAAAGACGCAAGGCTATTGGAGAAGAAGTAGCCAGGTTCTTGGCGGCTAGATTTATCGTTGAAGTATTTCATCCTGAGTGGTTGGCTAATCCGGTGCTGGTCCTTAAGAAGAACGGCACTTGGCCTATGTGTGTGGACTACACAGATCTCAACAAAGCTTGTCCAGCAGATCCTTTTGCCCTCCCCCGTATTGATCAAATTATTGATGCTACGGAGGGTTGCGAGCATTTAAGCTTTTTGGATGCATATTCTGGTTATCATCAGATCAAAATGGCAGTGAAGGACCAGGAGAAGACAGCCTTCATAACTCCCTTTGGAGCCTTCTGCTATGAGTCCATGCCCTTTGGGCTCAAGAGTGCCCAGGCGACTTATCAACGGTGTGTGCAGAATTGTCTTCATAAACAGATCGGCCGCAATGTTCACGCATATGTGGATGATATTGTGGTGAAATCAAGGAAGAATGAGACATTGATTGATGACTTGAAGGAAACCTTTGATAACCTGCGGGTTTATAAAATGATGCTTAATCCGGCCAAGTGCGTCTTTGGTGTACCTGCAGGCAAGCTCTTGGGCTTTTTGGTGTGTAACAAGGGCATTGAAGCAAATCCGGAAAAGATCAAAGCCATCACCTCCTTGGCCAAACCGAAGTGTATCAATGATGTTCAACGCCTGGCAGGCCGGATTGCCGCGTTGAGCCGGTTTATCAGTCGCCTTGGCGAGAAGGCCATCCCTTTATATCAGATGCTGAAGAAAACGGATAACTTCGTCTCGAGTGACACCGCTAATGAAGCATTTGAGGACTTAAAGCGGCCAGCTGGCTAATCCGCCGAGTCTTGCTGCTCCGGTTGACAAAGAACCATTGTTGCTATATGTGGCATATAACGCTCGGGCTGTTAGTGTGGCTATTGTGGTGGAGCGCAAGGAGGCAGGAAAGGAATATCCGGTTCAGCGGCCGGTTTACTATATTAGTGAGGTACTTATTGAGTCCAAGCAGAGGTACCCGCATTGGCAAAAATTGGTGTATGGGGTTTTCATGGCAAGCCGGAAGCTTATGAAGTACTCCCTCCGTTCGGAATTACTTGTTACAGAAATGGATGTATCTAGATGCATTTTAGTTCTAGATACATCCATTTCCGAGACAAGTAATTCCGAACGGAGGGAGTATTTCCAAGGTCATCCCATCACGGTGGTCAGCTCTGCTCCTTTGGGGGATATAATCCAGAACAGGGAAGCAACTGGCCGGATTGCTAAGTGGGCTATCGAGCTCGGGCCTCACGGGTTGAAATACATACCCCGAACGGTGATCAAATCTCAGGCACTTGTGGATTTCATCAATGATTGGACAGAACTACAAGCGCCAGAAGAGAAGCCGGATCATACTTATTGGACTATTCATTTTGATGGGTCCAGGCAATTGGAGGGCTCGGGGGCTGGAGTCGTATTAACTTCCCCATGAGGTGATAAGTTTTGTTATGTTCTCTGTTTAATGTTCCCTTGCACTAACAATGCAGCTGAATATGAGGCTTTACTCCATGGTCTTCGGATGGCTAAGGATATGAACCAAAGCCGAGTTAAGTGCTTGGGTGACTCGGATCTGGTGGCTCAACAAGTGTCCGACAACGAGAAGGCACGACAGGAAGCTCTTGACCTGTTAGATGAGGAGCGTGACATGGCGGCGGCCCGTTCGGCGATTTATCAGCAAGATCTGCGTCGTTATCATAGCCGCCGGGTTAGAACCAGAACCTTTCAAGAAGGCGATTTGGTGCTTCGGCTCATCCAGGATCAGACGGATATGCACAAGTTATCCCCTCCTTGGGAAGGACCCTTTGTGGTCAGCAAGAATCTGCACAACGGGTCATACTACCTTATAGATGTTCGAGAGCGCAAAGACTCACGTAAATCAGAGGAGGAGACCCACCGACTGTGGAATATCGCTCATCTTCGGCCCTACTATACTTGAGCCATAGGCTCTGCTTATGTACATATTATGACAATGTATATATTATGATCAATATAATAAACCGGAACCTCAGCTAAAGCGGGGTATCTGTTGTTTTTCTTACATCATGTGTGGTTACATGGAGCTTCTGTTTATAAAGCGGCGTCCGGTTTACCCCTTGATTTAGCTTCTCAAAGCTTTATGATACATCACTTGGGGGCTTGGTCGTATCCGAACCATAGCTACACCTCTTGATCGGCGCAATGCCACAGCATCACTTAGGGGCTTGGTCGTATCCGAACATAGTCACACCTTTTGATCGGCTCAAAGCCAAATCAATCCGGGGCCAAAGAGAGTGTTGTAAAACAACAACTCAAACATAGGCACCCACTGAGCACAGCTCAAAATATTACTTGGGGATTCTTTGCTGTCGAAATGAACTAAGAATCTACACTTGTAATAGGCTATCAAGCCATGGCTTGGAAGCCTGGTGTATACACCTAAAACCCCGGGTTAACCTGCCTATTTAAGTAAGTCACTCCGCCCAGGTAAACCTGGTATGACCCTTCGAACTTTGACAAGTTACTCTAAAATAAAGACCCTGAACTTGTCAAGTTAAAAACATGATTGGTTAAGGATTGAGGACCATCTTAAAAGGCTTTGCACAAATGGTTTAACTCAGTGGCCTGGCAGCCCATGAAAAGCCTCGAATTTGGGGCCTGGCAGCCCGTGAAAAGCCTCGACTACAACGGTTTTTATTTGCCTTTTGCTAAGTTTTTCTTTCTTTTGATAAGATTTGTGATATTTTCAAACCGGTGTTTATCAACCCGGGTCGGCTGTCAACTCCAAGTTGTCAGTACATGATCAAGTTATAATCCGGAGATTATCAGCCCGGTCTGGTTTTGACTCAAAGTCACTAGTATAGAATAAACCGGTGTTTATCATAACCCGGAATGGTTTTATTGTCAACCAACATCATATAACAGGAGTTACTTATACTCCAGATTAGGGTTATGACCCTCACTACGAAGTTGGTCAGCCAACATTATGCCTAAAGGTCACAGGTATCATATATTTCCATATTTGGTTATCTTTTACAAACTTGGTTACAAACCTTGGTCATATATATATTTGGGTATCATGACCCGCCCGGTGGTAAACCGCCAGGGCGCTTTAAGCTTCTTATCTGCAGGAATAGCTTGAATAAATGGCTATGGATTATGAACATTATATCTTAAGCATGGCGGATTAGCAAGCATCAGTCGCAGATAAACATGCGCAAAGGCATAAACAGACCAAGTGTTTTAAACTAGCCTATTACAAGGCGTCTCAGTGCCCAAAAGGATAATTGTTTTCTCAAATAGGGGTCCCAGCGTGTAGAAGACTAAACCGGCCTCCGGATCATGATTCGTCACCAGCTTGGCCTGATGGCTGCGGATCATCTCGCACCGGTTCAAGTCCCTCCTCTCTACCCAGTGGCTGGAAGTCAACAGTTGCCCAGTCGATTCTAGTTAGGGCTTGGAATACAGCCTCATCGCTTATAAGCGTGGACGGTTCAATGTCAGGGGCATAAGTATGCTTACGGATTGGTGGGATAAGATTTTGTGCTTCCGGAATTGGTGCAGCAACCCGTCTGTTCTTGTCATCATAACTCGCCTGGTAGTACGAGAGGTCCGCCTCTTCAGCCAGTTGACAAGCCAATGGACGTACTTCCCGGTTTATGGTTCGGAGATCGTCATTGCCAAATTCTGTTCCGTCTTCTTTCAAGCTGGGATAGCCTTGGGTCGCTTCCACTGGATCAAAGTCAGGTACCCATGCTTTTGCCCGAATTAGTGCAGTCAGAGCGCCTGTTCTTGCAGCAGACTTTTTTCGCTCTTCTACCCGGGCAGGAAGCATAGATAACCTTTCTAAGGTTTCCTTGATCAAAGTGGGAGGAGGATTATTGTGTGAAGTGGTATAGATGATCCGCTGCGCGCCGGTGTACAACTGTTCTATCAGAGTGTAAGCAGCCTTCAGCTTCATCTGTACATCAGAGCCCAGGTGGCTAATACGAGTTCCTGCGCCATTGTCCACATCAGTAAACTGACAACACATGGGAAGATATGGTGAAAGTATTAAGGAAAATATGTTTACCGAACACAGCAGCAGCCATGGCATGAATCTGCCGCTTTACACTGGTCAGTTCATCAACCACCGGTTTAAGAGCTGCTTCTGCGTTCTCGGCTCTTTTTATCAAAGCGGATTTTCAGTCTCCCAATTCGCCCGCTCTTTGTTTAAGCCCTCTTTTAGTTTCTCCATAGCGCCTAGAGCGCTGGTCAACCCTTCCTTGGCTTTGGAGGTTTCGGCTTGCTGGGATTTGAGGTTCTCTTGCAGATCAGCGGTTTGGCTTTCCTTCTTACTCAGCTCAGCCTATAAAGAGACAGATATATCATGAGTTGACAGTACATATTTGAAGTACCAAGCACATAACAAGTTATGCCCTTGGTACTTGGGGGCTAATGCATATTTGCTCTTTATCAGAAATTTTTACAAGTCCCAAGCACAATACAAGTATTAATCTTGGCACTTCGGGGCTAATGTGTGTTTGCTCATAATTGCTGCTATGGGAATTCTTCTACAGTCCCGGTTCATCTTTATAAAGTTAAACCGGCCCTTGGGGACTATACCAGTGAAAAAAGATGCAGTGTTGCAAATATAAAGATTGTTACTAAAAATCCCGGTTCAGATTGATATCATAAACCGTCACTTGGGGGCTACTGGAGTTGATATTTGGAAGTTACAAGAGAGACAGTTAAGTAGAGTTGAGTATTAATTACCTCATATCGCTCTTTCATCAAATTTACCAAACCGGCTTCATAGTCACGGCTGGTGTACAGACGGTTCAAGAAGCCGGAGTGAAGGTCTTGAGCATTGAGATGGGCATAATTTGACAAATCGGCGTTCCATTTGCCTTTGCCAATTGCAGAGTGCTCGTCTTTGGCATTATGCTTTGACAAAGCGACAGGGTTGCCAGGAGTGGTGTGGCCAGTGCCAGTAATCATAATGTCATCATCGTTGTCATCAGCAGCCGTTACTGGGGTTGGTGGTTTGTCAGTATTTTTAACTGGACTGACCGGTTTGTCATCAGTTTGGACAGGGCTGGTTGGCTGGTCAGCATGGCTTGTGGTGTCAACTTCTACTTGCTCAGCAACAAAGTCATGATCTTGAGGCGGTGGGTCATTCAGTATGGCATCAACGTCGGTCTCTTCAGGATCTGGAGTTTTTTCCGGTTCAACAGCCACGTCATCATCAGCCAGTTTATTCAACCGAGCCTTCTTGCTGGGTCTGGGCTTGGCCCTGAGAAAAATAGACATGAGGATCAGTACAGTATATCAAAAGAACACATCAAGGATAAAAACAAGTGTATAGCTCACCCAAGAACTGTTTTGAGGGGTGGAAGTTTTGTGGCCGACGACTCGCTAGAGATGAGTGAGAAGTACCCTGATAATTTGAATCAGACGGGTTAAGAGGCTGGCGGAAACAACCCGCTTTGGGGCATGAAGTGTCAAGGGGATAAGAGACCTCTGATCGGCGTTTCCGAACCGGAGTGTTCGGTAAACCGGCGGAGGTAACTACTTGGCCGCTATGCCGGGTTGTGCGGCGAGCCTCGTGCTGCTGCATCTTCAAAAGAAAGTTTAGGTCCAAGTAAGCAAGGGGGTGAGAAAATTTTACTTTCCGGTTTGCTCGACGGATTTTTGATGTTGGCTGAGGATCTGAATCGGAGGAAAGAATGATTACCTCTACATCATCAGCGTGCCTGCCTTCAGCCTCGTCCTGATAATAATCATTGTGAATGAGGTGTACGAAAAATGAACCAAGAGAGTCAAGTTCTACCTCTGATTCCGGGTTACCCACATCATCATCAGCATTTAGCTCGGAGGATGCAGTGGTCCTTTTCTTGGCAGGTCTTTTAACAACCTTGGTCTTTGGGCGAAGTGGCTTGGTCGTTTTGTCTTGCGGCTTTGCCGGTTTTTCTTGTGGTTTGTTGTTCCAGAACGGATCATTACCTTGTCAGAAAATAATCACAATTTCAGGGCATATTTGGACAGAAGCAACTTCAGATAAAAAGATTATATGATTCTTACAGCTGGCGGTTTGTTGAAGGTGCAGAAAGGGAGTAGTCCGGATTGGCTACAGACAGCCTCCGATTCATTCAGCATCTTCTTTACGGCCTCAGTAACTTCTGCATCTGTAAGCTAAATATCAATGTGTCGTTGAGGATCCTTCAAACTCCCTGTGTAGTCACACATCAAACCGGAGCGCCGGCTTAAGGGCAGAACACTCCAGCATATCCAACAACGGGCAAAGTCAACTCCTGTCAAACCGTTCGCCATGAAGGCTCTAAGCTTTGATAGTTGAGGGGCATAGTTGGCCCTTTCTTTGGCAGTCAACCTCTGGGGAAAAGGATGTGTGTTACTAAGGCGGTGAGGGCGGTAACCCGACAAGGGGTTCTCATCGGTTGGAGATGTATCTTTGCAGTAAAACCAAGTCTGGTTCCACTCTTTGGGGTGACTGTGAAGCTTGGGATGAGGGAAAGTAACTTCCTTCCTTTTTTGAACCGCCATTCCACCCAATTCCGTATTGGGTCCATCTGTGAATTCTGTGCGACGGTTTAAGTGAAAGAAGTCCCTAAACAATTCGACTGTAGGTTCCTCTTGTAGATAAGCCTCACAGAAGACTTGGAAGTGGCAGATGTTGGTCACAGAATTTGGACCGATGTCTTGGGGGTGCAGTTGAAAGCTGGCCAGTACATCTCGGAAATTTTTTGAACCGGGAGGGCTAAAACCTTGACCCAGGTGATCAGCAAGCACGACTACCTCTCCATCCTTGGGGGTAGGAGGACTTTCCGGGCTAGGGACCCTCCAGTGGATGACGTCTTTCTTGGCTAAAGCGCCCGTTTTAAAACAGTTGTTTAACTGCTCTTCGGTTACTCGAGAAGGAGCCCAATTGCATTCATAGACTTGCTTGGCCATGGCAATGAAGGTCTGAAACATGATTATTGCCGGTTTAAGATTTACAGTGGACAACCATACAGCGGTATAAGGATGTAATCATATTGCTAAACCGGAATTGGTTATTCGCAAACCGGAGTCTAACAATGGAAACAGTACAATGATGAATGCAGTGGCGGTTCAACAAGGGACTAATGGTATCTACTGGGTCATCATTTTTTCTGTGAAGTTAAACCGCCTAATCTGGTATTAAAGGTATAAGTCTAAAGATGTATAAGTGAAGGAAAAAACAAGTTTCACAGTTTGGCATGGGAATTTCAGATCTGCCGTGCATTGGATAATCAAAATATATTCTGGTCTAATATCAAGCGCTCAAAAAGTTCAGTAAGTTCAGATGAGCTTGATATCAAGCAGATGCCTTAACAAGAAGAAAGGAGTTTAAACTAAAAAAGGCGCTAAAAACAGTCAGATCTAACTGGCCATTGGTATTACTGAAGGAGGAGCAGCTTCAAGCTATGAAGAACACCGAACCCTAATGGCGGATCTAGGGTGAGGAAAACAGGAACTTACTGGTGCAGGAGGATGCAGCGGAGGATAACCGCGTTTCTCTGATACGGTCAGGTTGATGCAGCGGCCTTTGTCGAAGCAGCGGCGAAGGACGACGGCGGTGGCAGAGCTCGAGGGTCGGTCGGCACGAGGAAGACGATGACGCGAAGAGGCACGAGGGGGAAAAGTGAAAGTGACCCCTCGGCCCTATTTATAAGATGAATGGATAATAGACAGGCGCGAGAATCGAGGAGCCCGAAAAATGGGGTGTGTGACAGCTCTGTTGCCCCGATCCTCGAAGGCCCATTAATGAAGATGGGTTATACACAGTTTTAAATAAAAGATGACGTCATGGCGGTTTACCATGGTCCTGGAAGGTGACATCATGGCGGTTTACAAGATTATGTGAAGATGTTGAAGAAGAAATTTTCTTAAGTATTGAGGATTGACATGAACCAGTTCAAATCAATCTGGGGCCTAATGTTGGGGATATTACTACTGGGCGTAAACCGGCCAGGAGAGGCCGGGTTAACCCCATAAGTAGTTCATTATATCTGAAGCCCATGAAGACACACGGTGACGCTTTATGAAGGCCCAGGGCCCAAAGCCGGTTTAAGGCCTGTAGACATAAACCGGTATTGATATGTAAACTTGTGTTGTAAGATAGAAAGAGCAGAGACCAAGCCGGACACGTTTATGAGCCGGCCTCGGGATTCTGTAAACCGACGGGCGTCAACCCATGTATATAAGGGGACGACCTGGCGGCGGTTCAAAGAGGACAGACAACAACTCGAGACCCAGGAAAAGCGTATTTGCTCCCTGGTCATCGAAACCCAAGCAATCCCACAACAACTGGATCGTAGGCTTTTACCTTCACCGCAAGGGGCCGAACCAGTATAAACTCTCTTGCGTCCCTTGTCCGCTTTAACCCCTTTAAGTTAACTCGTAGCGATGGCTCCACGACTAAGTCCTTTCTCTAGGACATCTGCCGTGACAAAACCAAGACACCTTGTGTGCTATCAAACGTCACAACGTAACTGGGTGATTATAAAGATGCTCTACAGGTGTCTCCGATGGTGTTTGTTGAGTTGGCATAGATCGAGATTAGGATTTGTTACTCCATGTATCGGAGAGGTATCTCTGGGCCCTCTCGGTATTTCTCATCACTATAAGCCAGCAATGTGACTAATGAGTTAGTTGCGGGATGATGCATTACGGAACGAGTAAAGAGACTTGCCAGTAATGAGATTGAACTAGGTATGATGATACCGACGATCGAATCTCGGGCAAGTAACATACCGATGACAAAAGGAACAACGTATGTTGTTATGCGGTTTGACCGATAAAGATCATCGTAGAATATGTAGGAACCAATATGAGCATCTAGATTCCGCTATTGGTTATTGACCGGAGATGTGTCTCGGTCATGTCTACATAGTTCTCGAACCCATAGGGTCCGCCGGCTTAACATTCGATGACGATTTGTATTATGAGTTATGTGATTTGATGTACCGAAGTTTGTTCGGAGTCCCGGATGAGATCACGTACATGACGTGGAGTCTCAAAATGGTCGAGACATAATGATCGATATATTGGAATGTTATATTCGGACACCGGAATGGTTCCGAAGTGTTTCGGGTATTTTCAGGATTACCGGGAGGTTACCAGAACCCCCCGGGAGATTAATGGGCCTTAGTGGGCTTTAGGGGAAAGGAGAGAGGGGCCTCAAGGGGTAGCCTGTAAGTGCATCTAGTGCCCCTTAGTGATTTTGGTGTATTGAAGACTTATAGGGTAAGGGACTGATGCGTTTGTGAGTGTACACAGGTCTATAAGTCTATGAGGAGTTTGATATTTACAGAGAAAGTCGACCCCTAAAAATGAAGTTCTTCGACTGAAGACTTTGGAATTCTGAAGACTTTCTGAAGACTTTGAAAGTGAAGAAATTGGTGTGATCTTGAAGACTTGGTATTCATTCGAGGAACATGAAGCATGAAGACTTTTGTTTTCGTAGTTTCATTTTCTCTTTCTTGAGTCATAGGAAACACCGTACTGTTAAAGGGGGTCGAGGAAATACTAAGGAAAAATTTCCAAGTGATGCTCAACTCAAAATCCTACACCTACCAATCCCTTCGAGTGAAGCCATTGGAAATCTCATACAGATCAGTCATATTCTTCAGTGACAGAGACGAAGTTCTTCTGGTCTCTAAGGAATTTGTTCTGACTGAGGAGTTAGGAATTCGCTAGTGCGAATTGCCTACACAGTGAGGAACATGATAGCCCTGAGGAATTTGAACCTCCAATTTCCGACCGTTGCTGTGCTACGCGCCAGCTGTCCCAAAATATCTTATCCACCTGACGGTCATATCATTGAAGGGCATTTATGTCTTATCATGTCGGGCTGCTCCCTAGGCTATAAATAGCCACCCCCTACAACCACTAGCTGGTTGGCTACTCCGAGAGAAACTGACACTTGTCATTTGAGAGCATCCCATCCTCCGAGGACTTTGAGCGAAAATCATCAAGTGCGGAGAAGCCAAACCCAAACACCTACAAACCCAAAGTGATTGAGCATCACTGAAGAGATTGATCCTGCGTGGATCCGACGCTTGTTACCTTTAAAGATTGTGCTTCTTCCAGACGGTTAGGCGTCATGGTCTAGAGCATCCAAGAGGAATTGTGGATCACCGAGTGACCAAGTTTGTGAAGGTTCGGAAGTCACCTGAAGACTTACCACGAGTGATTGGGCGAGGTCTGTGTGACCTTAGTTCAAGGAGAATACGGTGAGTACTGTGTGTCCTCGGGTTTAAATACCGGCGCCCCCTCCTTCCTTCTCCCCTCCTTCCCCTTCCCTCCTTCTCCTAGGTTGAATAGGAAAGGGGGGGCGAATCCTACTTGGACCGGGAGTATGAGATGATCATGTTTTGTAACAGTTATCGGCAACTGGCAGGAGCCATATGGTTGTTGCTTTATTGTATGAAATGCAATCGCCATGTAATTGCTTTACTTTATCACTAAGCGGTAGCGATAGTCGTAGAAGCAATAGTGGGCGAGACGACAACGATGCTTCGATGGAGATCAAGGTGTCAAGCTGGTGACGATGGTGATCATGACTTTGCTTTGGAGATGGAGATCAAAGGCACAAGATGATGATGGACATCTCATATCACTTATTTGATTGCATGTGATGCTTATCCTTTATGCATCTTATTTTGCTTAGTATGGCGGTAGCATTATAAGATGATCTCTCATTAAATGTCAAGGTACAAGTGTTCTCCCTGAGTATGCACCGTTGCTATAGTTCGTCGTGCCGAGACACCACGTGATGATCGGGTGTCATAAGCTCTACGTTCACATACAATGCGTGCAAGCCAGTTTTGCACACGCAGAATACTCGGGTTAAACTTGACGAGCCTAGCATATGCAGATATGGCCTCGGAACACCGAGACCGAAAGGTCGAGCGTGAATCATATCGTAGATATGATCAACATAGTGATGTTCACCAGTGAAAACTACTCCATCTCACGTGATGATCGGAAATGGTTTAGTTGATTTGGATCACGTGATCATTTAGATGACTAGAGGGATGTCTATCTAAGTGGGAGTTTTTAAGTAATATGATTAATTGAACTTTAATTTATCATGAACTTAGTACCTGATAGTATTTTGCATGTCTATGTTTTTGTAGATAAATGGCCCGTGCTACTGTTCCTTTGAATTTTAATATGTTCCTAGAGAAAGCTAAGTTGAAATATGATGGTAGCAACCACACGGACTGTGTCGTGGAATTGTCACGAGAGATGTCCTAGCAGAAGGACTTAGTCATGGAGCCATCACAACAGGGTTAGCTTAAAGGGGTTAAACGGGACAAAGGACACAAGGAGTTTATACTGGTTCGGACCCTTGCGGTGAAGGTAAAGGCCTAATCTAGTTTGAGGTGGTATTGCGTATGTCTCGATTACCAGGGAGCGATTACGCTTGACCTAGCTTTCGATCTGTTGTCTCTTGCCCTAAGCCGCCGCCGGGTCATCCCTTTATATACACAGGTTAACGCCTAGCGGCTTACAGAGTCCCGGCCGGCTCATCAACAACGTGTCCGGCCTGGTGACTAATTATACCTGCCTTACAATACAAGTTACACATATATGGCGGTTTACACTTATGGGCTTTAAGCCGCCTTTGGGATTTGGGCCCTTCTGCTTCATGAACCGCCATCTTCAACATCCTCATGGGCTTCCTCTTGATGAATGACCATTGGGATAACCCGGCCCCTCCTGGGCGGGTCATACACAGTAGTCATAACCCCAACATTAGGCCCCAGGTTGATTTGAACTTGTTCATGTCAATCTTCAGCACTTAGAAAAAATCCTTCTTTGTTTGCTCTTGCGAGAATTTGTAACCCCCCATGACGTCATCTCCTGGAATTACGGAAACCCGCCATGACATCATTTGCCATTAATTCTGCACAATACCCAGCATATCTTAACAGATCCTTATCCTTAATAACTATCCCGAAAATTGAGGCGTCCGAGCGGCTGGATAATCATTCTTTGGCCTCCTCGTTTTTTGCGCCCACCTGTTACCCTCTCCTTATAAATAGGGTCTAGCAGCCCTCTTCTCACTTTCCCCTCTTTTCCTTCTTGTCTTCCACCTCTCTCCGCGATGCATCTGCACACCTGAGCACTGCCGCCGCTGCAAAGCTCTTCGTCTTCCTCGACCTCGGTCGCTGCGTCGACCTGAACGGGGCCAGAGAAAACTGCGATGCCTCTCCATTGTGCATCGGTTCCAGTAAGCACCTTATCTTCTCCATCATAGATCTCCATTAGGGTTTCTGTAGTTCTTATGAGTTCATCATCGTTCTTCGTCATGCTTCTGTTTAATCCTTACTTTGATCCAAAAATGGCCTTTAAAATATGCAGAATATGTTTCTATTCTTTGTCTTAATCATTGAACATACCCTTTAGATGCAAAAATCTCGCCAATGTGTTAGTTCCTCTGCTGCCGTAATTTTTAGGCATTGATTTATTTTCTTTTTTCACACAACGCTAGATCTAAATCACCTGCTCCAGTCTGTAAAACCTGTTTATTCAACACTTAGCAGATTTCACTCTTGATAGATACCAAACTGGTCATGGCGGCTTACATCATCGGTTACCACTAGCCATATGTCATTATATAGTCCCCATTTAAGCCGTCACTCTGAATATATATTGTAGCGTTTTACTTCCGGCTTAATGAATCAACTTAAACCGGCAAAAAATTTCTTTCTTTTAGGCTTCTTTCTTCACAATGCCGCCGAAGATAGTTAATTCATGCAATTGGGTTCCCTCCATTGTCACTGAGAACACACTCAAACACTTTGTCAAAATCGGCTATTTACCAGCAAAAAATGTCATGCATTGGCGCGCCCCCAATCCAGACGAAGAAAGACCTCAGCCAAAGGATGATGAGGTCATTGTTTTCACTGATCACATGAATCGGGGCTTCTCACCGCCCGGTTCTAAATTTTTCCGAGATGTCCTGCACTTCTTTCAACTTCATCCTCAAGACATCAGACCCAATTCCATGTCAAACATCTGCAACTTTAAAGTTTTCTGCGAAGTATACCTTCAAGAGCAGCCCAGTGTTGAACTCTTTAGGGAATATTTTTATTTGAACTGCCAAAACGAGTTTACAAACGGACCCATCTTAGAACTTGGCGGAATCTCAATTCAACGAAGAAGAGATGCCATCTTCCCCTATGCTTGCTTGCCGAGTCACCCCAAAGATTGGAACCAGACATGGTTCTACTGCAAAGATACCTCTCCGGCTGATGAGCATCCACTACCGGGTTATCGTGTCTAGCGTCTTGACCCAAAGCATCGTCTTCCTGAAAAGCTTACCATTGCTGAACGTGCAAATCTTGCCCCCACCGTTACAAAGGTTAAGGCTCTGCTGGGAAACGGGTTAACTGGCATTGACTTGGTTTGGTGCTGGGTTTCTTGGCAAATCATACCCTTGAGTCGCCGGCCCGGCTTAATGTGTACTTACATGGGTGGTATAAAGGATCCACTACGCCACAGTTCCGTGCGTTTAACTGATGAGGCAATCAATAAAATGACAAAGACGCTTCCGAATGAAGATCCGGAAGACTGCAGCAAAGTGGGTCTGAACCCTTTCTGCAAGCTTAACCCGCCACCGGATGTGAGTCTCTAAATCACTTACTTTTACCTCATCATTCAAATATTCTATTAAATCAACTTTGATGACTTTCACAGGCTGAATCGGATTTTTGGAAAAAGACATATGACCATGAAGCTGCCAAAAAGGCCAGGGCTGCTAAGAAAGCCGCCAAGAAAGCCGTCAAGAAAACTAAGAAGAAATCAAGTGCTTCCGGGATGTTTGAACTAAATCACAGCTCTGAGTTAGAGGTAGCCCTTGACTCCCTTGGCTCCCTTTTCAATTATCTTATTGACACTGATTATTATCAGGATGACACGGGGGCCAGCCAAGCAGTTGAAGAAGAGGTAACTATTATTTCCTCCGGCTCAGTACCTTTGCCAAGACAGAAAATTCGACGAGTAACCCGGAAAATAAGCTTTTCACACCCCTTAGCTCATTTGGATCCTCACTTTCTTTTGAAGCAACAGCAGCATGAGAACCGGTGGCAGACTCGGACCAGTGGAGGTTGTCGTGGATTTGTCACGGCAGATGTCCTAGAGTGAGGACTTAGTCATGAGGCCAACGCATCTATGTGGTAGCTTGAGAGGGGTTGAGTGGAATCTAGAGACGCAACACAAGACAAGGGTTTAGACAGCTTTGGGTCCCGGGAAACATCATCCGGTAACAACCCTACATGCTGTTTGTAGCTAGGTCTCATTATGATCACCAGAGAGTCGCCGTAAACCGGCTCTTTGTGTCTAGCCCTAGAGATTGTTTCTTCTTCTTGCTTGTCCCTCATTGGGGAGCCCTGCCCCTCCTTATATATGTTGAAGGGGCGGGTTACATGTGGAGTCCTATTAGGATTAGGACTAGTCTATCTCTAATACAAACCGGATACAAGTCCAGGTTTTAACTCCTTGTAAGACAAATATTCCTCACGCCTTTCCTCTTAAACCGGCCCACCATAACATGAGTCGGCCTTTTGGGCCTTGGGCCTCGTCACCGTCTGTCTCGCCCGCCGGGTTACCAGTGAATCATAATATTCAGTCAGGTTGCTTGTAAACCGTCTGGTCTGTGCGGGTCGCCGGTGAATCGCCAAGTGTCAGCGGGGTCTCAAATAAACCGCCAAGTCCGGCCGGGTTATACTTCCGGCCGGTTTACGCCGCAGGGTATATCCCCGACAGAGGTGAAGAATTATCATCCGGCTCACCGAATACTCCAGTTCCGCGAAAACGTCGAAACGAGGTCCTTCCAAACTTAAACTCTTTTTACCCACTGGCGGGTCTCATTCTCCAGCCACTTAAATCTTCCGATTCAAACTACCAGGAGGCTTCTCGCTGTTCTTCTAGTGACTCATCACAGACCTAGTTGCCGGCTTTCAAGACTGCTCCTGGGTAATAACATTTTTTTCATTTTCTATCTCCTTATAGTTTTTATATCTGTACTGACCTCTCATGACTCATGCAGTGGAAAGGCAAAGCCTAGCAAGAAGGAAAAGGTGATCCAGCCGGCTGAAGAACCCAGAGTCCATGAGCCGGAACAACAAATTCCAGCATCTGATACCTCCGTGCTACAACCCGACGAGCCTATTCGTGATGTTCCACCAGAGATTCCTCACCTCTCCAATGACCAGACAAACCTCAATCCTTTGAGTACTGAATCGTCAAGCCCACTTAAACCGTCAAAAACACATGCCGGCGATGTTATGATCACTGGCACCGGCTTTAAAGAACCAGGAAATCCAACTGTCTTGGCTAAGCACTCCGCCATTGAAAAGTGGAAAGTGAGATTTGATGTCGCCAATTATTCTCAATTGAGCAGCAGCGAAGACTCTCTGGCTACCTCAACCAAGCACGCACCAGCCGCGATCTTGAAATCGAGATGGTGAAGCAGATGCATCAAAAATATGAGGTATGAATTCCTGCTTAAATAAGTTATGTACCTCCTGCCAACCCCCAAGTCTACTCGGTATGATAGGATTGAATATGTAACCATGAGCATCTTTGGTAGAATCCTTCCAAGGCCGGTTTTCACCATTAGAGTTGAACCGGATTTTAAACAATTAACAATGCATCTGTAGACCCCAAGGGCCGGGTTAATCAGCATGAATGAGCCGGTCATGTTCACCATTATTTATAAAAGAGAGCTTACCTGTATAGCCCCCATGAACCGGCTGTGATTGTTTATAGCACAAACGGGTCATCATAAAGTAGTAAGGAGACGCAAGCAATATGCATTAGCCCCCAAGTGCCAAGTACTCTTGCTTGCAAAATTGCTTGGGACTTATTCACCTAAGCCGTTGTATGAAGAATTTTCTGACAGGCATTAGCCCCCAGGTGCCAAGTGTTGTTGCTTGCAAAAGGCTTGGGACTTATATTCCTGTAACCCGGATATGAATGTGTTTCCAACTCTGTGCTTCTACAGGATGCCACTGCTCAACTTGAATCACAATTGGCTGATGCAAAGACCCAACTGGAGAATCAAGAATCTAAGACTGGGAAAGCCGATTCAAAATTCCAATTTAGCGTGGCTGAAACAGAAAAGCTGAAGACAAGTTTTGAGGCTGAAAGAACCACCTGGGCTGAAGACAAAACAGCCTTGACACAGCGGGCTGAAAAGGCGGAGGCGGTTCTTCAAGAAGTGACTGTCGTGGTTCTAAGTCTGACAGTAGAATGGGGGTAGGGATGTAGAGGCAAGATCTTAGCTATGGATAAGTTGTACGCAGGAGTTTTACGAGTTCAGGCCCTTCTCGGAGGAAGTAACAGCCCTACGTCTCGGAGCCCGGAGGTGGTCGACTGGATTATATGCGTGTGTGTGTGTTACAGGGGGTGCGAACCCTTGTCTCAGATGTGTTGAGAATATAACCATTAGAGTCACCCGCCCAGGAGGGGCCGGGTTACTCATAATGGTCATCACGCGAAGCCCAGTACCGAGCTTGAAGACGGCGGGTCAATAATGGGCTTAAGACCCGGAGATGGCTTAAGGCCCGTAGTGATAACCGCCATTATGGTGGAACTTGTAGTGTAAGGCAAGAATAGTTGAGAGTCCGAGCCGGAGACTCTTATGAGCCGGCCGGGACTCTGAGAGCCGCTGGGCGTCAACCTCTCTATATAAGGGGGCGACCCAGCGGCGGTTTAGGGACAAGTAAGATCTCGTCGAGAGCCAGGCATAGCGATTAAGCTCCCTGGTCATCGAAACCATAATCAATACCACCTCAACTAGACGTAGGCTTTTACCTTCACCGTAAGGGGCCGAACCAGTATAACCCTCATGTTCCTTGTCCTGTTTAACCCCTTTAAGCTTCCTAGCTGCGATGGCTCCATGACTAAGTCCTAGCTCGAGGACATCTGCCGTGACAATTCCACGACAGTTGGCGCCCACCGTGGGGCTGGCGCACGGTGGATTTGAGTTCTTGAAGGGCAGCTTCGAAGGGCTCAAGGGATACGCTATGGGCCGGATGACCAAGAGTCGTCGCGTCAAGCTCTACATCGACGATGCAAACTGGGGCCCCGACGCCGGCACAATTGAGTACGGGTACTGGGTCCCCTTCGGCGGAATTCATGTCTTCATTGGCAAGATTGGCGAGCCGGGCCCTGAGCCGGATCTCTGCGCCGACCTCATCGAGACGGCTCAGTGTTCACGACCCGCCCAGGCTCTACCTGCCTTGAAGCATACTTTTGTGGGATGTGTTCATGGAGGACTCTCTGAAGGATCTGGATCTGGTGATGAGACGGTCGCCGGCTCTGACGGCGAGTCGTCTACGGATGAGTCAAACTCGTTGTATCAACTTCAAGATGGCAGGCTCAGGGGTTGTTCCGACGGCGACAGTATTCCGGACCCCTTTGAACCGCCGAGTCGGGTTGGAATCTTCATGGCCGGCGCACAACCTGTTCAGAACCCCGCCTCCGGGTCAGGAAGCCCGGTGCCTTCACCGGCTCAGGTGCTGATGGATCTCACACACAAGATGACGGTCCTGTTGACCGCTACGGTGGCTCCGGCGGATCAAGTTCAACATGACGCGGAGGTGGCACAGTTAAAGATGGATCTAGCAAAGGCCAAGGAGGATCTGGCGGCGGAGGGGATCAGGATGGCTGCAGAGAGGCCGGCTCTCGACGCCCAGACTCAGCTGATTCAGGCACAGTCCTTCCGGCTCACGATGGATCAAAACGCATCCAATGAGGTCATGAGAAGGAGGCATCAAAAGGCCCAATCTCGACTCCCTCCGGTTTACGATCCTCGAAACCTCTTCAACACGCCGGGTGCAGGGTCTAGTAACCCACCGGAGATCATAGTGCCCGGGGCTGGGACACCAATTCAGCCCCAAGTGATGGGACCTCCCCGGGTGAACCCTGCCCCGCCTCAGTACGTGCCAATACCACCGGGTCATTATGCCAACCCGCTGGAAAACATGGTCGCCGCGGCGGCACGGCTGGCGGCTCTCCCAATTGATGGTGACTCTCCAACGGCGGTTGAAACCCGGCGGGTCAGAGAACTCCTTCAGACAGCTCTGGCGCAGCAAGAGGCGTACTCTTATAGCCGGGACAGGATCCATTCAACCCCTCGTCCAGGCCGGAGTCCGAGTTATAGCAGACACATGGTCTCAGCGACCGGCTCAAGTAATGTCCGACGCCATGATTTACCACCTGGCCACGGCCCGGCTCGTAACGGGGCCTTTCACGCAGCAGACCAAGACAGAGCACGGCAAGAGCTGGAGCAGGTGCCTCAGTTGACGGCTTACCAGACACCCCCGGCTTATCCGACGGCTTCCGCCGACGTGGGTATCCCTACGAGGACTGGAGGTGTCCCTTGTTTAGTGCCGGCTCTCCGCAATGAACGTCTACCCAAGGACTTTAAAGGGCCTAGGAAGGTGCCTAATTACACGGCTGATTTACAACCTGGAGCCTGGATCGAGAGTTACGAGATGGCCATGGAATTGCTGGAGGTCAGCGAAGCGGCGATGGCCAAGTACTTCACCATGATGTTAGATGGGACTGCCCGCACTTGGTTGAAAGGGCTGCCGCCGAATTCTATCGGGTCTTGGGCTGAGCTGAAAGCCCGGTTCATCCAAAACTTCAAACATACCTGTAGGCAGTCTATGTCAATTGTGGATTTGACTAACTGTAAACAGCAGGAGGGTGAGTCTACGACACATTGGGTTCGCCGGGTCAAAGAGATAATACATTCATCTGATAAGATGGATGCCGGCTCTGCAGTCTTAATGTTGGAGCAGAATTGTCGTTTCCTGCCCCTGAAGATGAAACTCGGGTGGCTCAAGCGCGACTGCAATGATATGGGTACACTGATGGCGGCTCTCGTCAAGTACGCCGACTCTGATAGTACCAAGGACCCCGCGTCAAATGATGAAAGGACAGGGAAGGGAAAGAAGAACGGCAATGGCAAGGGTCCACAGCATAACCCGGCGAACCAAGGAGGTAACAAGCGTAAGGCTGATCGCAGCATGGAGTTTGTGGCCAATGCCAGCTCACAGGGTAACAACTAGCGACGTAAAGGGAGGCCACCTCCCCGAGCCGGCGGTTCAGGCCCGACGCTTGAGCAGTTGTTAAATGAGCCTTGTCCAAGGCATGGCTCTAGGGAGAAGCCAGCTACTCATCTATGGAAAGATTGCGCAATCATGAAGGCCTTTAAGAATTCCAACGCCTTTAATGGCAACAATGGCCCGGGCGGCGGTGCAGGCGCCGGCGGTTTTCATGGCACGGGCGGCGGCTCAAATTCCAATCCTCAGAATGTTCAAGGGGGCTTTAATCAGCAGTCCGGCCAGGGTCATCAACAGCAACAGGGGGGATACCAGACCAATCCAAAGCAGCTCAATGGTGGACAGTACCATGTGTTTACCACCAGTCTGTGTAAGCGAGATCAGAAGCTTCATAAGAGGGCTGTGAATGCTGTTGAGCCGGCGGTTCCACGCTATTTAAGATGGTCTGAGCAGCCTATTGTGTGGAGTAGGGAGGATCACCCTCCCAGGGTTGATAATCCGGGTCACTTGGCCCTGGTGGTGGCTCCTCAGTTGGGAGGATATAAGCTCACTAAGGTGCTCATGGATGGAGGCAGCAGCATCAACATCCTCTATTATGAAACCTTCCGTCGCATGGGGTTGATTGATAAGAACCTCAGCTAGTCCAATACTGTTTTCCATGGTGTGGTGCCTGGTAAGTCGGCTTATCCAGTTGGTAAGATCGAACTGGAAGTGGCCTTTGGAGATGAATATAACTACAGGGTGGAAAAATTGACCTTTGAGGTGGTCAAGATAAGAAGTCCGTACCATGCCATATTCGGGCGGCCGGCTTACGCCAAGTTCATGGCACGCCCGTGTTACATATACTTACAGCTCAAGATGCCGGGTCACAATGGGACCATTACGGTTCATGGCAGCCGAAAGATAGCCTTGGAGTGTGAGGAAGGCGACGCGGCTTATGCAGAGTCTGTTTGTGCAACAGAGGAGTTGAAGTTTTATAAAGACAATGTTGACCCAACAGATATGACATCTCTGAAAAAACCGACCACGGAGCATGAGCCGGCGATGAAATTTAAGTCGGCTGATGAGACTAAACTTGTTGATTTCGTTCCAGGTGACTCATCTCAGCAGTTTAGCATCAGTGCCAATCTGGATCCAAAATAGGAAAGCGCGCTCATCGAGTTCATCTGTGAGAATAGGGACATTTTTGCATGGAAACCTTCTGACATGCCAGGTGTACCTAGAGAACTCGCTGAGCACACTCTTAATATTGATCCGAAATTTAAGCCGGTCAGGCAATTCCTTCGGCGGTTTAATGAAGAGAGGCGAAAAGCCATTGGTGAGGAGGTGGCCCGGCTCTTGGCGGCCGGGTTTATTATCGAAGTCTTTAATCCAGAATGGTTAGCTAACCCGGTGCTCGTGCTCAAGAAGAATGGCACCTGGCGGATGTGTGTGGACTACACGGACTTAAACAAGGCGTGTCCGGCTGATCCTTTTGCTCTCCCCCGTATTGATCAAATCATTGATGCTACGGCGGGTTGTGAACGCTTAAGTTTCTTGGATGCTTATTCTGGATACCATCAGATTAAAATGGCAGTTAAGGACCAGGAGAAGACGGCGTTCATTACTCCCTTTGGAGCCTTCTGTTATGTGTCTATGCCTTTCGGACTCAAGAGTGCACAGGCGACTTACCAGCGTTGTGTGCAGAATTGTCTTCATAACCAGATTGGGCGCAATGTTCATGCCTATGTGGATGATATCGTGGTTAAATCCAGGGAAAAAGAGACTCTAGTCGATGACCTTAGAGAAACCTTTGATAATCTCCGGGTTTACAAGATGATGCTTAATCCGGCCAAGTGTGTTTTTGGTGTTCCTGCAGGCAAGCTCTTGGGTTTCCTGGTTTCTAACAGAGGCATTGAAGCTAACCCGGAAAAAATCAAGGCAATCACCTCTCTGGCTAAGCCGGCGTGTCTAAACGACGTCCAGCGTCTAGCAGGCCGCATTGCTGCTTTGAGCCGATTTATAAGCCGCTTGGGTGAAAAGGCCATGCCACTGTACTAGTTGATGAAGAAAACTGATGACTTTGTGTGGAATGATGCTGCTAATATTGCTTTTGAGGATCTGAAGAGGCAGCTGGCGGAGCCCCCAGTCCTTGCTGCTCTAGTTGACAAGGAGCCCTTATTACTGTATGTAGCTGCTAACACACGAGCCGTCAGTGTGGCGGTGGTGGTGGAGCGCAAGGAAGAGGGTAAGGAGTATCCGGTTCAGCGGCCGGTTTATTACGTCAGTGAAGTGCTCATCGAGTCCAAACAGCGGTATCCACATTGGCAGAAGCTTGTTTATGGTGTGTTCATGGCAAGCCGGAAGCTTAAGCATTATTTCCAGGGTCACCCTATCACTGTGGTTAGTTCTCCTCCCCTTGGAGATATCATCCAAAACAGAGAAGCCACAGGAAGAGTGGCTAAGTGGGCTATAGAGCTCGGGCCTCATGGTCTGAAATACGTACCGCGCACTGCTGTTAAATCTCAAGCTTTGGTGGATTTCATCAATGATTGGACAGAGCTACAAGTGCCTGAAGAAAAGCCGGATAATACATATTGGACTATTCACTTCGATGGGTCTAGGCAATTGGAGGGCTCGGGGGCTGGAGTCGTGTTGACTTCCCCTAAAGGTGACAAGTTCCGTTATGTGCTACGGTTGATGTTTCCATGCACTAACAATGCGGCTGAGTACGAGGCTTTGCTCCATGGTCTTCGGGTGGCTAAGGAGATGAGCTTGAGCAGAGTAAGATGTTTGGGCGACTCAGATCTAGTGGCTCAACAAGTATCAGGCAAGTGGGATTCCAAGGACCCTCTCATGGCGGCTTATCGCCGTGAAGTTGATGCCGTTGCTGGACACTTCCAGGGTTACCAAGTAGAGCACATCAATCGCAGGAAGAACGAGGCGCCTGATGCATTAAGCCGGCTGGGCTCTCAACGAAAGCCGGTGCCGCCTAATACTTTCTTGGACATCTTGCATAACCCTTCTGTTAAGTTACCTACAGAGGAAGACTTGGCTGTCCCTGACCCGGAAGCACAGTTGGTGGCGGCTCTCCACATCACCCCAGACTGGACAGTACCATACTTGGCTTACATGACCCGGGGAGATTTGCCTGAGGATGAAACTTTGGCCAGACAAATAACCCGGCGGTCTAAGTCAATGGTCATCATCAATGGCGAGCTGCATCGTCGCAGTGTTACTGGAACTTTCCAGCGTTGTGTTTCCCCTGAGGAAGGCCAAGATATTTTGCGTGAGATTCACGAGGGGGATTGTGGCCATCATGCCGGCTCAAAATCTCTTGTGGCCAAGGCTTTCTCATGGTTTTTATTGGCTGACGGCTCACGCTGATGCGGAGGACTTGGTTAGTAAATGTGACGGTTGTCAGAGGTTCTCGCGACGGGCTCATGTGCCGGCTCAAGAGTTGAGGATGATACCAATCACTTGGCCATTTGCGGTCTGGGGGCTTGATATGGTTGGGCCTTTTAAAAGGTCCAAGGATAAGAAGACCCACCTTTTGGTGGCAGTTGACAAGTTCACAAAGTGGGTTGAGGCAGAGCCAGTTAGTAAGTGTGACGCGGCCACGGCGGTTCAGTTCATGAAAAGGGTGATATTTCGCTTCGGCTTTCCACACAGCATTATAACTGACAATGGTACCAATCTGTCTAAGGGCGCCATGGAGGAGTTTTGTCAACGAGAGCATATTCGGCTTGATGTTTCATCAGTGGCTCATCCTCAATCCAATGGTCAAGCTGAGAGAGCTAATCAGGAGATCTTGAAGGGCATTAAGCCCCGGCTTTTGGTCCCTTTGCAACGGACGCCGGGTTGTTGGGTGGAGGAGTTACCCTCCGTGCTATGGAGCATCAATACTACTCCTAACAGGTCTACGGGTTACACGCCTTTCTTCATGGTTTATGGAGCGGAAGCAGTCCTCCCCAGTGACATCCGTCATGACTCGCCTCGAGTGGCGGCTTATGTTGAGGCGGATAATGAACAGGCGCGCCAGGATGCTCTTGACTTGTTGGACGAACAGTGTGACGTGGCAGCAGCTCGCTCAGTGATTTACCAACAAGACCTGCGCCGTTATCACAGTCGCCGGGTTAAGTCCCGGGTCTTCCAGGGAGGTGATCTGGTGTTCCGGCTCATCAAAGATCAAACAGATGCACACAAGCTATCCCCGCCTTGGGAAGGGCCCTTTGTGGTCAGCAAGAACTTGCACAACGGGTCATACTACCTTATTGACGTTCTGGAGCATAAAGATTCACGGAAGTCGGAGGAAGAGACCCCGTCGGCCGTGGAACATAGCTCAGCTTCGGCCTTATTACACCTGAGCCACCGGCTCTCATAATGTACATATTTCTATAGCCATGTATATATTATGTTCAATAATAAAGCAGGACCTCTGTCCTTTTCTCCTCCAAAGGTAAACGTGTTATTTCCATTACAACATCACATGGTCACTTGGAGGTGGATCCGGCTTATGATCGTATTCGAATCTAGCCGTAACCAATATAATCACCTGGGGGCTTCCTGTTCAAACATGGGTCGTATTCGAACCAAAGAGAACATAGCTGTCGATACCCACTTGATTGGCAAAGTGCCGAGCTCATTGGGGATTTTTTGTTGATCATATTTGAATCATAGCTCAACCCCCTTTGGGAACCGACGTGGATCGTATTCGAATCAGCGTCGTTAAACAACTCTTAAGGTCATTTGGGGGCTTCCTGTTCAAACATGGGTCGTATTCGAACCAAAGAGAACATAGCTGTCGGTACCCTCTTGATTGGCATCGCCAAAGCCACTAGGGGGCTATATGATCACATTCGAATCTTAGCTTAACCCCTTTGGGACGGTTCTCTGGTCGTATTCGAACCGGAAGCCCCTAAGTTTTTGATCTTCTGACTTACAACAAGTTCTGTTGGTCACATCAACAGTGTGCCGGTTTAATTTTGATTCACAATGTTGATAACACATAGTAAGTATTCTTGATGCTGGTAAACCAGAGTTGAGATCTTCACCTCATTATTCGGGTTACATAAACCGGAAATATACTTGAAGGCTATTATGGTTGCATTAAAGATATGATTGAGGGCCAGTCTTTGGTGATTTTTAATTCATCTTCCGGGTTATATATATAAGGTCTATGATTCTCAGTGCAGTAAGCCGCCTCGAGACTTGTGACTTGTTTTCTATGCAGGATGGTTAAAGACAACTGTTCGAGCTTAAGGACAATATTTGATCAATTATGACCCGGAGGAATATAAGGAAGCAACTTCAATGGAGTTAAGCATTCAACACGTGCACGATGGCACGACAAGGTTAGAATGTTTGTCCTACTCTATTACAAGACTCCCCAAGTCCAAAAGATGAGGCATTGTTTTAAAGGCGTAACCATGGGCCGCCTAAGAGTCAAGATGCTTGCTGGGTCGAAGCTTCCGGCTCATCCCTCTCCGCTCCTCCGGCTGTTCCCATGACCTGGAAGGTTGACGATTTCCAGTCAATGCCTCTCAAAGCTTCAAATTGAGCCTCCTCGTCAATTAACCCGGCCGGGTCAACTTCTGGGGCGAAGGTATGCTTACGAGTCGGAGGGATCAAGCTGATTGCTTCGTAGCGTGGAGTGGGGATCCTCTGATTCTCTGAGTCATAGCCCGGCTGATACTTGGTGAGGTCGGTGTCATTCCCAATCGAGGTAGCCACCGAGCACACACTCTTCACGCAGGCAGCAAAGTCTTTTTGATCAAAGGGAGTGCCGTCCTCCTTCAGACTGGGGTATCCAAGTGCGATCTCCGCCGGATCTAGCTCCGGGAGGAATGCCTTGGCCCGGCTCAGAGCAGCTATGGCTCCGGCTCTTGCAGAGGCCCGTCGTAGCTCTTGGAAGCGCTGAGGAAGAACGGCAAGCCGCCGAAGTACGTCCGCCAGGTGAGTCGGATCTCATTGGACAGGGCCACAACGGCCAAGGCGCGCTGTGACCCGGTGTAGAGTTGCTCCACCAAGGTGTACACGGCCTTCAGTTTGGTCAGCACATTCTGATTGAGGTTGGCGCTTCTGGGACCTGTTTAACAAAGTAAGGTAAGCCGCTAACAATGATGGGACTTATGAGATATGAAGAGTGTAAACTTGTTGAAGGCCTGCGGAATGACTTACCGAAGATTGCGGCGACCATCTGTGACACATGGCGTTTTAAGCCGGAGAGTTCGGCGGTTCTCTCCGTCAGAGCCGCCTCCGCCTGTTCGGCCCGGCTGACCAGAGCAGCCTTCTCCTCGGCCCAAGTCTTCCTTTCGGTTTCAAACTTCTTCTTCAGCTTCTCTTGTGCAGCAACACTGGACTCAAATTTAGCGTTGGCTTTCCGGGTCTCAGTTTTCTGAGTCTTCAGGCGGTTCTTCAACTCAGAGATATCAGCTTCAAATTTCTTGCTAGCAGCCTGTAGAAGTTCTGGGTTATAGTATGAGTAATTATTAGACAACATTAAAGTCCCAAGCACTTTCCAAGCAAAGACACTTGGCACTTGGGGGCTAATGCATGTTGAAAGGTTCTATTTATAAATTGTCGGTTCATGAAAGTAAGCCGGAAGTTAAGTCTACAACATATTCTATCATCAGTGGTAGACTTGGGGGCTAGCATGGGGAGAATGACTATGGAGTAAGCAAGAGAGGTACCTCAGATTTTTGTTGCATTTGCTTTACCATGTCAATCTCTAAGTCTCGGCTGTTGCGCACTTGACCAATGTAACTTGAGACGATGTCTCCAATGCTCAAATTCGCGTAGTCAGTGATCTCTAGCCTAGCCCTGCGGCGCTCCAACAGTTCTTCTTTGGCGGAGCATTTGGCCAGCGCAGTGGGTCTCCCCGACTTGACATATTCCGTCCGGGTGATTACAACGTCCGGGTCATCGGCCGGCTGAGCTGGGATGGAGATCTCCGGGTTAGTTGAAGTCTCTATGACTGGCTCGCCAGTTGGAGCGGTGGCCTCAGGAGCTGAGGCAGATGGCGGTTCTTGAGCTGAAACTTCCGGTTCAGTTAGGACCGGGTCTTCGACTGGTTTATTCTTCTTCGCTCTCTTGCTGAGCTTTGCTTGAGCACTGAAAGGACAAAAGGTTAGTACAAAAGTATGAGTAAAGATAAGCACAATATAAGATGATCATCATTACCCGGGTGCGGCCTTGAAAGCCGGCAGGTTCGATTGCATAGAATCACCAGAGGAAGGTGAAGTGTCCTAATAATTTGAATCAGAAGAATTGAGCGGTTGACGAGTAACGCCCGCCAAAGGATGAAAAGGATATAAGTTGGAGATAACCGCGGTCCGGTGCTTCCTTGATGCTTCAGGTAAGCCGGAGGAGAGGTCTGCATCCTTGTTGGTCCGGGTGTGCCGCCGGCTCTCATGAATCTGTCGCTTCAAAAGAAATTGAGGATCTTGATAAGCTAAAGGATGTGAAAATCTTACTTTCCGGGTTACTCTTCGGACTTTCAGCCTTGGCAAGGGCTCCGAGTCGGAGGAAAGTGTAGTTACCTCTTTAGTCACCGGATACTCGCTCCGGTGTCCTCCTGCTGATAATCAGTATCGATAAGGCGGATAGGAATAAATAAGAAACAAAAGAAGAACCTAAAGATTCAAGGGTTACCTCTGACTCGGAGCTGTCACTTAGCTGAAGCAGCTCTGAGGCAGTAGGCCTGCTTCCCTTCTTGCGAGGAGCGGCTCTCCTGGCGGCTTTCTTAGCCTTCCTGGCTTTTTTAGCCGCCTCATGGTCATATCTGACCTTCCAGAACTTGTCATTAGCCTGAAAAATACAACAAAGGTTTCTTAAAGTTCAGATGAAAAATATTGAAAGGAAAATCAAGGTGTTCAGGTCAGTGGCTTACCGCCGGAGCCAGGTTAGCTTGGCAGAAGGGGTTTAAGCCGGTCCTCCCACAGTCGGCTAAGCTCTCATTCAGGAGAGACTTGGTCATGTCGTCCACGACGTCCTCAGGAAGATCGTTGGGGCTGTGCCGCAGAGGGTCATCCTTTCGGCCCGTGTAGTCACACATTAAGCCGGGGCGGCGGCTCAAGGGGATCACCCGCCAAGAGATCCAGACCCGGACCAGATCAATGCCGTTGAGGCCATTTCCCAGCAGAGCCTTGATCTTATTGATGGTGGGGATCAGAGGTTGACGCTCAGCTTGAGATAGTTTGTCTGGCAGAGGGTGATTTGGCTCCAGACGCAGGGCACGAAAGCTGGGCAGAGGGCTCTCGTCAGCCGGAGAGGTATCCTGGCAGTAGAACCACGTCTGGTTCCAGTCCTTTGGATGGCTTGGCGGTTCAGCGTAAGGAAAAAGGCAATCTCTCCGTCGTTGAATGGAGATTCCGCCAAGTTCCAAGCTAGGCCCGTTAGCGCACTCATTCTGGCGGTTCAGATAGAACAACTCCCTAAAAAGCAGTAGGCTGGGCTCTTCTCCAAGATAGACTTCGCAGAATACTTGAAAATTGCAGATATTTGACACGGAATTGGGTCCTATGTCTTGCGGCCGCAGATCAAAGAAGTTCAGAACCTCTCTAAAGAATTTTGAGCCGGGTGGTGCGAAGCCCCAGCTCATGTGATCAGCAAATATCACCACTTCACCATCTTTTGGTTGAGGTCTTTCCTCCGACGGGTCAGGGGCACGATAAGACATGATCTCCTTTTTGGGCAAGTAACCCGTCTTCACGAAATCAGCTAAAGTATCGTCGGTGAGATTGGATCTCATCCAGTTGCACGTGATGGGTGCCTTGGGAGCTTTGGGTGGCATTGTGAAAGATGAAGCCTATGACAAAAGGGAAAATGCCCGGTTCAATTATAAGCCGGAAGACGTCTACAGTTCAATGCTCAAATGGCGGCTTATGAAGGAGCCTAATGACATATGGCTAAGTGCATCGGGTTATCTAAGCCGCTGAGGGCATCGTGAGTAATTCAAATTGTCTATAGTTTTATCATAAATGAGCCGGAAATTCTACAGTGCGTGGCCTCCTTTAAGCCGGAGATATGAGCCGCCATATCTAAACAGAGGCAATTTTTGACTAAGTGCGGCGCAAACAAGTTTCACAGATCACGGTAGTTATTCTGGATCAAACGATCGACTGGAAAGGGAAAATTTCTAGACCTAGAACTGACACAGTGGAAGTTCACAGGTTCGAACGGAGCCTCTGTGCAATGAAAAGAGATCTATGTACGTTTGGAACGGGTGCGAAACAGCTACCGCAGCATTTCTATACTACCTAAAGATCAAAAAGGGGTATTAAGAGTGGAATCTATCAAGCGTTCATGACGAACGACGACGAACACCGACGAACTCGAAGGTCGCTAATGCGGATCTGAGGAACAGGGAGGAGAAAGCTTACAGATGCGGAGTTACTGTGGAGGTTCGTCGCATTTCTCTGGTCACGTCAGGTTGATGCAGCGGCCTGAGTTGGTGAAGACAAGGAAACCCGCGGCGGCGGCGGCGGAGCTCGGGCGGCAGCACAGTGGCGAGAGGAGGAAGAAGATGGAGGCGACGAGTAACTGGAGGCTCATGGGCCGGGCTATTTATAAGGTGAGGCTCATAAGTGGGCGCGAGAAACGAGGAGGCCACGGCGTGATTATCTCGCTACGAAAGCGCCTCGATTTTCGGGATAGCCATTAAAGATAAGATCCGTTGGAGTATAACAGAATAAAAAAATGGACTTAATGGAAGATGACGTCACGGCGGGTTACCAGGACTCCAGAAGATGACGTCACGGCGGGTTATAACCTTCGCACGACCATAAGCCGGAAGATTTTTTCTCTCAAAGGAATTGAAGATTGACATGAACCGGTTCAAATCAATCTGGGGCCTAATGTTGAGAATATAACCATTAGAGTCACCCGCCCAGGAGGGGCCGGGTTACTCATAATGGTCATCACGCGAAGCCCAGTACCGAGCTTGAAGACGGCGGGTCAATAATGGGCTTAAGACCCGGAGATGGCTTAAGGCCCGTAGTGATAACCGCCATTATGGTGGAACTTGTAGTGTAAGGCAAGAATAGTTGAGAGTCCGAGTCGGACACTCTTATGAGCCGGCCGGGACTCTGAGAGCCGCTGGGCGTCAACCTCTCTATATAAGGGGGCGACCCGGCGGCGGTTTAGGGACAAGTAAGATCTCGTCGAGAGCCAGGCATAGCGATTAAGCTCCCTGGTCATTGAAACCATAATCAATACCACCTCAACTGGACGTAGGCTTTTTCCTTCACCGTAAGGGGCCGAACCAGTATAACCCTCGTGTTCCTTGTCCCGTTTAACCCCTTTGAGCTTCCTAGCTGCGATGGCTCCACGACTAAGTCCTAGCTCGAGGACATCTGCCGTGACAATTCCACGACAGGGTGGCTTATATAGAGTGTGCCAGGACCCCAGCTCCCCTCCGTTACACAGGATTCAATGTACATAAAGTGAGAGCGTTATAGGTAACGTCAATAATAAATTGCTATAAATGATCATTAAGTCTACGAGTAAACGTCCGACCGTTGCTGCGCGGAGTGGCTTTAGGTCTTCTGTACGTCGAGTGGTTGAGTGGTCGAGTGACCTAAATAAGGAGAGATCTCCGAGTGAATGGTAGGTCCAGTGGATTGCACTCGACACCTTTGTTGAGCCCTCTCTATTTAATCTTGAACTTCTTTGCTTCTAGGACAAGGACCTTAGGTAGGACGTATAGGTCAGGCCTATTGCCCTACCCTAGGTCTATGTCCTCATCATTAGCCCCCGAATGGATGGAGGTCCGAGTGAAAAGAAGGTTGAAGTTGATCTTGCTTTGACTCTTGCCTTTCTCAAGAACTCATCTCTGAATGGAGGCTAGTGTTGGTACTTCAGCTTCGTTTCAGTCGCCTTGATCGATTCAGGAATTGCCGATTGGTTTTTATAATGTCACCCGCCGAGTGTTGTCTTTGACGTGAAATCTTTGGCGTGATCGGTTGCAGAGGATCCCGGATTTCGCGGGATTCGAAATTTTGGTGAAAGCGCGCCAGGCGGAGCGTGCCGTGGTAAGCGGAGTGGATAAACAGGACGTTTCGATTTTTGCGCCACCTTTTTCGCCACATATCCCGTGTACGACTGTTGCGGGATTTGACAGGATCGCCCGGACACACGCGTCAGCCACTCGGAAGTGGGCCTTTAAAAGCGGCGAGGCCGAGGCATCCGCACTGTGCGTGCCCATTCTCCTTCTTCTTCCTCTTGCTCTTTCACCCCATCCGACTTCTGCACTCTCGATGCCTCCGCTCCGCCGCCATGGGGAAGGAGAAAACGGTGGCGCTGGAGCGCGCGAAGAAGGCGACAGGGGCGGCGAAAGGCAAGAAGACGAATCGGGGATCCTCATCGCGCTCGAGGCTGCCGCGGGGTTGGATCCAGGGAGATTGGATCCGTTCCTCGCTTCAGCAGGAGGACTTGGATGATATGGCCGAGTCAGGGCTAATCGTCCATGGGTCCGCGCGGCTGCCGGAGGGGGACACGGAGCCACAGCCGCAACCGGGTGAGTGTGTTCTGCTTGCCACCCATGTCGACCGCGGTTTCTCGCTTCCTCCACACCCCTTCTTTCGAGGTTTCTTGAATTTCTTCGGGGCTCAACTCCATCATTTCACTCCCAATACCATCACATACCTTGCCGCATTCGTGTCCATGTGCGAGAATTTTCTGGGGTGTCGACCGCACTGGGGTCTTTTCAAGCACATTTTCACCATCCGCTCCCAAACAGTGAAGAAAGCGAACTCGAACGACGAGAAAACCCATGTTATCCAGATGTGTGGGGGTCTGGGTATTCAAAAGAGGAAGAGGAGTTCCTTCCCTTCGATGACTCTTCCTGAGTCGGTCAGAGGCTGGCAGTCGACCTGGTTCTATTGCCAGGATATTGCGACTCCAGGCCAGTCGACTGGACTTCCCCCTTTCTCTCTTGATCGTGTTCAAACTCCATCTTCATTGAAAGTGACCGCCGCGGAGAAGCCGGAGACGGGCATGTTGGTCGAGAGAGTAGTTCAACTGATCAACCAAGGTGTCACCGGCATGGATCTGCTGGAGGTGTTCCTCAGTCGACGCATTCAACCACTCCAAGCTCGTGACCACTGCATGTGGCTGTACTCCGGGGCTGGTGATACCGCTCGGGTTCATCCGGAGGAGGTGGAGGCCAAAACAGTGGTCGAGTGGCTGAGGGGCATCACCGGGAACAAGGACAACCCCAGGGGTGCCAGGAGGGTCAAACCTTTCAGCGAAAGCAACCAGCCAGACAAGGTTTGACCACTACACTTGATTGAATTTGGATGTGTTTTCTGACTGTTTGTTTATCCGACTGATTTCCACTCGGCTCCTTGTTTTGTAGATTTATACAGAGATGTACTCAATGCCCAATGGCGAGCAAGCTCTGGAGCAGGACCATGAAGGCAAGGACAGCGCAGAGGAGAGCGACGAGTGGGAGTCACCAGCCGACGGTGATGAAGATGATAGCGATGAGCCGGACGACGAGGAGGTAGCCGACTCACCACCTCGTTCCGAACGTCGATCCAAGCAGCACAATGATCCCGCGGGCAGGCGTGGCAAGGCTGTGGCCTCGAGCGCTCCATCTCAAAAGCGCACTCGGTCTTCGACTCCAGAATTGGCTGAGAAGGTCACCAAGCAACCCAAGATCAATCCTTCGAAGGCTCGGAAGACCCTGCCTAAAATCAAGATGGACGTTCCCGTTGCTACTGGGTAAATGTTCTCTTTGTATTTTCTTGTTCTGACCGATTCTCTTGTACTAACCGAGTGGATGATGAACCTTTACAGCCCGGCCTCGGCTGCGACTGATTTGGATATCGACAAGACTGCAGTCGACGAGGAAACCGCCGATGCAGCTACCTCCAAAGCCAGTAAGTCTGCCCGACTCGAATTTATTTGGACGACTGGATTGTTTGTCAGCTATCTCTTTGACTTTCTCTGTCTGTTGCAGCACCACGAGATGTTGTTGTGCTCCCGGACGATGAAGAAGAAGTACCGCTGAGGGGAAGGAGGAGGAGGGACGCGGAACTGAGGGGGAAGACGCCTGAGGTCCAGGTTCCTCAGTCGACTGAGATGCCTGAGACGGCAGTCGAGCGATCGACAGATCCGGCACGTACCAACGTCACTTTCGCTATCCCGCTGTCGACTGATTTCCCATCAGGATCAGCTGCTCAGACTTCTGCTGCGCCAATATAGACTGCTCTGCCATCATCGCTTTTCACTGCGTATCAGACTCCGGACGACCCACCGGCTGCCGCGAAAGAAGCTCTTCTTCAGTTGAACCTTGTGATGGGGCAAATGAAAGTGGTGCATGAGGCCAGTTAGGTGCCCTTCAACACCAGAGCAGCGCTGCAGACCAATGTCCAGGTTAGTAGATTCCTGATTGATCATACTTCTCATCCGATCACCCACTGGGTGTGACAGTTATGAAGTTGTACGAGGCAATTTGAGTCGTCTTGAATTGTATCTTTGAACTAGTGGGGGCACTCTTAGTGCACCCACGGGGTGTAGTCCCTGAGACCATAGTTGACTGAGGGCAGTCGACTGTGGTCTGACAAATTTTGTCACTCGGTCTGGACGGACCAGGTCGAATGAAACCAGAACCAGTGGGGGCACGCTAAGTGCACCCACTGGGTGTAGTCCCCGAGACCATGGTTGACTGCGGGCAGTCGACTATGGTCTGAGAACTTCTTCTTTTTACTCTCGCGCTGGGCAGGCCATGTCGAGTGTTTATTCGAACCAGTGGGGGCACGCTAAGTGCACCCACTGGGTGTAGTCCCCGAGACTGCCGTTGAATGTTTGATTCGGTGGTAGTCTTAGAGTAGTTATCACTGTGATGTCTTTTTATCTCAGTCAACTGATATGGCTTATACTGCAGAAATCTTGTGATCTTGGGGCTCAGCTTTCTGCAATGAACAAACAGCAAATCAGCCTCAACCTTGATCTGGAATTGGCCAAGAAGAACTCAAGACTGCTCGTGATGAAGTAGCTGCCATGGGAGGTAACCAATCGTCAACTGTCTATCTCACTGCTGGCACTTTTCCTTTCCATTTTTTTAACTGAGTGACTCCACTCGAGCAGATGTATGTAGTGAAAACCGTCAACTCCAAGCCCGTCTGAAGAATGTTATTTCTTTAGAGAAAATGAAGCAGGCTTTGGAGAAGAAGGATCAGGATCTTGCTGCTGCACAGAAGGTAGCACAAGAGAAGATGGCGCTTGCTGACAAGAAGCTTGCTTCAGTCGGCAAGTTAGAAGAAGAGAACTCCAAACTGAAGGCTGCTATTTCTGACGCCAATCGGGAGGTCGAGCGACTGAAGAAAGACAAGGACAAGCTGACAAGCGAGCTTGGGAGCCTCAAGGCCAGGAAGGGCGAGTTGGAGTCTTATCTGGGCCAGCTTGCTGCAAAGCTGGTCCTAAAACTTGAAGGTACTGATGATTGACTGACTTATTGCGGACGACTGTCGAGCCCGATCATATCGTCGACTCACCGTTTACTCAACTGTGCAGAGCTTTGCCAAGATTTTGAAGCGGAAACTGGGCGGGTCGAGACAGGTCTCGACCCCATAAATTGCCCAGTCAAAGATGACATCGCAATGAATGTGCTGCGATTGGAATCTCGCATGGACAGCGCGGTTGCTTATCTTACCCGCCTGAAGGCGGAGATGACTCGGGTTGATGCTGAACTCTAGCCTCAGGCGGAACTATCTCAAGACCTCGAGTCTCTGATGGCTCGACTGAACCAAATACCTGACCGAGTGCAAGAATGGAAAAAGTTGTCTGCTCGCTGCGGTGCTGATGTCGCCTTGTCTCTGGTCCGAGTGCACTGCAAGGATGTCAAAGAAGAAAAGCTGGCAGAGCTCTAAGTTGCTAACACAAAAAGGCACACTTTCCAGTCCTTTATGGACACTTTCCTTGA